>NW_024870831.1:2087500-2427500 GCF_019054845.1 Dipodomys spectabilis | reverse complement strand
ACCTAGGCAACTGGCATACCTGGAAGCTGTCACATCTGCATCTGCTGAGGTAACATCTGAATTTGATGTGGCCACACCTATCTTCACCCATCCCATAGACAAGGCCTAGCCCATGCCCAGACGTGCTCTTTCCCAGGTCTTTCCCAAGTCTTTCCCAGCTACGTGGACGGCCAACATGCCCTGGTCACAGCGGGATTGATGAATAAAACTACTCCTTACCTTAATACCACATGTGTGGTGTGGTTCTTACTCAGCAACCTCTTTTTAAAAACCTAACATAAATGGTGCAATTTGAACCCAGGAAAGGCTTAAAGTCAGGATAGGAGGTGGGATTCCTCTCCTTTTTTTTCTTTCTTTTGTTTGTTTTTCCCTTTTTTTCTCTGAGGAATACCACAGTTCTGAAGGCCTTTTGGGAACCAGTCTGTCGGCTGTGGACAAAGTGAATCAATTCCTTGCTGGCCTCTGCATTCACCTCCATGCTTTGTGAGTGAACTACTCTCTAAGCGTTCTCTGTAGCTCAGTCTCTCTCCAGATGTGGTTCCACGCCGAAGAACCTGCTAGGCCTTTAACTGAAAGCCCAGTCATGTCTGGAGCCAAGGGCACTTGACTCTGGTTGCTTGGCCACTTCCCCCTAGAGGACTCAGTGGTAAGTTTTTCTCTACTACACCCTTAATGGGGAGCTGTGTGTCACTCTAGTGCCGAAAAACCCCTCTGAAATGCCTCCTGCACTCCCTGTATAGGCAGAGCACCTGTTCACTTTCAGGATCTCTTTGCTCTCTGCTAATCATATCCAACTTCGTGTATCTCTCTCTTTCTTTTCTACAAATTTTTGATTGTGCCCTGAAGAGTGTCATGAGAGTTGGGTCCTGAAGACCTCCTTTAGGTTCCCTATCAAAGACTGGCCAATCTAGGCTTCATCTATTTGTTCAGGCTTTCTTTGCATTTTTTTCAGAAATTCACCATCATGAGTTTGCCATCTTGGCCACATGGTGGGTTCAGGGTTTGGTCCTATCTGACCCATACTTTCCACCAAGTTTACTACTCCTCCATCCATCTACTCTATTGTACCTTGCTAACAAGTTGCTCTTTTCTCAGACCCTGGTAACTGAGGCCCAAGTATCTGATATGCTTTGTTAGCAAAGATGTCTAAATATTAATGTAAAAAACTTTAGATTTTGAGTTTTGCCTTTTTGGTTTTGTGTTATGTATTCTAGTACTGACCACGTGATTCTAAAATATTGGGCATATCTGTGATAAGATTCTCATATCTAACGAGTTTTGTCATTGCAGGATATTACTTGGTCAATTCTTGGTAAGGACCAGGTAAACTCTACTTATTCCATTTGATCTCCATGTTGTTTAATTGGAAATAATGAGTTTTTGTGACAAAGATTGCAATTCAAATCCAAACGAGGCTGAAAAAATCCCTAAGACTCCATCTCCCAACTAACCTGCAAAGAGCCAGGCTAGTAGTATGGCTGAAGACTCTTAACTCTAACCAGCCAAACACTGGAAGTTGTACTGTAACTCAAAATGGTAGAGCATTAGCCTTGAGCAGAAGTGCTCAGGGACAGTGCCCAGGCCTTGAGTTCAAATCTCCATGAATACTCACTGAGACAAGTCATCCAAGAAACGAGCACCTAGACTCAGCTAGTCCGGGGAACAAGTGACCTTGGAGAGGAGTAAGAGGAGATGATGTCATATCAGCCATTTTGTGCCTGCCCTTTCAAAATTAACCAGAGCCAGGAGGTCAATATAAGTAAGAAGCCTGCCATCTAATGTTCATACCTGTCTACCTTTTAACTGGATGGGAATTCACATTCTTGCCTTTGTTACCTGAATTCTCCTCTACCTAGTCACCAGATAGGGACATTTCTACCAACATTTTTCAGCCCCAAGTCCTTCCTCTTGCCATTTATTTGTTCTCTAATAATTTTTTCCAGCCCCTCAATGCCTCATGAGACTTTCTCTAGACTTCATCCAAGAGACTTGCCTCTTCCAGACTTTATCAAAGGACTCACACTCACCAAGGGAAAGCTACAGCTCACTGCCTTCTCAGGGATGGGACCAAATTCCAGCCTTTTACCCCTAATTTCGACACACCTTGTTTGCAGGAAGTAGCCAGAGAGGATCCGCACCCTATTTCATGATTATTAAAAGGCAGGAATATAAGGTCTGCTTCTGGATAGCGAGCAGATTCCACCCTCCTCCAAGCAAAGTCTCCTCCCAGTACCTGCGTTACCTAGGCAACTGGCACTCCTGGAAGATGTCACATCTGCATCTGCTGAGGTCATATCTGAATTTGATGTGGCCACACCTTCCTCCATCCATACCTTAGATAAGGCTTAGCCCAGCCCTGGATGCTCTCTTTCTCAGGTCTTTTCCAAGTCTTTCCCAGGACTTTCCCAGCCGCATGGAGGGCCAACATGGCCTGGTGCCAGCGGGAATGATGAATAAACTTACTCCTTTCCTGAATACCTCGTGTTTGTGTGGTTCTTACTCGACCACTCTTTAAAAACCTAATAATCTGGGCTTTAATTTCCAATGCTTACTCTATACCTCCTGAACCACATTTTCACTTCTTCCTTTTACTACAAGTGGAGAAAAGAATCTCTTAGTTTTATCTACTTGGAATAGCTTTGAATTACAATTGTCAAATTTATACCCACCTAGTATGGAGCTGTAAGCCACTGGTGCTCTGCTAGAACTCACTTCTTAATAATAAATATTCACAAAAGAGGAGAAAACATATTTGTTCAATTACATATGTATTGGCAGATAAAAAAAATCACTTGCTACTGGAAGAGAAAAAGAGAGAAGATAGAAAGGAATATGGAGGAGAGAGACATAAAGAAAGAAGAAGGGAAAGGATGGTAAGTGATGGGAGGGGAGGGGCACGAAGGATTGAAGAAGAGGGGGGAGCTGAGTAGAATTGTCTATTCCTCACTAAGGTATTGTTGAACAATCAGTGCTTTTGCATTTATGTAGCCAAAGCTTTCTGTTTTTGGTAGTAGTAAGCTGAGATATAAAATACAAATTTACATGTAAAACCTGTTAGTGTTCTTACTCCTGCACGAAGGAAGCCATGGTTAGGTAAATGTTAGAGACAAGGCAAGAGTAAGCAGTTTAAGTGATTCTGAGAAACAATAATTGATATGCCAGGAATGCTCCCTTGCCCAAGTATTACTCTTGTTCCCTGCTCCAGTCTTCCTTTCTACAAGAATAGCAGAAACAGGGAGGCTGGGAATGGATGGGAAGGGGAAACAAAGAAGGAGGCTACAATGCTTGATAAGAAATGTACTCATTATCTTGCCCATGTAATTGTAACCCCTCTGTACAGTATTTTTACAATAAAAAATAAATAAAAATTAAAAAAAAGAATAGCAGAAACAGAAGAGGAAAGAGATAGCTGAGTAATGATCATCTTTCTGTTTTCCCTCATCTGTTTACCCTCATCCCCTCAAACAATAAAACCAAAGGAGACTTAACCTGAACCAGTAGGGGAAATTTGGGAGTGGGGAAGTTCATTCTAACTTAATGTGAAAGTTTTAAAAATAATTGGGACAGCATTTCAAATATTGAAATAAAACTTTTCCATTATTAATAAAAAGTAACTCGAAATTTATTGAAAATTTAGAAGACTACAGGACTCACTACATAGTGGATTCTGCATAATTAAAACTGACTCCTGTTTCTATCATCAGAAATTGAAAATCGTCCCTAAACTTCCAATACTAGGTAAATTGTCCTCGATATTCACTTAAAATGTGTGAATATAATGCAGAAAACATAACTTTAAATTTAGACTGTTGAAGTGATAAGGGATGGACATTCAAGATGGATAGCATGGAAATTATTTTCCTTCCATCTTCAGTGTGTAGAAAGTAAAAAAGCTCTATTTGATGGCCCTGAAGGTCCAATTCTAAATTTAGGACAGAAGGTGAATAGTAAAGGAGACCTATCTCAGCTATTCACAGATTAGAAATGTGGAGAAATAGCCTCATTTATGTAGGTAAAACATGGAAATGAGGATGTGGCAAGCCCAAAGCCAAATGCCAAAGGCAGAGATATTTTACAAAATACCATGAAGTTGAAATAAGTCTTAAATAAGGAGCTGGGCTTAAAGGGAGTAGGACAGAAGAATGGAGGGGGAAATGTTGGACTAATACAGTCAGATCACTCAACGTACATATGTGAGAATATAAGTAACAAACTTGAAGGGATAGGTGGGGTTGGGGGAAAGGGAAGGAAGAAAAGGGGAAAGATTAACAATGATCCAGATGTATTGTACAATGAAATTTATATACACTCTATTCCACACTGACATGATGAAGTGAAACCCCTAAGCACAACTAGCTAAAGATGTAAAAAATTGGTTTTAATATTAAGAGACCAGACGCATAAATCTTTAGAGATAAATAACAAGATAGCATTGACATATTTTTGAGCCTTATGCTCTTTTCAATATACAAAATTTAATAAGTATCAAGTCTGCTGCAAATGTAAATTTTACTTTGCCAATTGTTTTTGCAAATTGCTTAAACTATAGAGAACCAAATTTCAATATCCCTTCACTTCAAATAAAAAAGTTCTTATACACCGTTAGTAGTTTCTAAATATCTTAAGGTAATACATTGGAACTAATTTCATTCCACATTTAAATTTAAATTTTAAAACACTAAAGTCATTTAAAATCCTCTCACTCGGGCACAGGTATGGATAGATAACTGATATGGGCAGAATCAGAATTATTCAGAAGGTTGTAAATGGATGCTTACGTAGTTTTCTCTCTGCTGGATCATAGAATACAGACTATCCTAATTGGAAAAATTTAGCCTCCCCAGGTTTTCTGCATATAAACACTCCATCAACATTTTCTTATTAAAGGATTATTCAAGATTAGCTATATGTTGATTGCTAATGACTGAACATGACAGAAAGGTGAGAGAAAACCATTTACTCTTCAGTGAGGTTCTGGCTTTGTTTCACAAAGTGTTATGAAAGTTCGCCATGAGAAATCTAGCAGCTGTATTTCTAAAAAGTACTTGCATGCTTAGACTTTCTGATAATGTCTCAATTCAAGTACTTCTCCTTGGAGTTCAGTACTATTCAATGATGCTGTGTTAGCTTTTTGTTACATTTGTTACCAAGACCAGTCTTGGTGATGAAATTTGTGCTCCCAATTCCATCCACAAAATGCAGACCAAAATTATCTGAAAAAATTTGTATCTGTTGACAGTGCATTTACTTTTATTTTTTATTCTAAACATAGAATGTAGTACAAATTTTCATAGCAATTACACTGCACTAGGTTGTGGGCAGGTTCTAATGTAAATAATATACTGTGTTCATGTAGAGTAGTTGAGTATCCAATGTTTTAATATGCCTGTGGTCCTAAAACCAATACCTTACTGATATTGAGTGACAAATACAACTTCCTATAAGTACAAAAGTTTTCCTTGTATCATATATATATATATATATATATATATATATATATATATATACACACACATATATATATGTATATTTATATTGTAAAGATACTGTACAAAGGGGTTACAATTACATAAGTAAGGTAATGAGTACAATTTTTTTCTTTATTATTGGTCATGGGCTTGAACTCTAGGCCTAAGCGCTGTCCCTCAGCTCTTCAGCTCAAGGCTATCGCTCTACCACTTGAGCTACAGCGCCACTTCCAGTTTTCTGGTGGTTTATTGGAGATAAGAGTTTCACGGACTTTCTTTCCCTGGCTGGCTTTGAACCACAATCCTTAGACCTCAGCCTCCTGAGTAGCTAGGATTACAGGCATGAGCCACCAGCACCTGGCATGAGTCCATTTCTTATTGAGCATTGTTACCCCATCCTTTGTTTTCCCCTACCATCCCTTCTCTTCACACCTCCCCAACTCATCCCTCCACCCACTCTCTGATAAAGTGCCTTGTACATCTCATTATTACAACGGGTCAACCTGAATCCTATCTTTGTATATTAAATGAAGAAATGCTGGCTTGATTTATGCTGATTCTACTTGTGTAGACACAAGTAAAATCACTCACCAAGTCCAAGAGCATATAAATGAAATGGACACCTATTTTTTGTCAGTTGGTTTAGTTGTGTTCCACACATTTATTGACAGGTTACAAATTATTCTCAAACTTTAATATAATAAAAATAATCTCTTCTTTTCTTATTTTCTTGGCCAGAAAATCAGCAAGACCTCAGTCAGCATTTTTCTCATAGGACTTTTCACATGAGTTGGTTACCTGTTGACCTGAGGTCCAGTTTTATGAGGACTCACTCATCTGCTTCGGAATTGATGCTGGGTATTGGAAAAGAGCTCAAAGAAGTATGCCATTTAAAGGTTTATAATTTTATTCTTTACCATGATATTCTCCTGCTACTTTGGTTCTTGAGAGTGTGTATAAGAGCAAGCATTCCGTGGGGATCAGGGAGACACCATATGATCTTTACATACCGACATTTCCGAGTAACTTGCTATCACATGTACTGCATTTTGCAAGTCCAATCTGTCAAAACCTACCAGTTTTAAGAGATAAGAAGAGTGGTAAAAGAACTCTTAGAGACAAATACATCTTGAATATATTTTGTTCCAAGCATTCCATCTAAGGCATTTTCAGCAACTAATGAAACTTGTGTTGGCTGTAATTATGTGTCTTTCTCCATGTGTGCATGTATACATGTGTATATGTATATGTGAATTTGTGTGTATAGTAACATATATGTGTACAATATAAGGGCATATACACACATATATGCATATATAAATAAATATGTATATACAAATTTGTATGCATATATATCTTTGTTCAGTGACTTAGTCTATAGTTCCCAAAACATTGTCATTCTCATAAAGTGTTCATGATAAACTGCTCTGAGGACCTGTACCTTCTTTTTCATCCCTGTGAACAACTTCGGTCTATTTGCCATAGAGAGCTTTATTTTCATTACATGTAGTTACACATTGATAATTAAAGACAAAGGTTGTTTGTGAAAGAAAATGAACCTTTAGGTTACAGGTTAAAATATCTTTTTTTTGGGGGGGGGTCCAGTCTTGGTGCCTGAACTCGGCCTGGGCACTGTCCCTCAGCTCTTCAGCTCAAGGCTAGCGCTCTACCACTTGAGCGACAGCGCCACTTCTGGCTTTTTTTTCTTTTTGCTTATGTGCTGCTGAGGAATCGCACCCAGGGCCTCATGCATTCAAGGCAAGCACTCTACCACTGAGCCACCTTCCCAGCCCAATATCATATCCATCCAAATGATTCCTATGAGATAAAATTTGTAATAGTAGTAAACGTGAAAAGGAATTCCTAGACCTGTTGTTTCGCCATTTAGAATGGCAAAGAATAATATCACGTCATTCATAATTCTTAAAGAATGCAAGGGAAAATGTTAGTCCCCATCATGTTCCCACAAAGCCAGTGGATCCTCAAGGATAATAGTAGACCAGCAAAAATTCTATGTAGCAGACATGGAGCATGAAAGAGAAAGAGAGGAAATGAGAGAGCGTGAAAGAGGGAGAAATATCATAATACTGAAAGTGCATAACAGATAAACAAGAGCTGTGTGAGAATATTCATACTGTTATTTTTAGACTCTACATGTACATTTGAAGGTATTTGATGTATGATAATCCATCAACCCAAAATGTAAAATGATTTTAATAAAAAATAAAAATGACTCAGAAGAAATTAAAATGCTAAAACAATTTTCACATTAGCAAACTCTCAGAGATATTTCATGACTTTGAAAAGAATAAAGTGGCTGGGGTTAGTATAAATTTAGAAGTATAACAATACACAAAAATATGAAAAGATATTCATATATTTCATTATATAAACCAAAGCAGAAAGTAAATATTGTTTAGATGAATTTTTAAAACCCAGTCTATCAGGAGCTGGGATGGTGGCTGTTGTAAAGTGCCTGCCTTGCATGCATGAGGCCCTAGGTTTGATTCCTCAGCATCACATAAGTAGAAAAAGACGGAAGTGGTCCTGTGGCTCAAGTGGTAGCACTAGCCTTGAGCTGAGATACAGCACCCAGGCCCCAGAGTTCAACCCCATGGCCAACAAAATCAAAGTAAAAAACAAAACAAAACAATCTCTCACTTTTGTGACCTCAACTCTGTAATATCAATGCTTCAGCCTAGGGCTAAGATTTTAAGTGTGGACATTTATCATCCCTCCTGATTCTGACTGTACTTGATAATTTTTAATCAATATTTTGTTCTTAATTTCGCTTTTTGTAAATTTACATGCAACTATAAAAAATGGTTTGGCCATCCCAGTAACCTTCTTAAAGTACCTCCTGATGATGAATAACAAAAAGTTTTATTGTATTACAAGGGAAACAATATTAAAAATAAAGAAACACAATAACTAAATATTAATGATTAATAAAATAAAATACCAAAGAATTACCAGTGTTTTCAGTATTTGAAGTGTACTTACATATTTGATTTTACTATCCTCACATTCCTGTACATTTAACACTGAATAAGATTATGATGTTCAACAAGAGTTTTATAAGCTATGTGTAGTCTTTAAAGTTACCAACTAAGATTGTTTTTTTATGACTCATCATATCATTTGCATATGGCTTATATCATCATTTGTTCCTCACTAACATATAAAGTAAGGAAACCTTAAAATTTTAAGAGAAACTGTGCAGTTAACAAAGTCTTAACTCTTCAATCTGCTTCTTTAAACTAAGACTTTGCAACATCTCACTAGTAATGTTTTTATAAACTCTGAAATGTACATTTTAGTAGCATATGTCTCCTACCATAAATCTTAAATATTTATAGAAAAGTTGTATGACCTGACAAACAGTCCCAATTTTGGCCTATATAAGCAAATTACCAAAATTAAATATATTTAAAATATCAAAACTTTTAACATACCTTAACACTTGCTGCAGTGTTCATTATGACAGGTGCCTTGTACAGAATATTTGAATTAATCCTCCTACACATCTCTTTTTATTTTTATTTTTTGTGAACATACTGTACAGAGGGGTTACAATTACATGGGCAAGATAATGAGTACATTTCTTATCAAGCATTGCAGCCTCCTCCTTTGTTTACCCTTCCCATCCTTTGCCAGCCTCCCCCCGTCCCCCCCACTCAATTGCCCCCCCCATCCTACACATCTCTTGAACAACAATATCTGGGATTATTTTGTTTTTGACATGTCAATCTTGACTATTCTTAAATGTGTGCTTATGTAAGAAGTACATGGTTCTAAAATTTCAGGAGAATTCTTCAAAACTTACTTTTCTTTGAATTGTCCAGTTTAAAAAACTCAGTTACACTTTATATATAAAAAATGCTCTGTGCTCAATTCAGCAGCACATACACTAAAATTGGAACAATACAGAGAAGATTAATATGGCCCCTGCGCAAGGTTGACATGCAAATTCTTGAATCATTCCATATCTCTACAACTAAAGATGCTGGAGAGGATGTGGCCACAAGGGAACCTTACTTGATTCTTGGTGGGAGTGCTAACTTGTTCAATCACTTTGGAAAGCAGTATGGAGGCTCGTCAAAAGACTCCATATACAGCTCCCCTATGACCCAGCAATCACACTTTTGGGGATTTACCCAAATGATCACAAAGAAGACCATACTAAAAGTACCAGCACAACTATGATTACTGCAGCATTATTTACAATATCTAAGATATGGAGCCCACCCCGATGGCCCACAGAAGATGAATGGATCATGAAAATGTGGTATATATACACAATGAAATTCTATGCCTCCATCAGAAAGAATGACAATGCCCAATTTGTTAAGAATTGGAAAGACTTGGAAAAAAAATTATTAAGTGAAGTAAGCCAAGTAGAAAGAAACATATGTCCCATGGTTTCCCTTATTTTCAACAGCTAATGTATGTCTGGGATAAGCAGAATAGATAATAAGCTATGTGCATATCAGATAAGATGATATTACAGGAAATGAACCAGACAAGTGTTTTTTTGTTTCTTGCTATTGTTTCTAAGATACTTATAATGTGTGATGTGATTTTTTTTTCCTTTGTATGTTCCTCCCCTACGCTCTAACCCCTGTTTTCACTGTATTTGAAGTTGGTGCGCCTATATCCTGTGTATACGTTTCTCTAATTTGGGAAGTGGAAAGGGAAATACAAAATTCTTAAATAAGGATACAGGTTTAGATGCACAAGACACTATGTTGAAAAATGAACTTTACAATTTAGGCAGGGGAAGGGGGAGGGGACTGTATTTGTGGAGGTGGGAGGGCAGGGATGGTGGAAGAAAAAGAAAGGAAGAGGTAAAAATGCTTGTTAGGAAATGTACTCAATATTTGCTCATATAAATATGAAACCTCTGTACAGTTATTTTTAGAGGTGGACCCATTGCAACAATGAAAAGTACAAGTCATTTGGTCGTAAACAAACTTTACAACTTTGGTGGGGGGGGGCGGGGAGGATTGGGTGGGGGGGCTGGGGGAGGATGGGAAGGGATGGGAAGGGGAAACAAAGGACAAGGCTACAATGCTTGATAAGCAATGTACTCATTATCTTGTCCATGTAATTGTAACCCCTCTGTACAGTATTTTCACAGTAAAAAAAAAAAACCGTATAAAAATGTTCTGATATAGAAGTTTATTTCCTCTATTTTACCCAGATATTATCGTTAACAAAGAAATAAATGCAGAACACTGATATGCTGATATGAAGGTATTTTGAATAAATGTGTGTGTACATACACGCATGCACACATGCACACATGCACATGCTTGTGTACTGGCATGCTCAGAGTTTGAAATCAGGGCTTCAAGGTCTTGCTAGGCCTTTCCTCTCTAGATTGATGAGCTAATATATGAGCTACATCTCCATTCTTGGCTCTTTGCTAGTTCATTATAATTTCTGAAAAATAATCTCATGATTTTATTCTGCCCTGAGTGGCTTCCAACAGTTATCCATAGATCTCAGGCTCCTGAGTAGATATCCCGAGTAGATAGGATTACAGGTGTGACCAGCCAGGACAAGGCTTTCAGAATAATTTTAAAAGTAGAAGAAAATTTACTTTTAAAGCATTTTGGAGTGATTATATGTGAATTTATATTTCGTTTTTGGATTCTTAAAAGATAGTAAGTGTTGATATTTAAAAGTTTTAGTACTTTTTAAAAAAGGATACTGGAGCTGTGGGACAAAAGAAATTTGACTCTCTTTAGACCTCAATTTATAAGCTCAGCTCTGTGCATGATAACCCAATGTCACCAACACAGTCTGTGTTGGAGACAAAATGTAACAGAAAACAATCACCAAGGGCAATATTTGGTATGCTATTATTTATAGGACAATATGAATATTGAATTGAGAGTGCTCGAGAATGGAGAGATTTTACCTACTTTTTTTTGTATTGCTAAAAGGCTTTTAGAGACTGTGACTCATTTCCTTCCTCACTGTGTGTCTTTGGGCCATGCACTTCGTGCCTTTAATTACAATTTTTCCCACCACTAAAATGATAATAACATTAGCATTATAGCAAATGTTATCTTAAGAATTGAGAGAAATAAAACTTGCAAAATACTTAAAATAAACTTCTATGAATGAGCTTTGAGTTTAGCCAAAATTTTTTAATACTAAATAGAATGCAATAATATTACAGAAAACATTACAGGTAGTGAGCAACCAGAAGGAATGTGATCTATTGATTATTCTCTGCTTCCAAGGAAGCCAGGTGTACAACGTCCCATGCTTTAAATCAAACTGGTTATCTTATGTCTTGGTAGTGTAACAATATCAAGGACATAATAATGAAGGAATGTTGTAGACTGAGGTAATGTCAATATGATAATGTGCAAAACTTATAAAACGTAAAAGTACCTGAGCAGTATATTGTGTTTTATATCATTTAATTTACATTGCAAAGATAGGGAATACCTAGAACAATGAATTCTCTTTTTGATATCCTATCATAGGTCCTTAGCAGGATGAACTCTTTCTTCATTCTTGTAGAGGCAATATCACATGAGAGGAACTGTATTTTTTGTTTGCTTCCTTCAATTTATTCTTCAATTTGAAATCTGAACTACTTGATACTGAAATAAAACAAGGGAAATTAGACACGCAGGCTTTGGAAAGAACAATCAACATAAAATAAATAAAATACATATAGCTTATGAAAGGTCTAACTAAAATTAGTTATATAGTCTCAAGCATAAACAGAAAATGATATAAGCAATATCATGTTATTGAAAATTGAAAAATGTAAGCAGTTGCTTAATTTTTTCCTTTCTCCTCCTTTGAATTAATTATTTATTTTGTATAGAGAGATTAAAGATGAGATTAACAAGAAATGATTAAAATTCGAAAGAGTTCTGGGAAGATGGGAGTTGAGAAGCTGGAGGCTAAACAGGCTCTCTCATAGAAAGCAGTTTAAGTGTTCCAGTGAACAGTCCTAAGCAAGAGAATCACACCAAGGGTGCCATCACAGTACAGAGAGTTGGCCAGAGAGGGAAAATCCAGGCAAGGGGACAGGTCCGTGCACTTGCCAGCAGGCTAATCTGCAGTTGTGGCGGTGGCTGTGGCAGCCGTAGCCACCAAACCTGAAACACAGAGAGTCCATCTGGGACGAAGGCACCAGTTCAGCGGGCTAAGGGATTCTACACAACACCAGCAAGAAATGAGAAGGAACATTCATCTTCTTCCTGCAAATCGCAGACCAGAGACAACCCAAGAACCAAGACTCCAGCGTGAGTTGAAGCCTGACATCTTCACTCCTTCTAAGGGAGCAGAGGAGGAAAGGCCACCCCTCCCATCCCCACTACTGAAGATCTCCATCTTTGATACTGATAAAGGCCTGGCTGACCAGCTAGCTCCAACTCAGGCCTTGGAAGAAAACAAGAGTCATTTAGCAGGTCA
This sequence comes from Dipodomys spectabilis, assembly GCF_019054845.1. Lineage (NCBI taxonomy): Eukaryota > Metazoa > Chordata > Mammalia > Rodentia > Heteromyidae > Dipodomys > Dipodomys spectabilis. The sequence continues at coordinate 2,414,586 of NW_024870831.1, read as the reverse complement.
CAGGATCCTGACCTCACCTGCCAGGCTCAGCTCCACCCAGGGAAAAGTCATCCAGCCCAGGCAGAGAAGCTCTGCCTTCCTCAAGTGTTGATTTCTTCACTGGGTAAACAGAGCCAGAGGCTGCCCCTCCCTACAGCAGTCTTGACAATCAACTGAAATTCAGTAAACATAAACCCTGAGAATGTCTCCAGGCTGGGCTCTGTAAGTGTCTCAGAAGCTAGCCCCTCAGGGAAACTCTACTGCATGCTGAAAGGCCTCCACTCTACCCAGAACCAAGCCTCATCAAAGCATCTCCAAACTAGAGGAAACAGCCATCTCACTCTTTTGTGATACTCACAGCAGATCTCCCTCCCATTGAACCAGCCTAGGAGGAGGATCACAAAATTCTGGGTAAAGCAGAACATTTTTCTGCTTGCTCAAACAAACTGACTTAAGAAACCAATCAAGCCACAGGAAAATCAAACCCCATAAGCAGACCAGAGACTCCAACAAGAGACTGGTTACAGACACAAGAGAGATATAGGATCTTCCCACCCCTCCAAAAAATCAAAGAACTCATTTTTTGTACCTTTTAAAATTTGTTTAAATTTTTTGTTTTCATTTTTAATTTTAAAAAAATTGTTTGCTGTTAACCTTTTTTTTTCTTCCTCTCATAATTTTTATTTTGTGGGAATATCTGTGTGTGTGTGTGTGTGTGTGTGTGTGTGTGTGTGTGTGTGTGTGTGTGTGTGTGTTTTAGCTCTACTGAACTTTTGATCCTTTTTTTCTTTCTCATTCTTTTCACTTTTATTCCTCTTTCACTCTTTTTTGCGTGACTTAATTGACGTTCTGCTCATCCTCAGATATACGAATAGTCGATTATTAGACCTTATCCCCATTGTGTACACAATCCAGAAATTTATGACTCAATTCAAAGCCTCTTTGACTTAAGTTTCTTAATAGCAGTACTACCTCTTCATACCTATATAATATTTTCAGGATTTTTTTTACTTTTTCGCATCTCCTTTCTATCCCTCCCCTTCTCTCATCTTATCCCTGTTCTTCTGTGAATATTACGTTGTTAAATTTGCATAAATTTTAAGTGTTTCACTTAATAATTTTTAATATTTGTTTTTCTATTCTTTCTTGTCTCTTTTTTCTTTTTCTTCTTTTTTCTTCTTTTTTTCTCTCTCTACTATCATTCTATCCAAACTATTTCCCTTATTGAGATTAGGACTTAGTTCATTTAACTCTCCCTTTACCTTTCCACATCCCTCTATTCCTATTTATACCCACATCTCTCCCTAAACCTAATAATTTCTGGTATGCCAAATTACTCTTTGCTGTTCATAGCCCATTAGTACATAGTTGTTTGATAATGAATAGATATATCTGTTGAACTAGATTGTATCTGCAGACTTTTGACTGAGCAACTACAAACTTTGGATGATGCTTGTCTTAAGATAGTGTTCTAGCAGAAAACTGGTGTTACTTTCATCCCAAATTAGCAGAACAAGCACAAAAACACAAGAAAAATGGCAAGTCTGGGTATCTCAGCTCCCACTCATGATAATCAGGGGACAGAACAGATAATGAATAATCCAGGGGAGAGCTCCCCAAAAGCTATACATAACCAATCAACTAAGTGATTTGAGAGTAAACACTGGACACCAAATTAAGGAAGCAAAGAAGTTCATAGAAGATCTAAAACAAAGTTCCAACAAAGAATTTGAAGCGATCAAAACTGACCAATTAGAAAGAAAAGAAATAAAAACAAAGTAGAAAGCCTTGACAGTAGGTTAGACCATACAGAAGATCGAATCTCGGGGATTGAAGACAGCCTAGATATCATAAAGAACTTACAAACATCAAGACAAATCCAAGAAATATGACAGATCTATTCAACATTTAGAATACACCATCAGAAGGCCTAATCTGAGGATAATGGGTGTAGTGGAACTCTTAGAGAAAGAAGTTAATGGTCTAGGAAATTTGTTTAACAAGATCCTAGCACAGAACTTCCCAAACATGCAAAAAGATAAGCCTATTCAGATACAAGAAGCTTTTGGAACTCCAACTAGACCAGACCAGCACAGGACATCCCACCGTCAATTATAATCCATTCAGTATCAATTCAGACCAAGGAAAAGATCCTTAAAGCTGTCAAGGAGACTAGAACTATCACCTATAAAGGGAAACCAATTAGAATCACCTCAGATTTCTCAACAGAGACAACTAAAGCAAGAGCCCGGGATAAGGTATGCCATGCCCTAAAGACAAACAACTGTCAACTAAGAATACTGTACCCAGCTAAACTCTCCTTCATAACTAAAGGTCAAATATAAACCTTCCATAGCAAAGAAAAATTGAAGCAATATATCCCTGCCAAACCAGGCCTACAAAAGATTCTTAAAGATATCCTACACATAGCAAACCAACAACACCACAATAAAGGCCAAGAAATTGCACCCAAACTGAGAATCCAAGAACCATAGGAAGGACCCAGTTGGCACAGCTCCCAAGAAGGTGGATAAAATGGCAGGAACTACCAAATACCTCTCAGACCTATTTCTCAACATTAACGGAATGAACTCTCCAATTAAGCGACATAGATAGTCTAGTTGGATTAAAAAGCAAGATCCTTCTATCTGCGGCCTATAGGAGTCACATCTTGACCGTAAAAACAAACACATTTTGAATGTGAAATGCTGGAACAAAATCTACCAAGCAAACAACCCCCATAAACAGGCAGGTGTTGCAATCCTCATATCAGATAAAATAGACTTCAAATTAAAATCAATGAGAAGAGATAAGGAAGCTCGCTATATACTAATTAAGGGATCCCTCCTTCAGGAGGATATTTCAATTCTAAATATCTATATTCCAAACAACAGAGCACCCAAATTTATCCATGAAAAACTACTTTCCCTCAAATCCCAAATAGATAAAATGACATTGATTGTTGGGAACTTGAAACACCACTCTCCCCACTAGATAGATGAACTCGGCAAAAATTCAACTGAGAAACTGCAGATCTAAACAACTGCATAGATCAACAAGATTTCACAGACATCTATCGAATATTTCACTCAGCAGCATCAGAATACAAGTTCTTCTCAGCAGCACAGGTTACATTTTCCAAAATAGATCACTTTTTAGGTCACAAAGCAAACTTGTCCAAATTCAGAAACATTGAAGTTATACCTTGCATTCTCTCAGACCACATGGGAATAAAATTAGAACTCAAAACCAAAAGCCACCAAAGATAATCCAGTAACTCATGGAGGCTGAACAACACACTGCTGAATCACGAGTGGGTTTTGGAAGAAATTAGAAAGGAAATTGAAATGTTCATGCTATTCAACAAAAAATAACACACATATTACCAGCTCCTCTGGGACACAGTAAAGGCAGTACTCAGAGGCAAGTTTATAGCTCTCAGATGCTATATCAACAAATTGGAGAGATCTGAAACCAACAATTTAACGAGATATCTGAGCCTCCTTGAAAAAGAGCATCAAGATAAACCCCAATCCAGTAGATGGAAAGAAATGATTAATATTAAATCAGAAATAAATGAATTAGAATAAAAAAAATCATAGAATCAACAAAACAAAGATTAGGTTATTCAAAAGAAATTTTAAAAATTGATAGCCCCTTAGCAAATCTTATCATAAAAAGAAGAGAATACATCCAAATAAATAAACTCAGAGATGAGAATGGTAACATCACCACAGAAACAACCAAGATTCAGAACATTATAAGGGAATAATTCTCAAAACTTTATGTTAATTAGTTTGAGAACTTGGCAGAGACGGAACTTTTCTTACCAAATATTGACATGTTGAAACTAAACTAAGATGAGTTATACCATCTGAACAGGTCCATTTCAAGCATTGAAATAGAAACAGCAATAAGAGACCTCCCATATAAGAAAAGTCCAAGACCAGATGGTTTTACAGGGGAATTCTACAAGTCCTTCAAAGCAGAGCTCACACCAATAATCCTTTAGCTCTTCAATGAAATTTGAAGAGAAGTTCACTACCGAGCTCATTCTATGAAGCCATCATAACCCTCATCCCAAAACCAGCCAGGGACTCATCAAAGAAAGAGTACCATAGACACATTTCTTTGAAGAACATTGATGCAAAACTTTTCAACAAAATTTTGGCCAATCGATTTCAACAATTTATCCAAAAAATCATGCACCATGATCAAACTGGATTCATTTCAGGAATGCAAAGCTGGCTCAATATACACAAATCAATTAATATAATTCATAACATCAACTGAAGCATGGATAAGAACCGCATGGTTATCTCATTAGATGCAGAAAAAGCATTTGACAAGATCCAAAACCCCTTTATAATGAAGGTTCTGAAAAAATTAGTAATCCATGAAACATTCCTCAATACGATAAAGGCTGTAGATGACAAACCCACAGCCAGCATTATACTTAATGGTGAAAAACTAAAGCCATTTCCTCTTAACTCAGGAATGAGACAAGGATGTTCACTCTCTCCACTTCTCTTCAATCTAGTATTAGAATGCCTAGCTAAAGCCAGAGACAAGACATAAAGATAAAGGAAATTCAAATAGGGAATGAAAAAGTAAAACTCTTCCTCTTTGCAGACGATATGTTATTGTACTTAAAGAATCTCAAAGACTCCACTCCCAAATTTCTCAAGTTGATTCAAAACTTTGGCAAAGTAGCACGGTATAACATTAACCCTCAAAAATCAATGGCTTTTCTGTTTACCAACAATGAGAAAAGTGTGGCTGAAATTAGGAAAGCAACTCCATTCATAATAGACCTCCAAAAAAAAAATAACTAGGAATTAAATTAACCAAAAAGTGAAGGACCTCTATGATGAAAAATTTAAAAACCTGAAAAAGGAAATCAAAACAGAACTTAGTAAGTGGCAAAAACTCCCATGCTCTTGGATTGGAAAGATCAACATCGTGAAAATGGCAATACTTCCCAAGACTATCTACAAATTCAATGCGATATTTATCAATATTCCAACCTCCTTCTTCAAGAAAATAGAAGCAGCAATCCAAAATTTCATATGGAACAATAAAAGACGCCAAATAGCAAAAATGATCCCTAACAGAAAGCTCAGGGCTAGAGGAATGTCAATATCAAATTTCAAACTCTACTACAAAGCCATAATAATCAAAACAGCTTGGAACAGACACAAGAACAGACCTCAGGACCAATGGAATAGAACTGAAAACCCAGAAATGAACCTACAGACCTATAGCCATCTAATTTTCGATAAGGGAGCTTAAAAACAGAATGGATGAAAGACAGCCTTTTCTGTAAATGGTGCTGGCAAAATTAGTTAACTACTTGAAGAGAACTAAGGGTAGATCCTTAGATATCACTCTGCACCAGAATCAACTCCAAATGGATCAAAGACCTTGGAGTCAAAGCAGACGTTCTAAATACATTTCAGAATGGAATAGGAGAAATCCTAGGTCTCCTTGACAGAGGCCTAAATTTTCTTAATAGAGACAAAGAAACAGAACAAATCAAAGAAAGGTTGGATAAATGCAATTGCATGAAATTTTAGGGCTTGTGCATGGCAAAGGACATAGATAGCAACATCAATCAAAAGCCCACTGATTGGGACAAGATCTTCACTAGCCATACAACGGACAAGCGTCTCATATCTAAAACATACCTGCAACTCAAAAAAATTAAATCCCCCAAGAACAAATCTTCAAAGAAACAACTGCCCAATAAGTAAGTGGGCTAAAGAAAAGGAGAAACTTCTCTGAAGGGGAAAGAAGCATGGCCAATAGACACATGAAGAAATGCTCAACCTCCCTAGCCATAAAAGAAATGCAAATCAAAACAACATTGAGCTACCACCTCACCCCAGTTAGAATGGCGATAATCAAGAACTCTAATAGCAACAGATGCTGGAGGGGATGTCGACAGAAGGGAAGCTTACTGCATTGTTGGTGGGAGTGTAAATTTGTTCAACCACTTTCGAAAGTAGTATGGAGGTTCCTCCAAAGGCTCCACATAGAGCTCCCCTATGACCCAGCAATCCCACTTTTGCGCACTTACTCAAATGACCCCAAACAAGGCCACACTAAGGCTACCAGCATGACTATGATTATTGAAGCATTATTTACCTTAGCAAAGATATGGAACCAACCCAGATACTCAAGTGATGAATGGATCAAGAAAATATGGTATATATACACAATGGAATTCTATGCCTCCATCAGAAAGAATGACATTGCCCCATTTGTTAGGAAGTGGAAAGACTTGGAAAAAATTATTTTATGTGAAGTAAGCCAGGCCCAAAGAAACATACGTCCCATCGTTTCCCTTATTTGCAATAACTAGTATATATCTGAGTCAAGCAGAAAAGGTCAGATAAGTTGATGTTAGGGAAATAAACCCTAAGATATGTATTCAAATGTGGTTTTTTTTTGTTTCATGCGATTGTTCCTAAAGTATATATAAGATTTTTTTTTTGTTGCTTTCTATGTCTCTCCCCCACTGTATAACCCCTGTTTTCATTGTATTTGATGTTGGTATAATTTGTGGAGGGGAAGGAATAAGGAATGTATTTATCTTTTGCATGTAATTGTAACCCTTTCTGTACAGTATTTTCACATTAAAAAAAGAAATTATTAAAATTGGACAAAAGTTCGGAATAGACCTGTTTTCCAAATAGCCATGAAAGTAACCTGTGGGTTTACAAAGTCGTGTTTAATACAACTTCTATATTGGCTTAATGCTTTTGGAACAGAAGTCATTAGAGAAATGCAATTCAAAATTACTATGATAGTACTTCATAACTATTATAACACTTATCCAAAAAAATCAAAGGAACTTGGTGTGGTGGTAAAGGTTTGTAATTCCAAGCATTTAGCAGGTTAGGGTAATAGGATTTTATTCTAAGGCCAGTCTGGGGTACTGCACATAGTATAAACCTGCCCTTAAAAAAAAAACAAAGGTGATAATGTTGGTGAGAATGTGGATAAAAGAAATTTTGTCGGGCTGGGAAGGTGGCTCTGTGGTAGAGCGCTTGCCTTGCATGCCTGAGGCCCTGGGTTCGATTCCTTAGCACCACATAACCAAAAAGAAGAAATTTTCGACACTCTTAGTAAAAATACAGGTTAATATTCTCGTTGTAGAAAGTAGTATGCAGTATTCTAGAGAAATGTAAAGTTGAAATATCATCTGACCCACTGATCATGTGTTTATTTCTCTTTGGGTAACTGATAAATAAATCTGTAGTTCATTGCTATTCACATTATTCACAACAACGGCTAAGATATAAATTGAAGTTAAGGGTTCAACTACAGACTAATAAAGCAACTGTGTTGCATGCACAATATATTTTTGATTCATCTTTAATATAGCAAGAGTTTTCTCCCAGTAGCCTCAATTTACAATAACCTGAAAGATGTATTCTAAATGAAGAAAAATGTCTTCTGATCTTTGTAAAACCACACACACACACACACACACACACACACACACACACACACCTCAACCTCAAAGATTTAAAGAGAAATGATTTTTTTTGTTCCCAAGAATTTTATTTTTTATTGTGAAAATTTTGTACAGAGGGGGTTACAATTACATGAGGAACATAATGAGTACATTTCTTGTAGTGCCCACGTTGCTGGACCCCCACCAAGAAGACCAACAAGAGTCAGACGTTCTGAAATGCAAAACCAAGGTTTTATTTAGACGGGCTTCAGCTCAGGCTTCGTCCTATACTCCCACATAGTGGAGCCTAGGAGGAGAGCCCTGAGCTAAATAAGGATTTGCAGGGCTTATAAAGGCAAACAACCAGGTGTTTGGATTACCACCACGTGTTGCTCTGCTAGCTGAGATAAACAAGCAATAAATGGTCACTGCCTCAAAAATGGAGTTACTTTAACCCTTCCTCCCCCCTTGACTTATGGTCCCGAGACACAATATTGTGGCTCCGGCCCAAAACTATACTCCAACAGCTCTCGATCTTGACTAGTCCCTCTATGACCATAGCCATGTTGTCTTTTGCTATTCCTGAATGGTCAACATGAAAACAACACTCTTCTCCTAGGGCAGCACAAAGTTCCCCTTGTTGTACTGAGTGGCTCCCAGGAGTTCTGCAAATGATAATTGAAACAATACCTATACAAATCAGTCCATTTTTCTTTTCTTGAGTTATACATGGAGTGGTTGGGTAGGATGCTTAGAGACTTCCCATGTTTCCCCATGGTCATCCAGGACAATGGGGTCAGCCAGTCTTTCGTGGGTACAGTGGATCCAAGCAGCAATGCTGTCCACATTAAGGGCAGTGGGTGTAGCCAGAGGTACAATGTAAGGTCCCTTCCACCGTGGTTCCAAAAACCTCAAGTTGTACCTTTGAACAAACACAAAATCCCCTGGTTTAAGCAAATGGGGGGTAAGAATAGAAGCAGAATCATATAATGCTCTTAGCTGGGGCCACCCACTTTTGTGGACAAGCTATAGATAGTCAAGTTTACATAGAAATTCATTGTCACTCAAATGAACAAGCAATCCAGTCTGAAGGCTAGGGATAATGGGTGGAGGAGGTCCATATATTATTTCAAAAGGAGTACAGCCAAGGTGATAGGTTGAATTTCTTACTCTAAACAAGTCAAAAATAAGGAGTGATACCCAGTCTGTGCCAGTCTCCAAAGCCAATTTAGTTAAGGTCTCTTTTAGAGTCTGATTCATTCTTTCTACCTGCCCTGAACTCTGGGGTCTATAAGCACGGTGCAATTTCCAATCCATCCCCAGTGCCACAGCTATTCCTTGACTTACTTTTGAGACCAAGGCCGGTCCATTTTCCGACCCGATGGTGGATGGGAAGCCACAGATGGGTAGGATTTCTTCCAGGATCTTCTTAGCCACGAAGTTGGTGGTCTCATGCTTTGTTGGGTAAGCTTCAACCCATCCTGAAAAGGTGTCTACAAAAACTAGCAAATATTTATATCCAACTTTTCCACTTTAAATTTCTGTGAAGTCTAATTCCCAATACACATCTGGCCTATCTCCATGGAAGCAAGCTACTTTTGTAACCGGTTGATTGGGGGCATTGGTGAGCTGACAAGCTTTACAATTTTTAACAATGTCCTCAATGAGTTGTTTTCCTTGCTTAATTTTTACTTCTAAGTGTTGGAGCAAGTCCTGCATTCCTCGGGTTCCCATGTGAGAGGCCTGATGGATTCTCTTAAGAATTCCCCTTGCCAAATCTTTGTGACAAGATAAGGTTTCCCCTCACCAGTTTTCCACCAATCTTTCTTTTCATCTCTGCCTGGGGGTTTGTAGGCCATGGGAATTTTCTTTATCCACTCCAAGTCTTCTTGGGAGTACTGAGGCTCAGGAGGCAAAGCTCGAGGCCCTGCATCTACTAGAGTAAATACTTCCCCTATGAGATGGAGGGCTGCCTCCTTAGCTGCCTGATCGTACAAGTAATTTCCTTTGGTTGTTGAGTCAGTTCCCTTTTGATGGCCAAGGCAGTGCATAATGGCAATATTTGCTGGTTCCCATAAGGCCTGGACAAGGCTTAAAATTTCTTGTTTGTTTTTAATAGCCTTTCCCTCAGCTGTCAGCAGCCCCCTCTCTTGGTAAATGGCTCCCTGGACATGCATGGTAGCAAAAGCATACCGATTGTCCATGTAAATGTTTAATCCCTTCCCTTTTCCCATCCATAGGGCTTTTGTTAGTGCCACTAGTTCTGCTCTTTGTGCAGATGTTCCCTGGGGGAGTGCTTCAGCCTATACTATCTCAGTGTCCATGGCGACTGCTGTGCTCATGTACCTTTTTCCATCTCGAATGAAACTGCTGCCATCTGTGAACCAGGTATGCACGGCATGTGATAGTGACAAGTCCAACAAGTCTGGCCTCTTTTCCTTGGCCTGGTCTCTCTTTTCATGCTCAATTTCACATTCTTTGCCCTTCCTTTCCTTTCTTTGCTCCTCTGTCTCTCTCTTATTGTAAACCTTTTCCACCACAGCTACTAGATCCCTAATAGACTTTTCACCAAGTCTTTCTAGAGCTTGCAACTTTTGCTTTATGTCTGGTGCAGATTGATTTATATAGGAAAAGATAATCATCTGAGCTGACTACTGGGTCTCAAGATCATACGGGGTATATTGATTAAAAGCTTTATGAGCTGCTCAAGGTACGCTGCCGGACTTTCACTTCCTCCCTATCTAACATCATAGATTCTGACCGTATTAGTAGGTCGGTGAGCCGCCACCTTGAGACCTACCAACAGAGCCTGGTGTTAGATGAGGAGTCGCTCCCTACCTTCAACCATATTGTAGTCCCATGTTGGTCAGATCTCAGGAAAATAGGCAGAGATCATGGCAGGATCTGTGATGGGTGCTCCTGTGTGGTCAGGGATATGTTTCTGGGCCGCCTCTCAGATATGGTCTCTCTCTTCGGTGGTAAAAAGGACCTGTAAAAGCTGACTAAAATCATCCGAAGTGGGCTGATGAGTAAAGAGAATGGTTTCAAACAAACGAATTAAATCCTGGGGTTTCTCAGGAAAAGGGGCATTTTGGGTGCACCAATTGTATAGATCACTGGTAGAAAATGGCCAATATTAGAATTGCTGTTGACCTTTCGCATCCACAGGACCTACGGTGCTTAAGGGAAAAACAGCTGCATTAGAAGGGGGAGGGAGGCTGATCCCATGGCTTCCTCTAGTGACTGGCCCCTCAGAAACTTTAAGGGCAGGTGCCAAGGGTTCGGCTGCTGGTTCTACAGCTACCTCCTCCTCTTGATCATTCTCAGGCTCTGCAAAAGGAACCTGGGAAGCTGAGTATGGGGTAGGAAATATTTTTTTCCACGTTATCTCCCTGAAAAAGCGGGGGGTACAATATCTTTTCCACTTTCTTAGTTTTTTCTTTTTGTAAGTCTAAGGGGTTAGATGGAGTGTTGTCCATGATTTCCAGTCCCATTAGTCTTACAGTGCAAAAAACAATAAACAGTACAAACAAAACACACACAGGCCTGAGAGTTAAAAATTAAAAAAAAAAGTTACGAAGTGGAGATCTCCTGAATTGGTCCACTGACCCCTGTAATAGGGAAGCAGAAGGAGGAGACCCACGGTGAGTGAGTTGGGCCTCGGTTAGGAGGCCCTCTTGGTCAGTTCTGGCCCAACACCAAACCAACCCATCCACCACAATTTTCATGGCGGTGTTCCAACGACCATCTACCTCACAAGAGAATCTGGGATGTCTCCCAGTTCCTCCAGGGTTGTCATGCAAGCGCGTCCGCTATGACAACCCTTTACACAATACGAATTGGAGCGGCCGTCCTCACAAAGAAAAATGAAAGTAAAACAGTCAAAGAGATGAACGACAGGACAAATTTGACAGCACTGTTTTACCTTGGAGTCTGAGGTCTCGTGGGTCTCTTGAGGTATCCTGGACAAGCCCTCACTAACATGTAGTGACCATTTTGCAGGACCCCCACAAAGAAGACCAACTAGCGTCAGACGTTCCCAAATGCAAAAGCAAGGTTTTATTTAGACGGGCTGCAGCTCGGGCCTCGTCCTGCACTCCCACACATTGGAGCCTAGGAGGAGAGTCCTGAGCTAAAGATTTGCAGGGCTTATAAAGGCAAACAACCAGGTGTTTGGATTACCACCACGTCTTGCTCTGCTAACTGAGATAAACAAGAAACAATTGGTCACTGCCTCAAAAATGGAGTTACTTTAACTCTTCATTCTTATCAAGCATGGTAGCCTCCACCTTTGTTTCCCATTTCCATTCCTTCCCATCCTCCCCCCCACCCAATCCTCCTCCTCCCCCAAAGTTGTAAAGTTCATTTTCAACATAACGACTTGTACATCTCATTGTTGCAATGTGTCCACATGTAACCCTATTTAAACGATTTGTTTTTCCCTTACACTCCACAAATTATACCAACATCAAATACCGTGAAAGCGGGGGTTATACCATGGAGAAGGTACATACAAAGCAACCAAAAAAATCTTATAAATACTTTAGACACAATTGCATGAAAGAAATAAAACATTTGAATACATATCTTAGGGTTCATTTCCCTAACATCAACTTATCTGACCTTTTCTGCTTGACTCAGACATATACTAGTAATTGCAAATAAGGGAAACCATGGGACCTATGTTTCTTTGGGCCTGGCTTACTTACTTAAAATAATTTTTTCCAAGTCTTTCCACTTCCTAACAAATGGGGCAGTGTCATTCTTTCTGATGGAGGCATAGAATTCTATTGTGTATATATACCACATTTACTTCATCCATTCATCACTTGCGGGGCATCTGGGATGGTTCCATATCTTAGCTATGGTAAATAATCCTGCAATAAACATAGTCGTGCTGGTAGCTTTAGTGTGGTCTCGTTTGTGATCATTTGGGTAGATACCCAAAAATGGGATTGCTGGGTGATAGGGGAGCTCTTTGTTGAGTCTTTGGAGGAACTTCCATACTGCTTTCCAAAGTGGTTGACAAAGTTTACACTCCCAATGCAGTAAGGATCCTTTCTGTCCACATCCCTTCCAGCATCTGTTGTTATTAGAGTTCTTCATTATAGCCATTCTAACTGGGGTGAGGTGGTATCTCATTTTTGTTTTGATTTGCATTTCTTTTATGGCTAGGGAGGTTGAGCATTTCTTTCTGTGTCTATTGGCACTGATTCTTTTCTCTTCAGGCAAGTTTCTCTTTGTCTTTAGCCCACTTACTTATTGGGCAGTTGTTTCTTTGAAGATTTGTTTTTGAGTAATTTAATTTTTTGAGTTCCAGGGATATTTTAGATATGAGACACTTCTCTGTTGTATGTCTAGTCATCAATAAAGGAGCTAAAAAACATAGAATGGAAGAAAGACAGCCTCTTCAGAAAATGGTGCTGGCAAAATTGGTTAACTACTTGTAGAAAACTAAAGCTAGATCCTTAGATATCACTCTACACCAGAATCAACTCCAAATGCTTCAAAGACCTCCGAGTCAAAGCAGACACTCTAAAAACATTACAAAATGGAATAGGAGAAACCCTGGGTCTCCTTGGAATAGGCCAGATTTTCTTAATAGAGACCCAGAAACACAACAAATCAAAGAAAGGTTGGACAAATGGGATTGCATGAAATTGCAGAGCTTCTGCATGGCAAAGGACATAGCTAGCAAGATCAATAGAAAGCCCAAGGATTGGGAAAACATCTTCACTAGAGAGAATTTTTTTAAAAAGTAAAGCGAAGTGGAATTCTTGGGGCATTTAGGTCACAGTGTAGAAGATAGTAGATATACTGGATGATCAAGTATAAATTTGTAATGTACAACATGATGATACAGGGGGCAACACTGGCCTTACAGAGGAATGAAGATAAGTAAATAGGAGTTCTTCTTCCTAATAGGGATTGCTCTTTTAGTTTTTCTTCCTTCATTAATGGATAAGCTGTACATAATTCTTTAAGTATATCTGCCTTTTGCCCCATTTGTCCGGAAATGGAAAGACTTGGAAAAAATTATATTAAGTGAAGTAAGCCAGGCGCAAAGAAACATATGTCCCATGGCTTCCCTTATTTACAATAACTAATATATGTCTGAGACAAGATATAACGGTCAGATAAGTTGATGTTAGGCGAAATGAACCTCAAGATAAGGACTCTTTTTTTTCTTTCTTGCTATCGTTTCTAACATATTTATAAGTTATTTCTTTGTTGCTATGTGTGTCCCTCCCCCACGGTATAACCCCTGTTTTCACTGTATTTGATGTAGGTATAAGTTGTGGAAGTGAAGCAAAAAAACATATTGTTTAAATAGGTGGACTCATTGCAGCAATGAGATGTACAGGACTTTAAGTTGAAAATCGAACTTTACAACTTTTGCACGAGAGTTTGGGGGAGGGATAGGAATTGATGATTAGGGGAAACAAAGGTGGAGACAACAACGTTTGATAAAAAATGTACTCATTACCTTGCCATGTAATTGTAACTCCTCCATACGGTATTGTCACAATAATAAATTATTAAGAAGATACATTATATTAAACCTTATACAGTGGCTACAAACTTCATTTTAATGGTTAAATAAATTTTAGCCCTCCTCAAAAAAAGAAAGAATAACAAACAATATAGTATTAATGTTGTATGTTCAACATAGAACAAAATTTCAAATTAAAATACTTGAGATTTTCCTTGATCTAACCTAATTATTACAAATAAGGAAAACCTGGGGACCTATGTTCCTTTAAGTCTGGCTTACTTCATTTAGTATGATGTTTTTTTAAGATCTTTCATTTCCTTATGGATGAGGTGGTATCATTGTTTCTGTTAGAAGCATAGTATTCCATGTATGTGTAAGTCTGTGTGTGTGTCACATTTTCTCTATCTATTCATCTATTGAGGGGCATCTGGCTTAATTCCATACCTTAGCTATGGTAAATAATATTGTAAAAAACATAATTGTGCTGGTAGGTTCAGTGTGGCCTTGTTTGTGGTCACATGGTTAAATGCCCAGAAGTGGGTTTACTGAGTAATAGAGGAGCATTATTGTGCACATCAAGGATAATCTTAGTAGATGAGCAGAATAACTCAATAGCTATGTACATATGACCATAAAAGGTGATTCCAAGTGAAATGAACTCCAAGACATGTTCTTTGTTGTTGTTCTTAATGTACTATGTACTTTTCATCCTTTTGTGTTTTCCCGACATATGTTTTATCCCCTGTAGTCACTGTATTTGATTTTGATACCCAGGTTATCGCAACTAGGGAGCTAGGGAAGGGAAAGAGATAAAACAAAATGGTGAGACAAAAGACAATGTGGGAAGCTATGCAAATTGAAAATCATGAGACAATATGTTGGAAATAATCTTGGGGGGGGATATTGGGATGGACGAGGGAGAAAAATGGGGGAAAGGTAAAAAGTTATAAATGAAATGAATTCATTACCTTACTTATGTAACTATAACCCCTCTGTACATTAACTTGAAAATAAAATTTAAATACAAAATGAAATAAAATACTTGAGAGCAGCAATATAGGAGATGGGAGTGGGGGAAATACAATAGTAAACAAAGAATAGTATACAAAGAACAGCTGTTGGGAGCAGTAGTTTGACTTTAACATAGGAAGTAATAAACTAGCATACAGATTTTCAGCCTCATATCAGTCACTAAAAAGGGAAAACAAAATGCACAATCAGCAAACCAATAGAGATAAAATAGAAAACTAAACAACTAAGGTGAAGAGATGACTTGGACCAAGAATAAGAAATGACATAATTAGAAAACAAATAACAAGCTGGTAAGTTTAAAAATTATTACCCACAATTCTATTAAGACTTTTTTACATCAGGGCTGGGAAGGTGCCTCAGTGAAGAGCACTTGACTTGCATGCATGAGGCCCTGGGTTTGATTCCTCAGCACCACATAAGCAAAAAGAAAAAAGCCAGAAGTGGCGCTGTGGCTCAAGTGGTAGAGCACTAGCCTTGAGCTGAAGAGCTGAGGGACAGCACCCATTCCCAGAGTTCAGGCCCCACGACCAGACCCCCCCCAAAAAAAGTTTTTACAACACAATTTGTTAGAACCATAATTCAAATCACAGTTTAATAGTAGATCATTTAAATAACAGGTTACTTATTCCTGATTTCTTAATATTAAATGTTTAATATATAATTTAAATTTAATTTATACATTAATTAATTTAATATATAAATTAAATTTAAATTTAATATATAATTTAAAATTTAGAAAAGAAGAAATTGAAACTAATTTTAATAGTACATTTCATGAATTGTAAAATTGACAAGCATTAGAACTTAAAAAATAATATATCATTACTGTTTCATTTATGTGAATTAATGGAATAATTCAAAGTGTATTCTACACTTAGCACTCATCATGACATCAAGTAATAAATTATTGCACATGACTTTTGGTATTAGGTGGAAGGTTTCAGCACTGTGGTAAAATTCACACCACACAGTAAATGAGGGTATGACTCCTCTCATCTAGATTAAATTGTGGAAATTTGATTTCTTCATGCATGTTAAATTCCTTTCTATGTGACATCTACACAGTTATATACAATTACATACACGAGTAGCATTTCAGATGATTCTTAAAAGTCATATTCATTAATTAAATTTTCATTATTTTGTACCAAATAAATATTTATAGA
The DNA here is from genome assembly GCF_019054845.1 of Dipodomys spectabilis. Lineage (NCBI taxonomy): Eukaryota > Metazoa > Chordata > Mammalia > Rodentia > Heteromyidae > Dipodomys > Dipodomys spectabilis. Next base: position 2,398,451 of record NW_024870831.1, on the reverse strand, counting down.
AAGACTGAATTTCTGAGTAGATAATGGTATAAATGTGACAGATTACACATCTTGAGGTTCATTTTATATTCCTGACATTGTTTCTACTGTTGGATTTAATATTCCATAAGGGGTTAAGTGTATTATATTGGATATATGAAAGTAAACTAAGTGTTTATTCCATTAATCCTTTGCCACTTGTCTAATTGCAATATAAATTATCCATGTGTTTGAGGTAATGAAAATAACAACAAATATAAGCCAGATAAATCAGTCTGTAGTAGGCAAGTATTTTCACCTTTATTTTGATAATTGGTCCTCTTATACACTACAGAATATTCTTGGGAAAATGTGCTCCAGGATGGCCAAAACTGCAGAATATTATGTTTTGATCTATTGTAAGACAAGGAAGGAAGGCCAACCTTCCATAGAAAAGTCTGTTCCCAGTGATGTGATCTGTTTTATGGTGGTCACTTGGAAATGAACATTTTTCACAGTCAACCTTGAAAAGTCATGTTGATAGACCATTTCTGTAAGTGGTTACAGAGGTTCATTGATGGCTTTGCAAGGATCCAGATTGCCTCATTTTAAGACAATTAAAACAGGAATTTAGTCAGTTATTTTTGTATCTTTAGGAAAAAAAGCCATTGACTCTAGGCCAGGGGATCACTGGGGCTCAGAGAATCTACTACCTTGAATAGTAATCCTAGATCTCTAAAAAACACACAATCAAACAGAAAACTCCAGTAAGTACAGCCAGTCAGGGCTGCTATCACAGCCTACATGAAGTCAGGCAAAAAACAGAAGCTGAGAGTCATTTAGCTAATAACTAATATATTTTTTTATGAGGCAGACTGAAATGAGACTCCCGAGAGAGGGTCAGAAAGACTGATCAGAGAGACTAAAATTGATCACACAAAGATTGGATAATAGAATTCCTTGTAGAACAAATAAATCATAGAACACTTGTGCATGTAAGAATAAGACATAAGACCAATTCCAGAGATACACATTTTCTTAGAGATCAGCTTAATGAATTATCAATGGAAATCTTTGAATTCTTAAATATTTGACTATATGTGGGAGAACGCCAATTGCTGAAGAAAAAGAAAATGTCACCACTCTGTTAGGAGGTCCAATATCCCATTAGGAAGTAATCAAACACAGATTTGTAATAAAAAGAGAAAATGATTATTCCAAATGAGGGTTTTATTTGTTTTGATGTAACAGTTCTTGATTTACATGCTAGCAATTAAAAAACAATTGATCCAGTCCCACAGCTGAATTGATATTGACTGCAGTGTTCCCCCATGAAGGAAAAGAGAAAATTTACAAATGTCTGATGAAATGAGTTGAGGGTGCCATGTTCTAATAGTGATATCTGATATTTAGACACAGGTGAAGAGGTGGATTTTCTTTTATAAAAATCCCCCATTTTTAGCCTGGTACCAGAGGCTCATAGTTTTAATCCTAGCTACTCAGGAAGCTGAGATCTGAGGACTGCCGTTCAAAGCCAGCCTGGGCAGGAAAGCCCCTGAGCCTCCTATCTCCAATTAACCACCAGAAAACCAGAACAGGCCCTGTGGCTCAAGAGATAGAGCCCTTACCTTGAGTTGAAGAGCTCAGGGCCAGTACCCAAGCCAAGACATCAAGCCCCTCAACCAACAACAACAACAAAATAATCTCCCGTTTCTTGGACTACTTAGAGCTTTTCTAACATTCAATAAAGAAGCCATTTTATCACCCACTACATTTAAATCCTATCTTAGCTGTTGCAAATAGAATGATTTGGAATCTTATGTCAAAAGATTCATATTTGGGGAAACAAATACCAGCAATGTAACATTTTTCCAGTCTTGAACTCTGGGTGTGGGCCCTGAACATGGTTATGCTGGTAGGTTTAATGTGAACTTCTTTGTTATTTTTTGGAATACTGCCCCTGAGTGGAATTACTGGGTAATAGGGAGATCTACGTTTAGTCTTTTGAGGAAAGTTCATACTGCATTCCAGAGTGATTGAACAAGTTCAATTTCCTACCAACATTGTAATAGAGTTCCCATTTGGCTACATCCACCTCAGCATTTGCTATTGTCAATATATATGATAATGGCCCTCCTAAAGGACGAGGTAGAATCTGTCTTGTTATTGTAGATTTCTAGGCAACTTCTAGCTACCATAAATGAATGAATCCATGAGACCTATATTGCTCTGAGTGTGCATTCCTTTCTCTTAGTATAATTTCCCCAAACCTTTCATTTTCCTTAAGACTAGTGAAAAGTCATCCCTTCTGATGGGTGAATAGAATTCCATTGTGTGTGTGTGTGTATGTGTTTGTGTGTCTGTGTGTGTGTGTAAAATGACTATAGGCCCATGAGTTCATTTCTAAGCCTTCTGTTTCATCTGCAATTGTGTAATTTTATATTAAATTTGGATTGCTTTCCCTACTGCATTGAAGAATATTGTTGGGATTTTGCTGGGTATTGCATTGTCAATTGTTTGGGGGTAATTTTGCAGTTTTCGCAATGTTAATTCTTCCAACCAGGAGAATTGAAAGACTTTCCATTTCCTTGAATCTCCTTCAATTACCCATTTTAGAGTTTTAACATTTTTACAGTAGAGGTCCTTCACATTTTTAGTTAAATTAATTAATTCCTAGTTTCGCTGTTGTTTTGTTCTGTTTAGTTTTGATTTGATTTTAAGCTAATATATACGAGGTTGTTTTTTGGATTCCAGCCTGGATCTTCCTATTGTTGGTTACACAGAATAACTACTGATTCTTGTGGGTTTTATACCCTGCTACGTTGCTGAAGGTTAGCATCACCTTTACTAACTTGAGGGAGGAAGCTCTAGGGTCCTTTAAATACAGGATCATTTCATCTGTAAAAAGGGATACTTTTACTTCTTCCCTGGCTGGATCCCCATTATGTTTTTCTCTTGCCTATTGCTCTTGCTAGGAACTCCACTACTATATTGAACATTAGTAGAGAGAGTGGACATCCTTTTATCATTCCTGATTTTAACGTCTGCATGCTTCCACCGTTAGGTACATGTTTATTATGCCTTTGTCATATACATACTCTGTATTATATTGAGGAATGTTCCATGCATTCCTAGCTTCTCAGACCTTTAATCATAAAGGGGTATTGGAGTTTGTTAAAAGCTATTTTTCCACCTATGTATATATGATAAAGTGATTCTTATCCCCACTTCTGCTTATGGTTTATGTTATGTTTATTGACAAGTATATTGGATCCAATTGGATCCTAGAATGAATACTGTCTGATTATAGTATACGATTCTTTTGTTAGTTGCTGTAATGGGTTGGCGAGAATTTTATTGAGAAGTTCTGTATCAATGCATATCAAGAGTTCAGTTAATAGTTCTCTTTCTTTGATGAGTCCCTATCTGATTTGGGGAAGAGTCTAATTCTAGCTTCATAGAATGTGTTTGATAATTTCATTTCCCTTTCTATGCCATTGAAGAGTTAGATCTGAGTATTACAAGCTCTTTGCATGCCTTAATTTCATGGTAAATCCATTGAGTCCTAGATTTTTCTGGTATGGGAAATTGTTTATTGACATTTCATTTTCATTACTTCTTATGTATCACTTCCTGGTTCAGTTGGAGTATAGGAAAGCATAAATTTCTCTAGAATTCTCCAGGTGACTGGCATATGGTTTTGAAAGTACTTTCTTATAGCATTCTCAATTTTGCTTATGTATGTTGTGATGTCTAATTTTTTTCTCTAATTTTCTCTATTTGGGTGAGTTCTCTTATTGTATTTTCAGGTTTTTTTTTTATTATGAAGGTGTTATAAAGGGGGGGGGTTCATTAAAATAAGTAATGAGTACATTACCCCCAACCTTAATATCCCATTCCCACAAAGTTATAAAGTTCATTTCTAACATAGTGTCTAGTGTATATCACTGTTGCTTTGGTTAATCTTTGTCCCACCATTTCTGTGATTTCCCTTGGTTCCCCAAATCAGATTAACTTAGGTATAAGAAAAGGGTAAGGAAATAAAAAACAGTGAGTACAGGAAATAAACCAAAGGGGAAAAAGTAAATAGAAATAACTAAAAACAGTTCACAATACAATTATCTGGTATCCATTTCTTGGAGCTCATTTCAATGAGCATCATTTTCTATGGTGATATGCATATAGCTATTGAGGTATTGTGCTCTTTTCTAAGAATATCCTAGATATATTCTAGTTTTTCCAAATGAGTGAAAACATGTAGCCTATGATTTTTTGGGTCTGGCTTTTTTGACATATTTTCTTTTCCAAGTACTTCCTTTTCCTTACAAACGGGACAATTTCATTCTTTCTAACGGAACCATAGAATTTTATTGTGAATGTATATGACATTTTTTTGACTGATTCATCTACTGAGGGGTATCTGTTTTGGTTTCATATCTTAGCTATGGTAAATAATGCTACATTGGATATAGTTTTGATAGTAGCGTTAGTGTGGCTTTGTTTGTGGTCATTTGGGAAATGCCCAGGAGTGGGATTGCTGGCTCATAGCGGAGCACTTCTGAGGAACCTGTACACTTCTATATGGAATATTTGAGCAAGTTTACATTTCCACCAATAGTGTGGTAATGTTCCTTTTTGGCCATATCCCCACCAGCCCAGCATCTATTATTATTAATTTTCTTCATAATGGTCATTCTAACTGGGGTGAGGTGGAATCTCAATGTTGCTTTGATTTGCATTTCTATGGCCAGAAATGTTGCATATTTCTTCATGTGTCTATTGGCCATTCATATTACTTCTTCAGAGAGGTCTCTCTTTAAATCTTTAGCCCACTTATTAAGAGGGTTGTTGGTTTTTGATTATTTGTTTTTTTGGGGGGTTAACTTTTGGGGCTCTAAATATATTTGAGATATGAAGCCATTGTCTGTTGCAGAGCAAGTAAAGATCTTCTCCCAATCTGTGGGCTTTCTATTTATCTTTCTATCTATATAAACTCTCTTCTTAGTCGGATTTGGAAAGGGTCGGTCAATTCTGTTAATTTATTGAAAGAAACAACTCTGTTTTGTTTTTCTTTTTTATGTTTTATTTTGTCTTTATTTAGGTATTTCTGATTTAATTTTTTTTGGTAGGTCGTAGGGCCTGAACTCTTGTCTTGGGCACTGTCCCTGTGCTCTTCACCTCAAGGCAAGAGTGTTACCGTTTGAGCCACAGTGCCACTTCCCGTTTTCTATTGGTTGATTGGAGATAAGAGTCTCACGGACTTTCCTGCCAGGGCTGGATTTGACCCTCGATCCTCAGATCTCAGCCTCTTGAGTAGCTAGGATTACAGGCGTGAGCCACCACCTGTGTGAGTCTCTGATTTAGTTCTTTTATTTGTTTGTGTCTACTGCTTTGGATTTGGGCTTGTTCCTGTTTTCAAGAAGTTTGAGGTATATAATTAAAATACAGACTTGAGATTTCCCCAATTGCTTGATGTAGGCACTCAGGGGTATACATTTTCCTCTATGTACTGCATTTACTGTGTCCCAGAGGAGTTGGTATTTTGTATGTTCAATTTGTTAAATTTCAGAAACTTTCAGATTTTCATCATAATGTATTCAGTGCTCCACTGGTCATTCAGTAATGTGTTGTTCAGTCTTCATGTGTTTGAGAATTTTTTTTTGGTTTTAGCTGTTTAATTCTAAGTTTATTCTGTTGTGATCTGACATGATTTGACAAGTCAATTTATTTTTCTTTCATTTTGGATAGAATTTCTATATAACATAGGATATGTTCTATTTTGAAGACTCTTCCAAGAGCTGCTGAGAAGAATGTTTCTATTGATGCTGAATGCATATTCTGTAGATGTCTGTTAGGGCTAGGCGGTCAATGTACTTATTTAGGCCTGCAGTTTCTTGGTTGAGTTTTTCCTGGATGACCTATCCGAGGATAACAATGATGTGTTGAGATGTGTTTTTAGGTTAAGTAGTATTTGGTTGATGAAGTGGGGTGGGTGCTCCAGGATTCTGGACAATGATATTTATACTTGTTATATCCTCCTAATGGAGAGTTGCCTTTAGCAATATATAATGTCTCTTCCTAGTAATTTTAATTTGAATTCTATTTTATCTTATGTTAATAATTCTACTGTGGCCTGTTTATGTCCATTTGCTTGAAATTTTTCCTTCCAGCCTTTCAGTTTGAGTATGTGTTTGTTTTTGTCAATAAAATGTGTCTCTTGTAGATACTAGATGGATGCATCTTGTTTTTAGGATGCACCTGTTGTTAGGAGCTGTGCCTCATCTACTCTTAATATATTTACCTTCTTCTCTGGTATGGAGCATTCGATATAACCAGTTCCTGTTCTTCTTGATCTTCTCTATGTAGGATATATTTGATTAACTTCTATCCTGCTGATTTTGTGGAGATATATTGTTTCAAGTTTTCTTTGTCATGAAATATTTTTATACATCCTTTTAATATAAAGGATAGTTTGGCTTGGGACCGTATTCACGGTTGGTAGTTGTTTGCCTTTAATGTTTGTCATACATCATGCCAGGCTCTCCTTTTTACCATATCAGCTGAGAAATCTGTATTTATTCTGACTCTATATCTTTTATAAATAATCCGTTTTTTGCCAGGTGTTGCTTTGATCTTTTGTTGTGATTTCTTTTTCTGGAATTATGTTTTTGTCTAGACCATTAAGTGTAGGAGAAGAGATCAGTTGTGGTGAGATGTTGTCATGTTAATACTTGTGGTTACAATGACAGTTTGGACTGTCGAGTGGTAAGGTGAATTGAGTCTGTGTTTAGATGTGACTGTCTCTGTTCATGATTTTTTTCCCATGTGGCCCTTTGTTTCCACACTGCAGTTGTGCTTTTGAATATTTGGCCAACACAGTCACAGCAGTCACCTGCCTGGCTGGGTAACTTTTCATAGATTTCTGTTTCCTTGTGAAGACAGTATAAAATCTTCCTCTGAATTTTATATCTATATATAATTATAGCTGACTTGGTGTGAACCTCTAGAATTGGAGTATCTTCTAGGACTCTCAATATCTGTTTCATTAGAGAGAACTAGGGTAATTTTTTGTTGTTATTCTGCCATTGTTTTTCCTCTTCCTCAGGTTTATTTATTTATATTGTGGATTTTTTCACATAATTTATGATTTGGGTTGGTTGTATCAGATTATTTTTGTTTTTATATTTGTGTTACTTTGAAATAGTGATTTCAGGGTTGTATGAAGAGACACTAATAATGCGAAATGTGAAGAGCCTAAGGCTTAAAGAGGTACAATGAAGGCCTAAGTAACTCCATTACAGGCTAGCAGCCATCTTGTGAAGTATGAATTATTAAAATAACCATGGGTTTGACCAAGAAATGACACAAAAAGAAAAACAATTCCTGGACAACTGAGACATAAATGATCCTTGGGAAAGCCACAGGAAATTTCTCCAGCTGCATTGACCAAACACTGGGTGGCCATGCAGGACACAGTGACCCATTGCACAGACAATTCCCATCAATATCACATCGATAATAATATTAGCCAATCACATATGTATAGCGTAGTTTGCTTAAAATGTTAACCAATCATGTAATTTCTCATGTAAAACTTCCTTAAAGTTGATGGTTCAATACTATAAAAAACTGTGCTTATTCTATAATCGGGGCTTCTTAGCATCGCCGGTTACCGAGTGCGTGGAGGATCAACCTCGAGCTTGCAAATAAACGACTCCTTTGTTATTTGCATTGGTCATGGTCTCTGGTGGTCTTCGGGGAGTTTCCAGTCCAGGTACAACAAATAGGGCCTCATCTGGGATCTCCCTCATAAGCTCACCCAGACACCTGATCAGGGAGTAGGAAAGAACAGCCGGTAAGTTTTGCAACTGTGATATTTGTGTAGTTTTCAGGTTGGGTATTGGAGTTGGCAAGAAATCCTGGCGGACGTACTATAAGGCAGCCAACAGGACCAGTGGGAGATGTCCCCCAGATGCCCGGGGAAGGTAAACTATTCACTAGTGCGGACATTTGGGCCCATCTGTAGTCCTGAACTGTCTGCTTGATAGTTTACAGGGTAGACTGTCCACTAGTGCGGACATTTGGGATGTTTCCTGTCTTTAGTCCAGCACTTTCTGTCTGACAGTCTACCACCCAGTCTATCACCCGCATGCTGTTAATGGGTCTTCTCTTAAAATCTGTGTGTCTGTCTGTATTGTGGCATTCCTGGAACATTTTGTCTTTCATATTCATCCTGACACAGATCCCTGGAAACCCTGTTTGCCTCCATGTAAAATTGTTATTCTTTGTTCAGTTTCTTGTCCAACAGTAATTACTTTCTCTTTCAGATTCTTTTGTCTTCTGCCTTGAAGGGTGAAATTTGGCTTAGAAAGTTGGCCCACTTAAAGCAAAGCTAGAGTCGGGTAGTCTTTCACCCAATGACACTGCTGAAACATCACCAAGTGTCTCCTTCTACCTTTTTGGGATCTTAAACAGGCCAGCGAATCCACACTTTTCTCGTTGGGACACTCTGAGTTGTGGTTTTATCCTAAATCCCTGAAAGCACCAGTTGTTTAATTTTGTGACATTTGTAATTGCCTTCCTCCTTTTTTCTTGTCTTGTGTGTGGATTGATCTATGCTGAAATGAGTCAGAACCAAAGTACACCTCTTACCTTTCTGACAGATACTTTTAAAGATGTTAAGGAAAGAGCTAACAATTTAGGTGTTGAAGTTAAAAAAGAAAAATTACTTACTTTGTTCAAGTCAAAGTGGCCTACTTTTGAGGTTGGATGCCTGCCCCCAAAGAACTTTTAATCTAAACACCATTTGGGAGGTTGAATGTAGGGCTTTTCTCCCAGGCAGCGCAGGGCACCCCAATCAGATTCCCTATATTTTAGTATGGCAGAATTTGGTGCAGGAACCTCCAAAGTGTCTGTTGCCCTTTCTACCCCTTTCTGTCAATAAAAACAAGATTTTAGCATTAGAAAAGGTTGTGTCAACTACCCCCTCAGCCTCCTTATATACCATTTTACAGGAAGGGAGTGAAGATCTTCTCTCATTAGACTCTGATCTCCTCCCATACCCTTCACTGCTGCCTCCTCCACCCCTCATGGAGGAAGGGGAGGCAGCAAGAAATGAGGAGCAAGGAGCCAGCAGAAACTTGGAAGGGCCAGCAGGAAGAACTCATGGTAGCATTCAGAGAGCTGCCAGCCTGAGACTCCCTGACACCACCATGATGCTGCTGTTCAGAGAAATTGGGCACAGGACAAAACCAGAGACCCCCGACATCAGTGTTGGCCCTTTCCATGAGTGACTTATATAATTGGAAAACACAAAATGCAAAACTTTCAGATAATCCCAAGGATTTGATTTATCTCCTAGATAATGTAATGTTCATGTGCCAGCTGACCAGGGATGATTGCCAGCAGTTACTTCGGGTCTTGTTCCACACGGAAGAAAGAGAAAGGATACAAACAGAGGCTAGGAAACTGGTTCTGGGGAATGATGGGTAGCCTACTGCTAACCCTGATTTCACCAATGCATCTTTTCCATTAACCAAGCCTCCAAATGATGGTTGGGACTACAACACAGCAGAACGTAGGGGGAGTTTAAGGGTCTATCGCAAGACTCTGATGGTGGATATCAGGGCAGTAGCTTGCAAACATACCAATTTGGCTAAAGTATACATGGTCTTACAGGGAAGGAAACCCTACAATGCCCAAATAGTCGAGGTCGACACAGACATTAGTGCACTTACTGCCAAGAAATATTGCATTAGGTCAAAGAATGTGCCAAGAAAGGGAAACTTCGAACAAAGCAGTGGCAGCCCCATAGAACCTCGACACTAATGGCTAACAGTACTGCCAATAATGAATAGGGATGTCAGGGTTCACTTCCCCTCCCTGAACCCAGGGTAGCACTGAGAGTGGATGGGACTCCAGTAAAATTTCCAGTGGATACCTGGATCCAATACTCTGATTTAATAAATCCCCAAGGAAAAGTCTCAAATAAAATCTCTTGGGTGTTGGGCTAGGATGTAGCTCAGTGGCAAAGTGCTTGCCTAGCAAGTACAACGTCCTGGGTTCGATCCCCAGTACCAAAAAAAAAGACAAAAAATACAGTTAAAAAACCCAAACAACAACAAAAAACCTCTTGGGTACAAGAAGTAATAGGGATTAAACAATACTCATGGACCACCGAAAGAACAGTGAACCTGGGGATGGGATGAGTGTCCCACTCATTCTTCGTTATTCCAGAAAGCCCTTATTCCTTATTGGGAAGACACTTGTTAACCAAGGTCAGGGCACAGATTCACTTATATCCAGAAAGCCCCCAGGTGGAGGATGCTCAAGGAAGACCAATACAAGTATTGACTCAGGGCCTGATGAGGACCGGTTGCTCCAACCACCCAGACTCCTGACGAAGAAATCACCTATTGGCTGGAAAGGTATCCAGAAGCTTGGGCAGAGACTGGCGGAGTGGGACTAGCGAAACATAGACCAGCTCTCTTCATCAAAGTAAAATCAGGGGTGGACCCAGTTAGAGTTTGACAGTATGCTATGTCCATGGAGGCACAGGGGGAATTATACCCCACATTAGACATCTGCTAGATCTGGGTGTATTGCGACCCTGCCAGTCAGAGTGGAACACTCCCCTGCTACCAATCTGCAAGCTCATATCTAATGAATATAAGCCAGTACAGGACTTCAGGGAAGTCCATAAAAGGGTAATGGACAATCACCCTACCATACCTAACACCTACACTCTCCTGAGCACCCTGCCTCAATATAGGCAGTGATACATTGTATTACATTTAAAAGATGCCTTTTTCAGCCTACCTTTGGTGCCCAAAAGTCAAGATCCCTTTGCCTTTGAGTGGACAGATGTCAAAGGAGGTGTCAGTGGATATGGACAAGACTCATTCAAGGATTCAAAAACTCACCAACACACTTTGACAAAGCTCTGCATGAGGACTTGGTTGAGTTTAGGGGAAGCCACCCTGGTCTGACTTTGTTGCAATATGTGGGTGACTTATTAACTGTTGGTGAAACTGAAAGAGAATGTATCCATGGAACAGAAGATTTACTCCAGATATTGGGAAACCTTGGTTAATGAGCATGGGCCAAGAAAGCGTAAACTTGCAAATCAGAGGTAACTTACCTGGGCTATTTATTGAAATGGGGGCAGCGATGTCTCACCAAAGACAGAAAAGAAACTGTCCTTCAAAATTCCAACACCACTGTCACAGCACCAAGTAAGGGAGTTTTTGGGTTCTGCTGCTTTTTGCTATCTGTGGATCCAAGGGTTTGCAGAGCTGGCTAAACCTCTTTATGAGGAGAAGCAACGGTTTCAACGGACAGAGGAAGCTAAATGAGCCTTTGAACAGATAAAAACTGCCTTATTATAAGCTCCAGTGTTGGGACTCCCTGACGCCAGTAAACCCTTTTACCTATATGTGGATGAACATAATGGAATAGCAAAAGGAGTCCCAACCCAATATTTGGGCCCTTGGAGAAAACAAGTAGCCTATTTGTTAAAGAAATTAGACTCAGTAACAGTAGGATGGCAACCATGTCTGAGAATGATAGTGGCTACTGCTCTGATGGTAAAATACACAGATAAACTAACCATGGGACAGGAACTGTATGTGACCAGCCCCCACACATTGAGGGTGTGTTAAAGCAACCACCAGACCGGTGGCTCAGCAATACCCAACTAACCCATTAGCAAGGAATGCTTGTCAACCTTGTCAGAATCAATTTCCAGGCTCCCTCGGCTCTCCACCCGGAAATGCTTCTACCAGATCAGGATCTAAACATGCCACTACATAACTGCTCAGAGCTCCTGGCACAAGTCCATAACATCCAAGAGGGCTTAATGGCCCAGCCATTGCTGGACGCTGAACTCATGTGGTTTACAGATGAAAGCAGCTTTGTTCATCAGGGAGAGTTATGCGAGAGTGCAGTAGTGACTGAGACTGATGTGGTCTGGGCTGAACTTCTACCAGTAGGCATATCAAGTCAGAGAGCCAAGTTAATAGCCCTGACCCAAGCTCTAACGCTGGGAAAGGACAAAAGGCTAACTGTGTACACTAACAGTCCATATGCATTTGCAACGGCTCATGTACACAGAGCTATTTACAAAGAAAGATGATTACTGACAGCTGAAGGAAAAACCATCAAAAATAAAGATGGAATCTTGGCTTTAATTACTGCTCTTTGGCTGCCTAAGTTAGCCATTGTTCATTGCCCTAGACATCAAAAACCTAAAGATGCTGTGAGTAAAGGCAATACCCTGGCTTACAGAACAGCCCAGGAGGTGGCATTACAAAGCCATTCTATAATGATGATTAAAACTCAGACACTGGTACAAGAACTCTTCAGGATACTCCAATATACACCACAGAGGACTTGAAATGGATTGATCAACTGCCGATAGCACAATGCCTAAATGGTTGGTAGAGAGATTTTAGGAGCAACATTATCTTACCAGAGCAGTTAGGGAGTAAAGTACTGCTTAAGTTGCATTGAAGCACCCACATGAGTGCAAGGAAGATGCAAGATCTGGTGAGAAATACTGGACTTTGGATCCAAAATAACCATGCTAAAATAGAACAGATTGTCAGGGACTGTAAGGCATGTCAACTGACAAATACAAGGAAGAACCAAACAGAAACAAGCAGTCAAATCAGAGGAGATAGATCAGGAACTTACTGGGAGGTGGACTTCTAACTTGGCAAGTATGGATATAAATATCTGTTAGCTTTCATAGATGGGTAGAATCCTTTACTACAAAGCATGAAACTGCACAGGTAGTGGCTAAGAAGTTACTAGAAGAGATCTTTCCCAGGTTTGGCTTCCCTATTATGATAGGATCAGATAATGGACCAGCTTTCATGTCCAAGGTAAATCAGGGAATTGCAAGTGCTTTTGGGACAGATAGGAAATTGCATTGCGCTTATAGACCCCAAAGTTCACGAAAGATGGAAATGTTGCATAGAACTCTAAAAGAGTCCCTGACCAAAATGACCTTGGAGACTGGCAGTGACTGAGTAACTCTCCTTCCCTTTGCCTTATAAAGGGTATGCAACTCCCCTTTTAAAATTGGTCTTTCCCCTTATGAAATTGTATTTGGAGTGCCCCTTCCACAATTCCTAACTTGTCACAACAGTTGCTTAGAAAAGATGATGACTCTGAACTTTTGTTCTCCCTCAGGGCCCTACAGAGGGCCCACCTTGATGTCTGGCCCAGACTGAGGGCGCTATACAAGTCGCACCCTCCACCAATCCCACATCACTTTCGCCCCGGTGACTGGGTCCTGGTGAAAACACACTGATAGGAAAACCTGGAACCGAGGTAGAAAGGACCATATGTGGTCATCTTCACGACACCGACAGCCCTCAAATTCGATGGCATTGCTACCTGGATCCACCATTCACATGCGAATCCTGACGATCCCATAGCGGATCTCGTTGAGGACCCAGATTGGCAAGTCTCACACTCCAAAGACAATCCTTTAAAGCTCAAATTCAGTTGTAAAAAGACTTAGTCACGAATTGGTTATTGATGTATAACTTACTTGGAAATTGTAAGTGCAGGCAATCCCCCCACCCATAAATTGGACTTGGATTGTTAGTAATCAGGTAACGGGTAAATGTGTCCCTTTGGCCATGAAAGAGGGATCATCCCTATGGTTCCCAGACAAGCACACATTTAACTTGTGTCAGTTTGCTGATGGAGTATGGGAAGGACCTAGGCTTATGAAATGTAGATGGAGACACTGGTATATATGCCCAGGGAAAAGAAGGACTAGTAATTTTGGAGGACAAGAGGACTTTTACTGTAAGAGCTGGGACTGCAAAACAAGTACCTCAGGAAAATGGAAAGGAATGGGAGGAGACCTTGTCACATTTACCAAACCAGAACGTGCAGCCATCCAGTTTAATGGACTGCCTGTACAAAACAAATTAGGGTCTTTCAGGTTTCTGATGCCAGATTGGAATTTCGGTTCACAGACAAGGGCAAACAAGCCCTAGGATGGGAATTAGGAAAGAATTGGGGACAAAGATTGTACAGGGGAGAGACACACGATGGCATTCTCATAAACCTACAAGCATTTGCCACAGCCAGTTATTCCCCTTCAGCGATGGGACCAACACAGTTTTAAAACCAGTCTCTGCTGTAAAACCCAAAGTAGACAACAAGAAAGAGCCCTGGGTTGTAGTGATCCCAACTCCTCTGAAATAGGGAGACCCCCTTAGGGAGAGCATCCCCTTGCCAGAGGATTCCCTATGGCAGCTGTTGGTTCAAACTTACAATGTGATCAATCAGATCTGTCCTGATATTACAAGTTCTTCTTGGATGTGTTATGATATGAGACCTCCCTTTTATGAGGGTATTGCAGTGGTAGAGAATGTAACAAATGCTAAAAACAACTAAATCATGTACGTGGGAACAAAAGGAAGTACAACTTACTCTACAGTCAGTTATAGGACAAGGCTTATGTGTGGGATAAGTACCAACTAACTTTACTCACTTATGTAATCAGATCCAAGAATGGATTCCAGAAGGATATCTATTACCTCCCCAAGATGCTTGGTGGGCATGTTCAACTGGCCTAACCTCCTGTGTCCACTTAGAAGTATTTTAGGACTAACAGTGTTTGTGTCATGGTACAACATATCCCTCGACTGCTCTACCATTCTCATGTAGACATGATGATAAAGATGTCTGCAGCAAGCTATTGGCCCAGAAAACCTAAAAGAGAAATAATAACAGCAGTAACAATGGGGCCCTAGTAGGCTTAGCTGGACTAGGAACTGGGGTGGCATCCCTAATTACTCAGAGAACATCTTACACTAGCCTTCGTGCTGCTATAGATGAGGATAACAAAAACCTGGAAAGCTCTATAGGCTACCTTAAAAAATCACATGAATCCTTAGCCGAGGTAGTGTTGCAAAACAGATAGTAGCTGGACTTAATTTTCTTGCAACAAGGAGGTCTATGTCCTGCCCTCGGGGAAGAATGCTGCTTCTACCCTAATCATTCCGGAGTTGTAAAAGAATCTTTAGCTAAAGTAAGAGAGGCACTAGCAAAACAAAAAAGAGAAAGAGAATAACAAGAAGGATGTTTTGAATCATGGTTAATTATTCCCCTTGGATAACCACCTTAATATCCACTCTGTTGGGCCCCATTATCATCCTGGTAATTGTGTTCACAGTAGGGCCTTGCGTTGTAAATAGACTAGTGATGTTTGTTAAGGAACGTGTAACACCATGCAGATGATGGTATTGAGAACACAATATCATCTGATTCCTGACAAAAGACATAGTGCAGGCCCGTAAGGACCATGATTGGCCCTTAAGGTTCCTATTAGAAAGGGGGAAATGAAGAGCCTAAAGCTTAAAGAGGCACAATGAAGGCCTAAGTAACTCCAGTACAAGCTAGCAACCATCTTGTGAGGTATGAATTATTAATATAACCATGGGTTTGACCATGCAATGACACAAAAAGAAAAACAATTCCTGGACAACTGAGATATAAATAATCCTTGGGAAAGCCACAGAAACTTTCTCCAGATGCATTGACCAAACACTGGCCATGCAGGATACGGTGACCCAGTGGCCAGACAATTCCCGTCAATAACATGTCAATAATGATATTCGCCAATCACATATGTATAGCTTAGTTTGCTTAAAATGTTAACCAAGCATGTAATTTCTCATGTAAAACTTCCTTAAATTTGTTTATTCAATAGTATAAAAACTGTGCTGATTCTATGCTTGGGGCCTCTTAGCGTCACCGGTCA
This sequence comes from Dipodomys spectabilis, assembly GCF_019054845.1. Classification (NCBI taxonomy): domain Eukaryota; kingdom Metazoa; phylum Chordata; class Mammalia; order Rodentia; family Heteromyidae; genus Dipodomys; species Dipodomys spectabilis. Next base: position 2,382,706 of record NW_024870831.1, on the reverse strand, counting down.
CTGAGTGGAGGACCAACATCGAATTTGCAAATAAACGACTTCTTTGTTATTTGCATTGGTCGTGGTCTCTGGTGGTCTTTAGGGGGTCTCGAGTCCAGGTACAACAAATTTATATTAGTACATTGAAAGAAAGAGAGCAGACATTTTAACCTATTTGCTACATGTAAATTAATATTGAAAAAAGCTAATTAAAATAAATCCTTACTTACTATTCAGAGGATGAGTATAGTACTCTTGGATATCTTGGAGGAAAAGACTTTAGACTCATTTCAACTGATGCCTTACATTGAAATTACTGGCTAAACTTTCTTCTTCAGAAAGGCAAAAGCTCCATGTCTTTCATATTAGTATTATAAAATCCTAATATCTGCATGTTGAATTGTTTTCCTCTGCTATTTTCAATACCATTCTTCATCCATTAGGTATCCAGGGCTTTGAATGACCAATTCCTTAAAATACCTATATTGCTTATATTGTGATAGAAATCTCCGTAATATTAATATGAATTTATCTCTGAGTCTCATCTTGAGCTACATTCATATAAAATTTATGCAGCCTCAAGCAAGAAACCTGACTATTTTACTCTTCTCTATGTTTTAATCAATAAATCTATTCTCTTTAGAAAGGTTCTCATCTTTTATATTGCTCCAGCAAACATGTATTTCTAGTACTTTTATTGAAATATATATAACATATGGAACCTGAAAACAAAACCCCCTTTATGACTTTAATGTAAATCCTTGGGGAAAGCGCAATTCACATGTCTATACATGAATAATCTAATGGTTAAGTCAATTAGACACAAGCACTACCATACCACATCATGTCTCAATTTACTTAAAGGCACCAAAATATTGGTGTTCATGAAGATCACTCATTTTTAAAAAATGACTAGTCACAACAAAGTTTATGTTATATTTCAAATTTAAAAAATGGAAATGATGTGAATATTCTGTTTCCAGGAATACATTTATTCAGCAAACAGGGAAACAAAAAACAAGGGTTTGTCATATAGAATTAAAGATGTAAAAGCAGACTGTCTTTCCTTCAGATGATAAGTACATGCATATCGTGCGATTTATTCAGATACTATAAAAATTCATGAAAGGATTTGTGATCAGAAGTGATAGGTAAGCAAAGTAAGTGGAAAACTGAATATGTAAATTTTGCTTTCAATATAGGATGACAATTTTCCAATAAATGAGCCTATAGATGATGATTTTGTATCTGTAACACACATCCAGTATTCTACATTTTATTCTTCTACTTTCTTGTTGTCAATTGCTACTAAATTGGTACTAAAGTATCAAGGTGGGCGCTTTCTTGGTTCCTAGATCGAATAAATTTTAGTATTTTGGAACAGTAGTATAAATTCATGGAGTTTGACTTGAATATCAAGTTTGAGGATACTGTATTTAGGGTATTGTTAATTGGCCTGAAGCAGCCAGGAACATATTATGAATACTCAGACCCACAGTAAACTAAGAACTAGGGACTTGATCTTGGGGAAAGATAAAGATCCAGGCAAGATCTTAAGCCGAAGTAAACAATGGAGCAAACATCAATCAACAATCATTACAGATGAATGCAACTGATCTCTGATGTGTCTGGGTGGCAGATGTGTGTGTGTGTGTGTGTGTGTGTGTGTGTGTGTGTGTGTGTGTGTGTGTGTGTGTGTAAGAGATAGAGAGAAAGAGAGAGAGAAAGAGAGAGAGAGAGAGAGAGAGAGAGAGAGAGAGAGAGAGAGAGAGAGAGAGAGAGAGAAAGGAGTGTGTAGAGAATTTTAATATGGCTTCCATATTTACAGTCCATAGAGCATTACTTGTTAGGAGAAGGTGTTCATACAAGAGTTCTCATACCACTGTCATCTCTTTTTACTGCAGAAAACACTTGCTTAATATCTAATTAAAAAGGGAAAAATAAACTAACATTGTACATGATTGTTTTGAAAATTAATTGGCATATAGAAAGCCAAAGGGAGGAATTGGAGATTAATATAAACTTTTTCCTCTCTTCTGATTATTACACCCCAATAGTTGTGATTTTCTGGAGTCTCCTGTAATGTACTCATTGCTGAATTACTAATATGCTTAATAATATGAAACATATGATAGAGAAATAGATCAGCCAGCAAGCACAATGAACTACTGATAAGATCAAGCTTTTGAGAAAGGTTGCCACATCTTTTAGGAATGCAATTCCTTCATATGAACTTCAAATTTTATGGCTTTCCCTGTGTTATTTAAAGGTAGGAAAGTACTGTAGAAACAAAAATTCCTGTTCAGCCAAGTAGAAAGTGCTCATGTTCCCATCCTCATGTTGCCAATTTCCATTCGATAAAGACTCTTTGTTAGAATGCTTTCATTTATTGTACTTCAGGACATCATCCTTCCCTGTTGGAAACAGGAAAAAAGATAATGTTGATTGAATATTATTTTACATAAGTTAGTGTGTACAGGCATGATTTGTATAATTACAGAAGTTTGTAATAAATGTAAGTAGGGATCCTGTCACAACAAAAAATATAATTAAAATCACATAACAAGATTAGAAGTCACAGAATTTTGTGCATGAAAACATACATTAGATTAGTTGCAGAATTTCTATTTTGAGATAAACTTTATATTAAAGTATAAAGCACTTTACTAAGGGTTGAAACATTTTCTTCGCAGATATATTTCTTAGAGATATTTTTGCTTCATAATTTTAAGAAGAAAAATGGCCCCAAAGTAATTATTTTTTAAAAACATTATTTTCCTGTTACCATGTGATTAACCTCCAAATTAGAAATCCAGATATAGGATTTAACTTAATTTAACCAAAAATATTTATTGAGTATAAGAACCTTCTGCTCTCTACATTCTTCACACTAAGTTTACAAAATATGATGAGTCTGAAATAATTAGTCTCTTTGTGACCTGTGTTGATATTATTTACAATGTGAGTGAAATGTTTAAACAGTAGTATTTGTTTTAGCTTAGTTGCTCTGAAGAGACAATAAATAATGTAATCAAAGGCTAAAAATGACTAGATTTAATATTTAGAATTCAGGAAATGTTTTTGACCACACTGGTTACTGGAGCCTTCTCAACAACCTCATGAGATGATTTATATTGATGAAGCAAAAAATCCCAGAGGTTAGACATTTCTGAATAAAAAAAATCGTGGCATTCTGAATATGTAGAGCTATGTATCAAACATAGAAAATTTAGCTCTTAAATATCTGAATATATTAATGCATTTAATTTCAGTGTAATTACTTGTTCTGAAAGGAGATAAAATTGCATTTATTTTGAAAAGTAAACCTAATTATTCATTTGAATAAGTGACAATATTTAAAATATCATTCATTCAAGAAACAATATGTACAGTTAGTTGTTTTTCATGCCAATTATGTTCCCTAACTTACTAGAAATACTAAATTAGTAAACTTAAATCATTGCTTTGTAGGGAAATAGAAATTTAGTTTCCTAAAACTCACGACTATAACTTATGCTCTAATAATTACTAAGTAATAATTTTATGTTTTTTTATCATAGAATCTTATTTAATATATTTTTATTCATTATGTTAAAAAGTAGACCAATAACAATATAAAATATTCATGAACAAAGTTTATCTAACACAAGTATTTTATTCACAAGACATACCATGGTTCCCTTAAAGAACACTAGAAGGCAGTGTATTCTTTATTAATTTGTATTTATTTTGTTAAAATTTATTAATTGTCAGAAGTGGCAATTCCATAATATATTAAAGCACTTGATTATACTCCCTCTATTTCCTTTTCATTACCCTTTTTTCCAAAGATCTTCTGTTTTTCACATAAAATTACATCTTTATATATGAACATATAATCTAATTTGGAAAAAATAGATTTAAGCTAAACTGCAACTTATGTCAAGATGTACAGTGGAATAACAGGATGGGAAAAACTTGAATATTTTTGTTAACTTCTGAATTGAACTATTATTATTATTATTATTAGGGTTAGGATCCCAGACAGAATTAGAATTAGGGTTAGAGAAATAGAAAATTTAGGTTCAACACAGGATGACCCATTGCAACAATGATACTCAAAGACCCTATTTTGAAAATGAACTTTACATCATGGGGAGGGAGGACTAAGGGAGGTGCGGTAGTAGGAGAACAACAAAGAAGGGTGTAACAATGCTCAACAACAAATATACTCATTACCTTACACATGTAACTAATTCTTATTTAAAGCATCTTTACTATAAAATAAAATAAAAAAGTAGTGAAGACTAGTGCCGGTGGCTCGCGCCCGTAATCCTTGCTACTCAGGAGGCTGATATCAGAGGACCACGGTTCAAAGCCAGCCTGGGCAGGAAAGTCCCTAAGTCTCTTATCTCCAATAAACCACTAGAACACCAGAAGTGGCATTGTGGCTCAAGTGGTAGAGCACTCGCCTTGAACTGAATAACGCAGTGACAGCACCCAAGGCCAGAGTTCAGGCCCCATGACCGACCAAAAAAAATGAAAAATAAAACCAGACAGGAAATAGATAAATGCTTAAAAAATTTAGGCTCAAAATGCAAGTAAAATGTAAACCTACACGCCAAGCAAGAGAATAAATGTGCAATAGAGGCTTGCTATTAACATTATGATTTACTTATATGTAGGCTTAGGATTAGGCAAGATGTTCCAGTTAGAGCTGGCGTTAGGATGAGGAAAAGATGTAAGATGTAATGTTTATAAGATGTAAGATATAAAAAGGTGTAAAACTGAAACATATTTTAAGAAGAATGAATGGCATAAAGGTTAAAATGAATGAAAACCAGTGTCTGTGTTACTTTAAACATTCAGATATAATTTGGCTTAAAGTGTGAGTTACTTTTTGTTCTGATTAGGGTTAGGGAAGGATAAGTTTTAGGGTAAAATTTAGCTTTCCAATAAGAAATAGAAGCAAAAAAATTGTTTGATGGAATAGTTTTCCTTACATTAACCATTTGGTGTTAAATCAGATTGTGATTAGGATTAGGTTTCTGGTTAAAGGGGGTTGAGAATAGGATAAGGAAATTGGTTAAACTAGTGACTTGTGCCTGTTATCCTAGCTACTTAGGAAGCTGATTTCTGAGGATCGCAGTTCAATGACAGCCAAGGGAGGAAAGTCCATGAGAATTTTATCTCCAATTAAACACCAGAAAACCCAAAAGTGGTGCTGTGGCTCAAGTGGTAGGTAAAGCGCACACCTTGAGCTAAAGAACTCATGGATCTTATCCATGCCTAGAGCTTAGGGATCTTGCACAGGCCCAGAGTTCAAGCCTCATATCCGACAAAAAGAAAACAAAAAGAAACGTGTTAAATGTTAAGTAAAGCTGAACTTATTTCCTGTTTCTAGGAATTCAGAAAAAGCTAGGATAATGGAAGTACAATGTATTTCATAATATCAGGATTTGAAATCAGTGCATATATGATTCCTCTTAAAGAACAAGATAGATCCCGAGATAAGAGTGAGAAAATCTGTAGGGCTTAGGAAAACCTGAAATTTATTTCAAGAATACAAGTGGAATTTCAGTAAGGATGACACAAAAAGACAATTTTACCTAAATTTTAGAATTTGGATATCATTAGTGTCTCGAATATGGTTAGGATTCTAGCCATAGTTAGGATTAGAGTGAAGGAGAAAAAAAATGGGAGTCGAATTGAAGGTAAATCTTAGAATAAGCCTGGTAGGAATTAGAAAGAATGTGAACTAGAGTATTGCTATTAATATTAGAATCTACTTACAATTAGGCTTATGGTTATTCCCAACGCTCCAGTTAAGTTTAGGGTTAAGTTTAGGGTTAGAAAATGGCTATGATCTTAGACACAAATTGAAACATATTTTTGGGAAGGCTTATTTGAATCAAGTTAGGATGAGTGGAAACTAGTGAACTTGTGTTAGTGTTAGTATTGACATATAAATTGGATTAATATTTGGGTCAGTATTTTGTTCTTATTATGATTAGTCCATTTTATGTACTTGAGGTCTTGAACTTTTTGCCGAGGTGCGATCTTAGATCAACTGAGACTTTGCTACCTATGTCTCCCACATAATTAACTAGGATTATAGATGTGCGCATTTATTGAAATGGCTGTCTTGGCAGTTTTTTTCTGTGTCCTGGCCTTAGACCATCCCAATCAGCTGGGATTACAGGTTTGGGCTACTATACTTGGTGTACGTGACACCTTCTGTTTTTTAAAAGAGTTTTTTACTGTAAAAATACTGTATAGAGGGGATTATAGTTACATGAGCAAGGTAATGAGTATATTTTCTATCAAGCATTGTTACCTCCTCCTTTGTTTTTCCGTACTCTCCCTTCCCTCCCACCTCCACAACTACACTCCCCTTCTCCTCCCTTCCCCAGTTCCCTGCCTAAATTGTGAACTTCCTTTCTCAACATAGTGTCTTCTGCATCTCATTGTTACAATGGGTCGGCCTGTATCCCTATTTAAACATTTTGTTTTTTCCCTTCCCCTCCCTAATCTAGAGAAGTGTGTATACAAGATGCAGGGCACCAACATTAAAAACAGTGAAAACAGGGGTTATATCGTGGGGGAGGAACATACAAAAAAATCACATGATGGATAATAAACCCTATCTTGGTGTTCATATCGCTTAACATCATCTTATCTGGTCATATCTACATAGCTTTTGGATTTTTATGCTAGTACCAGACATATACTTGTTATTGCAAATAAGGGAAACCATAGGATCTATGTTTCTTTGGGTCTGGCTTATTTCACTTAATATAATTTTTTTCCAAGCTTCCATTTAGAGCTCTCCTATGACCCAGCAAACCCACTTTTGGCAATTTACCAAATGATCACACACAAGACCATAATAAGCTACCAGCACAACAATGTTTATTGCGCCATTAGTTACAACAGCTAAGATATGGAACCAACCCAGATGCCCCTCAGTAAATGAATGGATAAGAAAATATGACACACACACACACACACACACACACACACACACACACACACATAAACACTAGAATTCTTTGCCTCCATCAGAGAGAATGACATCGCCCCATTTGCTAGGAAATGGAAAGACCCGGAAACAATTATTTTAAGTGAAATAAGCCAGGCTTAAATAACCATACTTCCTATGGTTAACCTTACTTGCAGTAACTAGAACATGGTACCATATAACCATATAAGAGGATGTTATGTGAAATGAACCCCAAGATAGGGACACAATTTTTTTTATTTCATGAGATTCTTATCTCTATATAATCCCCCAAATAAAATTGGAAGGTGAACTGTGGTTCAAATACAGAGCACCACCCTTGAGGGAAAAAGTTTAAGTTTAAGTTTAAGTGAGAAGGTAAGGTCCAGATTTTAAACCATAATATCAGCACTCAAAAAAACTTGATTTCTTTTCCTTGAGGTTTTTATTAAATTGCTCAGAAAATAATCAACGTTGTATTTATGTTTAGGATTACTATTAGAATAATGTTATATTTATTGATATTATTCTTTATTTTCTTAAATTTTACTTACACATTAATATCCAGTAATGAGAAGAGATGATTAAAGTATTTATGGCAGTTGAATATATGGATGAGAGATGCATACAAGAAGTTTGGACTGAAAATAGATATTTGCAATCACTTCACATAAATAAATGATAGTTGAAGAAGCTGTGGGCATGTATGAAATAAACTAAAGAAACCAGCAAGGAAAGAAAAAGCATGCTTCTGGAAAGCACACAATTTTGGAAGAAAAAAACAACCAGGGAAATATGTAGATTTGGTAAGAACTTTGTAACCCACCTAAACATTTGATTCCTTATTTCTAGTGCAAGGCATTTCAGTTAAGTTTATTTTACAAAGTTAATCATGATTGATATTTAATATTAATTGACCTCTGTCCCAGGTAAGCAATTATTCTAGCCAGGTGGCAGGGGCTCATGGCTATAATCCTAGCTACTCAGAGGGCTGAGATCTCTAGATCCTAATTCAAAGCCAGGTTGGAGAGGAAAGTTGGTGAGACTTTTCTGTTCAATTAGCGATGAGAAAATTGGAAGTGGCACTGAGGCTCAAAGTGGCAGCACTAGTCTTGAGTAATAAATCTCAGAAACAGAACCCAGACCCTGATTTCAAGCTATCTGGACTTATTCTTAAAATACTTGTTCTCAGGATTTCTATAACTTGTCTAGAAGAAGGTTTTAAACTGAAGGATTTTTTATTTCTGTTGTCATTGATTTTTAAGATGTGCAGAGAAAAATTATAGTCAGAACTGGTTTGTATTGCTTTGTATTACACATTGCCTCTACACCCAGAGATCGGAAAAGCAGATGGCCAAATCCTGGCTGTTGGCTATGAAGATGGATATGTGTTTCTTAGCAAAGAAACAAACTTATGAAATGGTAGCCTTTATATATAACACCTTAATAGTAAAAATAAAATAAATATTATTACTACTATAATTTTTTGTCAATTGTGAGGCTTGAACTCTGGGTCTGGGCATGGTCCCTCAGTCTTCAGCTCCAGGCTACCAATCTACCACTTGAGCAACAGTGCCATTTCACATTTTCTGTACCTTTAGTTGCAGATAAGGATCTCACAGACTTTTCTGCCTGGGCTGGTGTTGAACAGAGACCCTCAGTTCTCAGCCTCCTTAGTAGTTAGAATTAGAGGTGTGAGCCAAGGGGGCTCGGCAGTAAAATTACTTTGCAAAAGAAAAAACCCACGATTGTATACTTAAAAAAATCACAATCTGGCAAGTGTATCTGTAACATTGTTGTATCAAGTAACCATAGGCAGCAATCATTTTTAGATCTCACTATGTCCTGTCCAATGCCAGATAATATTCGTTTAATTTATTTTACTTTTTCCTAACAAAGTTCATTATGAATGCCCAACAGCACAATTTTCTAGTGAGTATAAAGAATTCTTCAACTTATTTATTTCTTTTTATATTTTTTATTTTTGTTGGTCATGGGGCTTGAACTCTGGGCCTCGGGACTGTCCCTCAGATGTTCAGCTCAATGCAAGCGCTCTACCACTTGAGCTACAGCGCCACTTCCAGTTTTCTAGTGGTTTATTGGAGACAGAAGTCTCTCGATCTTTCCGGTCCAGGCTGGCTTTGAACCACGATCTTCAGATCTCAGCCTCCTGAGTAGCTAAGATTACAGGTGTGAGCCACCGACGCCTGGCCAACATATTTATTTCAACAAACAGCATTTTCCACTTGGTTTTTTTTTTTTTTAATTTTGCCAGAGCTGGGGCTTGAAATCAGAGCCTGGGCACTCTCTCTGAACTTCATTTCCTCAAGGCTAGCACACTACCAATTGAGCCACAGCACCACTTCCATTTTTCCTGCTTATGTCATACTGAGGAATCAAATCAAGGGCTTTATGCATGCGAGGAGGCCAGCAATCTACCACTAACAACATTCTCAGTCATTGGGTCTTTGGTTGTTATTGTTGTTGTTAAAAGATAGCATTTTACTATGTGTCTTTCTGTTGGCCTAAAACTTAGGCTGGTCTCAAGCTAACTTCTAAATCTGCCTCCGAAGTTCAGAAATTACAAACATGGACCACCATATTCGGTTTAGGATTCTTTGTGAGAGAATACTCTTCTCAGATATAGAAAGAGTTATTCTTTCTTCCTTGGACTGGATGGTTTTTGCCTTCAGCACTGTTAATCACATTTCTTGTCCTGGTATGTTTCCCCTTCTAGATCAATAGATGTATTTCAGGTTCTTAACTTGAAGCTGATCATTGTCATACAACAACATCACATTCTTGTGAATAGCACTAGCTGGCCTCATGAGCTTAGCAGTCAGCTGGAGCTCAGCTATCTGATAACCTTGGGCTCCATCAACGCAATCATTTCTGTGCACAGACTGAAAACTGTCATAGATAATTTTGATTTATTCCATTCTGATCTCAGCTACTTGCCATTCTCAGGTTTGTATGTTTTAAATTCTGCTAAACATTAATTATATTACCATTTCCCGCCATTTTCAAAAGTAACATATATATCTTACTTTAAAATTCATTCAAACATGCAAAAATGTTAACATAGTTGCTGTGCACCAGTGGCTCATGTTTTAAAACCTAGCTAATTTAGAGGTCAAAAACTGGGAATTCAGGTTTAAAGCAACCTATGCAGATAATCTGAGATATTTCTACAATTAAGAAACTATAATCCAGAAGTAGATATGGTGCTCAAGTGGTAGAGTGTCAGCTTTGAGCAAAAAGACCAAACAAGAATTATAGGTCTAATTCTAATTCCATTATTTTCTCATGGAAAACACATGTGCATGCACGCGTGTGTGTACATGTGTGCGCGCGCATGCGCGCGCGCGCACACACACACACACACACACACACACACACACACACACACACACACACCAATCTACATTCTCCTTGACTCCCCTTCTTGAGTAGTATTCAATGCCATTAACTCAGTGCTGTTTTTCTCCAAATTATTATGGAAGAGATTACACTACATTTGTATTTATGATAATGTATTTTTTGTACTTTTTGTTTGCAATTTTATGTACTTATATGAGAGAACAGGGTTTTGCAGACTAAACAGAAATCAATGTGTCCGTAAATAGATAGGTGACAGGTACACTGAAAGATGCAGATAATACCACTTGAAATTTTATTTCTCCAAGTTTCAATATATATGCATAAGTATGTATTTAAAATTTCTGCCAAGATTTTGTTTCCATTAACAATGATCTATTTGTGTTATTATATAAATTTAACTGATTGTATGTTTCATAGTAGATTAATATTTATAGAATTTATTTCCTTTGGAGACCAGGTTCTGCAGTGTAGACCAGGCTTTCCTCGCCTCCTTATTCTCCTGTGTCAGGTTCGTGATTATTGGCAGGCATTACCATGTGTTAGCACAGTACCATGTGCAGCTATATTATTTGCATTTTGTACAGTAGAATATTACTGTGAACAGCTTTAAGCCATATATCTTCATGAGTATGAATGAATTTCTTGCGAAAATGTTATATATAGAGTTATTGAGTGAAGCAAATTATAGTAGGCAGGCCTGTAATTCCAGCACCCAGGTAGATTGTTAGTTTAAGAGCAGCCTGAGCTACACAGCAAGTCCCTTTTAAAACAAAAAACCAACTGGTGAGCTTGGAAGAGGGAAAGTATTGTTAAATGGGGCTTTAGAAGCATACAAAATTTAGAGTGTGTGTGTGTGTGTTTGTGTGCTTGTGCAGGTCCTAGGACTTGAACTCAGGGCCTGGAACTGTTCCTGAGGCTTATGCTCCAGTCTAGCAATGTACCATTTGAACCAAACTCCATCTCCAGCTTTTTAGAGGTCATTGGAGGTGAGTATGATCCAGTTTCCTGTCCAGGCTTAGAAACTTAATCCTTTTTTTTCAGCCTCTTTTGTGAGTAGGATTACAGGCATGTTGTATAACTGTTAAGTAATATAGTAAACATCATGCCAGTTTATACACCTTCCAGCAGTTTTTGGGTGTTGCATACACACCTAAGATAAAACCCGCTCCATGCTTGATGACACCCAGATCTCATAATCCCGTGAGATAAGTATTGTTATGCTCATTCTACCTGAAAAGAATTTGAGATCCAGAGAATTTACTTAATTTTGAATCCCCAGCTAGTATACAGTGGAGAGTGTATTCAAGCCCAACTAGTGCTGTATATTTCAGAAAACATGGAGTAATCATGTGGTTTAGTCAAAATTTGTTCTAGCAAGTACTGCTCTTTGCAAGTACAGTTTTGTGCCTGAGAGATTACCTTTCTCTCTCTTTAACTGTTTGCACCCCCTTTCATAAGCTAGGGACAGCACAAGTGATGAGAAGAGCCATTTTTGAAGGAGAAATTGATAATGGGGTTTGAACTTGGTATCACATACATATTAATCTGATCTTCCATTTGAGTTTTGCCTCTAGCAATATATTTCTTTTTTTTCTTTTGTATTATTATTTTTTGGGTCCGGTCGTGGGGCCTGAACTCTGGGCCTGGGCGCTGTCCCTCAGCTCTTCAGCTCAAGGCTAGCACTCTACCACTTGAGCCACAATGCCACTTCTGGCATTTTTTCTTTTTGCTTATGTGGTGCTGAGTAATTGAACCCAGGGCCTCAGGCATGCAAGGCAAGTGCTCTACCAGTGAGCTACATTCCCAGCCCTCTTTTGTATTATTATTATAAAGGCGAGTTACACAGATGTTACAGTTTTATGTCAGATATGGATATATATCTTTTTTGAAAGGTCACCTCTTCCCTTGCTCCTCAATTTTTCTCTCTCACTGGTTTGGTTTTATTAACTTTTCTTCTTCTTCTTCTTCTTCTTCTTCTTCTTCTTCTTCTTCTTCTTCTTCTTCTTCTTCTTCTTCTTCTTCTTCTTCTTCTTCTTCTTCTTATTATTATTATTATTATTATTATTATTATTATTATTATTATTATTATTATTATTATTACTATTGTTCTGTAGATTGTTTAGTTACGTTCGCTTGGTAATGGTTACATTTCTTTTGTCTATGTTTTTTTTTAGTCAGTAATGAGGCTTGAACCCAGGACCTGGAAACTGTCTCTGAGTTCTTTTGCTAAAGAATGGCACTCATATTGAGCCACAGCTCTACTTTCTTGAGTGCATTTCTTTTTGGACAATGTTACCCTTTCCTTTCATCTCTTCCAGTTTTCCCGTCCTTCCCCACAAACAAGTTGCATAGGTCTTTTTCAACATAGTACCAATTGAATACCACTGTTGCACATGTTCATCCTTTGTCCCTCCTTTTCTATGATGCCTTTAACTTCTCAAAGAGAGATAAATTTTAAAAAAATGACAAAAATGAAAGAAAATAAAGAAAAATATCATCTTGTTTCTGTTTCCTGGTCACTGGTTATTTTTGAGATAGTGTCTGTGTGTGTGTGTGTGTGTGTGTGTGTGTGTGTACTGGGGCTTGAACTCAGGAAGCTGACCTTTAGCTTTTTTTACTTTTTTTTAAGTCTACGACTTAAACCAAATTTCCACTTCTTGATTTTGAATAGTTAATTGGAGATAAACGTTTCACCGGTTTTTCCTACCTAGTCTCAGATCTTAGATTTCCTCAGATCTTAGATTTCTTTTTTTTTGGTGGGGGGTCCGGTCGTGGGGCCTGAACTCTGGACCTGGGCGCTGTTCCTCAGCTCTTCAGCTCAAGGCTAGTGCTCTACCACTTGAGCCACAGCACCACTTCCGGCTTTTTTCTTTTTGCTTATGTGGTGCTGAGGAATCGAACCCAGGGCCTTGAGCATGCAAGGCAAGCGCTCTACCACTGAGCCACCTTCCCAGCCCGAGATCTTAGATTTCTTAATAGCAATGTTACAGGTGTGTGCTGCCACTGGTGGTGCTATGCCTACCTTCTTTTTGTTAAGTAGTTGAAATGTAAAAGACAGTTGAAACCATAGTAAAAATATCAATTTAACTTTCCTAACTTCATTAACTTTTAATATTTTGTCACATTTGATATGTACGGAAAAACAATTTTTGTAAATGCTCCTGCAATTTGGTTTTTACCTGGGTTGTTTTCCTCTTGATGACCTTGATTTTATAGCTTTTTACCTACTAAATATTGATGAGAATATGTCGAGGGCATTATTGTTGGCTTTCATAAAGAAATGGTGCAAGCTAACACTTGTGATAAAAATTTGTTTGCAGGGCCCCAATGATATATCCACATTCTTAGCAAGAAGACAGTAGTGCCTGTTACAAATCATCTAGATCTGACAAAACCCTGACTCAGACCTTCCTGTAGGTGTTCTTAGAGTACAATCTTGAATCTCCAGTGACCATGAAAGAGCCCTGCTGGACGTTCTCAGGACACAGCCAAGGTCACCAGTCAGGCATGGCACCTACAGAGTGATGGGAGACTGTTGAATGTTTCCTATGGTGGAACGACACAGGAAATGTTAGGTCCTCAAGCTGTCATCAGTCCCTAGGGCTCCTCATTGAGCATTTGATCCTAAGATTTAAGGAGACAACAAACTCTCCCTACCTTGTACCAGTTGTGGACCTGTTTTTCTTCTATTGCTGTCATCTTCTGTGGAAAGAAATGATCTGAGCTCTATAAGCCATTTTGCTTAGTCTAGGCCCTTTGGGAAAGTCTATCTTTTGTACTTAGACAAAAAGAAATGTAGTGATAAAAATATCAAACAACATTTTTTCTAGTCTATTTGTTACCCAAATATGTTTTCAAATTGTACCAATAATTCTTATTAGTAAGAGGCACTTAATTAGCAGTCACTTTCTCAAACTCCTAAGTTCCTCAGTGAGCTGTGTGAGAGAAACCACAGCGAGTATTAGGCGTCCTCCAGTCTAACTCCTTGGCCAGAGAGAAGTGTCTCTATTCTAGGCCTCCAAATGGAACAAAGAATACTTATACCTCAGATTACATGTCCAAGCTATACATACCAAAGAAAGCTAAGGACAAGACATTAATCTGACTTGGGAACAATGCAGATCACAAACGTGAATTCTAAGTAAATAGAAATTCTGAAAAGAAATTTTCCTTTATTCGTATAATACAATTATGTTAAGATGAAGTATGTTAAGAGAAGTAAACCAGGCCCAAAGAAACATAGGTCCCATGGTTTCCCTTATTTGCAATAACTAGTATACATCTGAGACAAGCAGAAATGGTCAGATACCGTGATGTTAAGCAAAATGAACCCCAAGATAAGGACTCAAATGGTTTTTCTTTCTTGCTATTATTTCTAACATATTTATAAGATGATTTCTTTGTTGCTTTGTATGTACCTCCCCCACGGTATTACCCCTGTTTTCACTGTATTTGATGTTGGTATAATTTGTGGAGGGGAAAAGAAAAAACAAATTGTTTAAATAGGGATACAGGTGGACCCATTGCAACAATGAGATGTACAAGATTTATGTGGAAAAATGAACTTTACAACTTTGTAGGCAGTGGGTGGGAGGTGGGGAAAGCCATGGGAGGAGAGGGAGATGGGAGGGCAGTGATGGTAAGGGGAAACAAAGGAGATGGCAACAATGCTTGATAGAAATGCACTCATTACCTTGGTCATGTAATTGTAGCCCCTCTGTAAATGTACACACAATAAAAATTTATTACTATTAAAAAAGAAAGAGATTAGTTCTTGTAAAAAAAATAGTGTTCTAACACGAGACTGGTGACTTGTATTTCAATAGGAAACTTGACTTCTCAAAACATAATGACAAAATTAACCCAAACATCCAACTTTGTATGCCTTTCTTGTTGTTTGCTATGTTTCATTGAGACAAAATTACACTACCTGGTCCAGGGAAGGTATCACTATGTAATTCCACTTTCTAACCTCCTGTCTTAGTCTGAATGCTAGAATTCCAGGCTTTTATCACATTGCCCTGCCATAATTTGTTGGTTTATTTAATCTAGAAACAGGCTAGCAATTTTGAAATTCTCCAATGATCTTATCCACTAGGCTGATTGCTCAGACTGTATATGTACAATTTTTAAAGATGTTCTAACATTTAACACAGGATATGAATATTTTCAGATGCACCTGCAGGGGTCTCTGATTGATTCCTCCATGGATCTGATCCATTTAATCATGATTACTTAACTCTCTTACTATCTCTGTTCCTTACCTATGTAATAGTCTCTAACATTTTTGAAGAATGTTCACTCGAGGACGTTTTAATATTAGAAAATGTCATTTAATCTAGTCTTATTCAGGACATATTTTCTATTGTTTTCTGACTTTTCTACATATTCTGAGAGTTGTTTCATTTGTGTATTTGTGTGTGCATATATAAGTGCCTCTGTGTGTATGTGTATGTTTGTATGTATGTATGCAAAAGCCTCAAGCTCTTATTTAGCAATATTGATCATGACTGATATTCCATCTCTTGAACCATTCTTCCAAAGCAATGTTGGCTGGTTAATTATAGATAGTGTCTCAAACACTGTTCTGCCCAGGCTGGATGCAAACTGAACTTCCCAGAATCCTTTACCTCCTTAGGTTTTATTTTTTCCAGCAGTATCAACTTTAAAACCAGAAATATTTTCATGAGTGTGAAGTCGAAGCTCTAGCCCAGATTTTTAACTCAAGAATTCATATAAAGATAGGTGAACATACACACTACATATCCTGAGTATATACTGTTAGAAACGTGAGCTTAAGCTATATGCCGTTGTCTCATGCCTATAATCCTAGCTACTCAGGAGGCTGTGATCTGAGGATTACAGTTCAAATCCAGCAGGAGTAGGAAAGATTATGAGGCATTTATCTCCAATTAACCACCAGAAAACTGGAAGTGGTGCTGTGGCTCAAGTGGTAGAGCACTAGCCTTGAGCTGAAGAGCGGAAAAACATCGCCCGGCCCAAAATTCAAGACCCCCCCATGAACATAAAAATAAAACACAAAGAAAAAACAAAGAAAAAGAAATGGCCTATTTTTCCAGTTAAGTCCATGATCTCTAACTTGCTTTGGAACCAGAATTATTCTTCTATTCTACATTTTACAAATTTGATTGATTAGCTAACATGATTTAGAGCTAAAAGGTGAAAGAGAATGGCCTCATCCTTCATGTTCCACCTAGTAGTAGTGCTTTCTCTGTATCACTCCCATAGTTATACATACTAGCCTTGGCTTTATTGTTTTAAAGTTGTCTTCTATAGTATATTGAACCATTATATTTAAACACAGAACTATTCTTTCTCCTATTATTCCTATTGGTTCTTCTACTGTTAACTTATGTACACTTGGGAAATAATGCACCACACACACTCACAAAAAATAAAACAAAAAAAACGAACAAACAACAACAAAAAAAATAAACGTTTATGAGAAACATATTCCCACTAAAAATTGGCCTTAATTTATGGAGTACTTATGAAATTTGAACTTTAAATGCTCCTGGATAATGTTTTTTTCATATTTTTATTATAAAAATAGTGTACAGAGGGGTTAGAGTTACATAAGTAAAGAAATGAGAACATTTCTTATCTTGCATTGTTACCTCCTCTTTTGTTTTTCCTCTGCTATCCCATCCTTCCCCATCTCCCCAACTCCCCCCACCGCTCCCCAACTTGTAAAGTTTGTTTTCTACATAGTGTCTTGTTTACCTCATTGTTACAAAGGGTTATACTGTATCCTTGTTTCAGCATTTTGTTTTTTCCCTCCCCCTCCCCACATTAGATAAATGTATATACAAGATGCAGGGCACTGATATCAAATCCAGTGAAAATAGGGATTACATCGTGGGGGAAGAGCATAGAAGAGAAAAAAAATCACGTAGTACATTTTAGATACATTAAAACAAGAGCAAGAAAGAAAAACATGTATGTTGTGTAACTATCTTGGAGTTCATTTCACTTAACATCATCTTATATGCCATATGCATATGGATAACGTTTTTGTATACCATTTAAATTCCATATTTTGTCTTTTCTAAGTTGTCTCTGAAACTTGTGTTACCTCATGTGCAAAGATATCTTTGTGCTATTTCAATGAAACCAGAAAATATTCATTTTACCTCGAGGAGCACCATAGATTGTTACTGGAAGTTAAGTGGAAGGAATTGTTATTGCAAGTGGAAACTGATCCCAAGAGAGGAATTTAACATAGAGATATAACAAAGTTCCAATTAATTTGTGCTGTACTTTTTACTATACAAGAAAATAATCCAAAGCTTGAAGGAAACTCTGTCCCTGAATTGTTCGTGTTGTTTATTTACTCATATAAAACTGTACCATGAAGCCACATTCCTAGAGCCCTAATTGAGTTTCTTAAGATGGCATTACTTTTTCATACTGTTACTACGTATTGTAATTCAGGCCAGGTGGTAGAAAGAAGTGGAACACAATACTAAGTCTAGGAAAGCTGACATTCCTATCACATTAAAACCTGCAGGACTCATAGGGCTGTTACATGTGAAATTGTTACATAAAATATCATTAACAACCATCTCTGACACCCATAATATTCTGCTTCCACTTACAAGCTGAAGAGCCAAATATCTAAGCCTTTTTATTGATTGGGTATGTTTCCTAGGAAGGAAGAAGGAGGATGTGGAAGGTGATAGTGGAATAATATGTATATTGGCTCCCTGTCCACATTTTCTGCATTTTTAAAAAGTGCTACTGATGAACTCTCATTTACATCTAATTGACTATGCTATCTGCAGAAGATGCAGATATATGAAGTCATTTATTCTGGTGGATAGTCACATACATTAACAAATTCCATTTCTGGATAAAAAAGATACTAGGTAAGAAAGTACAAAGTATTGTCGATAAAATGGTTTCTTCTCCTAGCAGAACAAAATGTAGTATTGAAATAATTACTCCAGGTTTCTTTGAGATTTTATGTTGTCTTAGTATCAAAATGTTCTCTAATTCCTTGGCCTTGGCTAATTTTTTTAAATAGTTTTTTAAAAATAAATAGTAATTTTTAAATTTTTAAAAAATAATTTTAAATAATTAGTAATTTGTTGTTTGCTTTTGGCAGGCATGAAATAAGACTGCATTAACATTGTGTGATTTGAGAGGCTAAATTTTTATCAGAATCTAAACATAATGAAAAATAGATGATTTTAAGGCAAATAGCTTATATGTTGTTCAAATTTAATGACAGGATAACAGGTTACAGTATAAAGAAAGCTAAACAGCAAAATACCTTCCCAATATATCTATCATCCCTAAATATCTAATGCCTCAAATGTAGATTTACATTATATATATATATATATATACATATATGTATACATATATATATATATGTATATATATATATATATATAAAATAATCACCTTTCATCACCCAAGGAATGCATGTTTGAATAATTATCAGATGGGAGAAGTATACTCAAATAGGTACTTAAAAGTCACACTTGTATTTCGAAAGGGACATGATAATGTAAGAACCAGCACAAACATGTAAAGAAGCTACATTAGAAGATAAAGGAAAAAACAACAACCCAGATTCTGAATTTTCTGGAAAGCGGAAGCCGAAGTAAGTGCCTTTTCCACTAAAATCACCTGAAAAGTATTCCAGCTCTGTCGGTGGCTCGATTTTAATCTAGTGAGACTTCTTTTAGATTTCTGTCCTTTAGAACTGTAAAATGATAAATACAGATGGTAAAATCCACTTAACTTGTAGAAATTCGTTACAGCACATTTAGTTTAGTAAACTAACTCAACTATAGCCTTTTCCTGATGCAAATACAGGGACAACATATGTCCTTGTTTCTGAGAATAAGAAAAAGTTGCCACTGGTGTTGTACACATGTATGATGTACATACTACTAAGGGGCTTGCATTAATAAAGTCTGGAAATTCTAAATAATATCTAAATAAGAAGCTCCCTATCTTTATTTTCACATATGGGGATCACCAAGTATCAAAGTTATGTAGAAAGCTAGGGTGTGAAAATGGAAATGAAATCTGTCTCCTAATATTATAAAAAAAAATTTATGTCATTTTGAGGTACACTTTCTAAAGTAATAAAAAAAAATAAGGTAAAACAGAAACAGAAACTCAATTTTTCATCCTTCCTAAGATTCCAACAGAAATTAGAGAATCCAATAAAGATATAGCTATCCCAGGATGGTATAGGATGTTATAGGATCAGTAGATGATGAAAAAGAAGATAACAAAAATGGATCTCCTGATACAATGGGAAACAAAATCTACACCTTCAGATTGAGATATAGCTAGAAAATAGTTTCCACTATGGTAAGGCTTTGATATTTTTGTTTGTTTACACATTAACATTCCTCTCAGGAAATGATTTTATTAATACTCAAGGGTTTGCAGCTTATAAACCAGCAACAAATAATGCTTCTAAATGTAAACAAGCATGATACCAAGAGTAACCAAGGCTACTTCCAATGCTATAGCTGATAAATAAGAATTTTCTTGGGGAATAGTCAGTCTTGAACTTTTTCAAACCTTTCCTCTTCTCCAACATAGAAGTCCAAGGGAAGATATGTAAAACATTAACAGAGGACTCTTATCTGTTTTATTGTTCACACTAAACCAAATACACTTTCACACTTTGTGAGCCTGACTTTGAAAGAGTCAGAACCTCACAATCATTTTATAGACAAAAGTTTACTGCTTTGGCTTAGATGTTTTCTAGCCTTTCAGTGTTGCTCTCTATTATTTTTGGCAACTACATTGAAAAAGAAGATAAATCCATCATGGGTATGTTGGATTGCTCAAAATCAAGGTGTCTCCAAACAAAGTTTTCTTTCTTTTTTTTTTATTGTGAAAATACTGTACAGAAAATACTGTACAATTATATGGGCAAGGTAATGAGTACATTTATAATCAAGCATTGTAGCCTCCTCCTTTGTTTCCCCTTCCTATCACTTCCCATCTTCACCCGCCCCCCCACAAATTCCTCCCCCCTCCCCCGCACCAAAGTTGTAAAGTTCGCTTTCGACATACTGACTTGTACATCTCATTGTTGCAATGGGTCCAACTGTATCCCTATTTAATTGATTTGTTTTTTCCCTTCCCCTTTACAAATTATACCAACATCAAATGCAGTGAAAGCACGGGTTATACGGTGGAGAAGGGACATACAAAGCGAGAAAAAATAATCTTATAAATATGTTAGAAACAATAACATGAAAAAAAACATTTAAATACATATCTTAGGGTTCATTTCCCTAACATCAACTTATCTGACCTTTTCTGCTTGACTCAGACATATAATAGATATTGAAAATAAGGGAAACCATGAGAACCATATTACTTTAGGCCTGGCTTACTTCAATTAATATAATTTTTCCAAGCCTTTCCATTTCCAACAAATGGGGAAATGTCAATTTTTCTGATGGAGGCATTGAATTCCATTGTGTATATATATCAAATTTTCTAGATCCATTCATCTACTGAGGGGCATCTGGGTTGGTTCCATATCTTAGCTATAGTAAATAATGCTGCAATAAACATAGTCGTGCTGGTAGCTTTAGTGTGGTCTTGTTTGTGAACATTTGGGTAAATGCCCAAAAGTGGGATTGCTGGGTAATAGGGGAGCTCTCTGTGGAGTCTTTTGAGGAACCTCCATACTGCTTTTGAAAGTGGTTAAACAAGTACACTCCCACCAACAATGCACTCAGGTTCCCTTTGGTCCACATCCCCTCCAGCATCTCTTGTTAATAGAGTTCTTGATTTTAGCCATTCTTAATCGGGTGAGGTGGTAGCTCAATGTTGTTTTGATTTGCATTTCTTTTATGGCTAGGGAGGTTGAGCATTTCTTCATGTGTCTATTGACCATCCTTCTTTCCTTTTCAGAGCAGTTTCTCTTTAAGTCTTTACCCACTTATTTATTCGGTAGTTGTTTCTTTGAAGATTTGTTGTTGGGGGAATTTTTTGAGTTCGAGGTATATTTTAGATATGAAACCCTTGTCCGTTTTATGGCTAGTGAAGATCTTCTCCCAATCCGTGGGCTTTCTATTGATCTTGCTAGCTATGTCGTTTGCCATGCAAAAGCTCTGCAATTTCATGCAATCCCATTTGTCCACCCTTTCTTTGATTTGTTGTGTTTCTGGGTCTCTATTAAGAAAATTTCAGCCTGTGCCAAGGAGATCTAGGTTTTCTCTCATCCCATCCTGTAATGTTTTCAGAGTGTCGGCTTTGATTCCGAGGTCTTAGATCCATTTAGATGGATTCGGGTGCAGGTTGATATATAAGGATCTAGCTTTAGTTTTCTGCAAGTTGTTAACCAATTTTGTCAGGCTGTCTTTCTTCCACTCTAATTTTTTAGCTCCCTTATGGAAGATTAGATGGTAATAGGTTTGTAGGTTTATTTCTGGGTTTTCAATTCTACTCCATTGGTCCTGATATCTGTTGTGCCAGTACCAAGCTGTTTTCGTTACTATGGTGTTGTAGTAGAGTTTGAAATTTGGTATTGATATTCCTCCAGCAATGTTCTTTCTGTTGAGTATCATTTTTGCTATTCGGGGTCTTTTTTTGTTCCATATGAATTTTTGGATTGCCTCTTCTGTTTTCTTGAAGAAAAAAGTTGGAATTTTGATAGGTATCACATTGAATTTGTACATAGCCTTGGGAAGTATTGCCATTTTCACGATGTTTATCTTTCCACTCCAGGAGCATGGGAATTTTTTTTCCACTTTCTAAGTTCTGTTTTGATTTCCTTTTTCAAGTTTTTAAACTTTTCATCATAGAGGTCCTTCACTTCTCTGTTTAAGTTAATTCCTAGGTATTTTAATTTGTGGGGCTATTACGAATGGAGTTGCTTTCCTAATTTCAGCTACACTTTTCTCATTGTTGGTATACGGAAAAGCCATTCATTTTCGAGGTTAAATTTTATACCTTGCTACTTTGTCAAAGTTTTGAATCAGCTTGAGTAAATGGGAGTGGTGTCTATGAGATTCTTTAAATACATGATAATGTCATCTGTAAATAGGGAGAGTTTTATTTCTTCTTTACCTCTTTGGATCCCCTTTATGTTTGCATCTTGTCTTATTGCTGTAGCTAGGCATTCTAATACTAGATTGAAGAGAAGTGGAGAGAGTGGACATCCTTTTCTTATTCCTTAGTTAAGAGGAAATGGTTTTAGTTTTTCACCATTAAGTATAATGCTAGCTGTAGGTTTGTTATATACAGCCTTTATTGTATTGAGGAATGTTCCATGGATTACTAATTTTTCCAGAACCTTTATAATAAAGGGGTGTTGGATCTTGTAAAATGCTTTTTCTGCACCAATTGAGATAACCATGTGGTTCTTATCTTTGCTCCTGTTGATGTGATGAATTATATGAATTGATTTGCGTATATTGAGCCAGCTTTGCCTCTCTGAAATGAATCCTGTTTGATCGTGGGGTATGATTTTTTGGATGAATTGTTGAAATCGTTTGGCCAACATTTTGTTGAGAAGTTTTGCATTAATGTTCATCAAAGAAATGGGTCTATAGTTCTCTTTCTTTCAAGAGTCCCAGCCTGGTTTTGGGATGTGTGTTCAGATGGCTTCGTAGAATGTGTTTGGTAGTGAACTTTCTCTTTCATTGAAGAGTTGGAGTAGCATTGGTGTGAGCTCTGCTTTGAAGGACTTGTAGAATTCCACTGTAAAACCATCTGGTCCTGGACATTTCTTAGATGGGAAGTCTCATTGCTGTTTCTATTTCAATGCTTGATATGGGCCTTTTAAGATGGTTTAAGCCATCTTGGTTTAGTTTTGACATGTCATATTTGCTAGGAAAACGTGCATTTCTGCCAAGTTCTCAAACCTATTAGCACAAAGTTTTGAGAAGTATTCCCTTATAATGTTCTGAATCTTGGTTGTTTCTGTGATGATGTTTCCATTCTCATCTCTGAGTTTATTTTTTTGAGTGTGTTCTCTTCTTTTTCTGATAAGATTTGTTAAGGGTCTGTCAATTTTGTTAATTTTTTCAAAGAACCTACTCTTTTTTTTGTTGATTCTTTCTCTAGTTTTTTTGGATTTGAATTCATTTAATTCTGATTTAAGTTTAATTTTTTCCTTCCATCTAGTGGATTGGGGTTTATCTTGCTGCTCTTTTTCAAGGAGGTTCAGATGTCTCATTAAATTTTGGTTTCATATGTCTCCAATTTGTTGATGTAGGAACTCAGAGGTATAAACTTGCCTCTGAGTATTGCCTTTGCTGTGTCCCAGAGGAGCTGGTAATTTGTGTGCTCATTTTTCTTGAATATCATGAATATTTGAATTTCCTTTTTAATCTCTTCTAATCTCTTCCATGACTCATGACTCAGCAGTGTGTTGTTCAGCCTTTATGTGTTACCGGACTTTCTTTGTTGGCTTTTGGTGTTGAATTCTAATTTTATTCCCTTGTTGTCTGAGAAAATGCAAGGTAGAACTTCAATATTTCTGAATTTGGACCAGTTTCCTCTGTGTCTTATAACATGGTCTATTTTAGAAAACGTTGCATGTGCTGCTGAGAAAAACATTTATTCTGATGCTGCTGGGTGAAATATTCGGGAGATGTCTGTTACATCTAGTTGACTATGCAGTTGTTCAGATTTGTGGTTTCTCTGTTTCGTTTTTGCTGTGTTGATCTACCTAGTGGGAAAGTGGTGTGTTAAAATCCCCAACATTTAATGTCGTTGGATCTATGTGGGATTTGAGGGAAAGCAGTGTTTCTTGGATAAATTTGGGTGCTACGCTGTTTGGTGAATAGATAGAATTGTAATATCCTCCTGAAGGAGAGATCCCTTAATTAGTATGTAGCCACCTTCTTTATCTCTTCTCAGGAATTTTAATTTGAAGTCTATTTCATCTGCTATTAGGATTGCAACTCCTCCTTGTTTATGGTGGCCTTTTGCTTGATAGATTTTGTTCCATCGTTTCACAATAAAAAAGTGTTTGTTTTTATGGGCAAGATGTGACTCCTGAAGGCAGCAGATAGAAGAATCTTGCTTTTAATCCAACTAGACAGTCTATGTCGCTTAATTGGAGAGTTAAGTCCGATAATGTTGAGAGAGAGGACTGAGAGGTATTTGGGAGTTCCTGCCATTTTATCCACCTTCTTGGAGGCTGCAGCTACTGGGTTCTCCCTATGGTTCTTGGATTCTCAGTTTGGGTGCGGTTTGTTGGCCTTTATTGTGGTCTTGTTGGTTTTCTATGTGTTGGACATCTTTAAGAATCTTTTATATGGCTGGTTTTGTGGAGATATATTGTTTCAATTTTTCTTTGCTATGGAAGGTTTTTATTTGACCTTCAGTTATGAAGGAGAGTTTAGCTGCGTACAGTATTCTTGGTTCATAGTTGTTTGTCTTTAGTGCATGGCATACATCATTCCAGGCTCTTCTTGCTTTGGTTGTCTCTGGTGAGAAATAGGAGGTGATTCTAATTGGTTTCCCTTTATAGGTGATTGGTCTTTTCTCTTTGACAGCTTTAAGGATCTTTTCTTTGATCTGAATTGATACTGTGTGGATTAAATTGTGACGTTGGTATGTCCTATTCTGGTCTGGTCAATTTGGAGTTCTTTTATTTGAATAGGCCTATCTTTTTTAATGTTTGGTAAGTTTTCTGCTAGGATCCTGTTAAACAAATTTCGCAACCATTAACTTCTGTTTCTAGGTGATCCTCTACACCCATTATCCTCAGATTAGACCTTCTGATGTTGTCTTCCAAGTGCTGAATAGATCTATCATATTTCTTGAATTTGTCTTGGATGGGTGTGTGTTCTTTCTCTATAATATCTAGACTGTCTTCCATCCCCGAGATTTGATCTTCTGCATGGTCTAACCTGCTGTCAAGTCTTTCTACTTTGTTTTTTTATTTCTATTCCTTTTAATTGGTCAGTTTTGATGGCTTCAAATTCTTTGTGGAAGCTTGTTTTAGATCTTGTATGATCTTCTTTACTTCCTTAATTTGGTATTCAGTGTTTATTCTCAAATCACTTAGTTGATTGATTATGGTTTCCTTGGATACGCATTCCTTCTGTTGAGTTCCATTCCTCATTCCCTTTGTGGTCTCCCTGACTTTCTTAAGCTCTTTGTTAATGGATTCCATGAATGCCTTTAGTGATCTTTGTGTATTCTCATCCTGCTCTCTCAATTCCTGTATTACTCTTTGCCTAGCTTCCTCACGTTCACACAATTCCTGTAGTTCTTTTTGAGTGTTCTCAGCCTGCTCACGCCATTCCTGCCTTTCTCTTTGTGTGTTCTCAAGCTGCTCACGCAATTCCTATATCAGAAATTTTAAATTCATACATATGCATACATATTTACATTTTGAGAAATAAAATTTCAACTGTTATTATCTGCTTCTTTCTCTTTACCTGTCACCTACCCATTTACCGACACATTGATTTCTGTTTAGTCTTCATAAAACACTGTTCTCTCATATAAGTACACAAAATTGCAAAACAAAAAGTACAAAAAAATACGTTATCATAAATACAAATGTAGTTTAATCCCTACCATAATAATTTGGAAAAAACATGCATTAAATTAATGGCATTGAATACTGCTCAAGAAGGGGAGTCTAGGAGAATGTAGATTTGTGTGTGTGTGTGTGTGTGTTTTCCATGAGAAAATATCTGTCATCATACTGAATAAAATACAAAATGCATTTCTGACTAAGACACACACTGAAAGCATGGTGCATTCCACACATGTATGCAAATGGAGAGCCTTTGTGTAAAAAAGCAGCCCATGTAGAAAAATCTGAGATATTTCTCCAATTAAGAAGCCAAAATCCAGGAGTGGAGATGGGGCTCAAGTATTAGAGTGTCAGTTTTGAGCAAAAAGACGAAGCAAGAATTATAGGTCTAATTCCAGAAAATGTTCTCATAATTAGCAAATAAGAAAAGTACTTTGATTACCCCTCACTCTTTTTCCAGTTGTGTGTCTCATAATGAATCCTAATGAGCCCTTCAGTTCAAGACGAACAGTCTACCACTTGAGCCACAGCACCACCTGGGGTCTTTTGGTGGTTCCTTGGAAATAAGAGTCTAACAGGCTTTCCTTGCCTAGACTGTCTTTGAAGTGTGGTCTTCAGAATGAATGCATACACAACCCTATAACCATGGGAATAGGTCCTCATCCATGTCAGCACAGTTATATGCGTCACCATATTTAGTAAAATACACAATACCTCCATGAATTAGACACAAAATGAGAAGCAGTGCACTGAACGCAAGATACTGTCCATACATGTATGTCAATATATATCCTATGTTTCAAGGATGAATCTATGCTTATCCTGGCCTTCCCTGGGGCTCGATGTCAGGTCCTGGGAATGGCCTAGCTCCTCATTTGCTTACAGGCTGGTGTCCTCTCCTTGACCCTTTCACCAATTGGCCTGCTGGTTTCTGAGTTCAAATCCCAACAGTACCGAAACATGAATCCTGATATGAGAAGCTCATCGATTCACCTGCTTTCCTGTCCTATGAAGTCCTAGGTCTCAGCTAGGATGGAGAAGGCATAGGCAACTCCATGTACACGGCAATAGGTTGCCATCCATGTCATTACAGTTATATCTTCAGATTGCAACCTCCTGAGAAGCTAGGGTTCCAGGTGTGAACCACCGGCATCTGGCCTATTGTTTTTGCCAGATCTGGGGCTTGATTTTAGGGCCTGGGTACTGTCTCTGAGCTTCTTTTTTCTCAAGGCTATTGCTCTACCACTTGAACCACTCCACAGCTCCTAAATTTTTCTGAGTTTGTGGCACTGAGGATTCAAACCCTGGCATCCATGCATGGTGAGCAAGATCTCTACCACTAAGCCACATTCTCAGCCCTACTCTTACAATTTTATCCGATAACTTGCCTATCCTGAAGAAAGGCTTCTGAGTGTAAATCATCTAAAGAAATCCCTATAGGAATTTGTCCAAAGATAATGACACAGCTCATCCTGGGGACTGACTCTAAACATGTGATGTCTGTGACAAATGCCTCCATTTAATTATGTATTATGTTTCAACACTTAAAGTAATAATGAAAAACGAGTCAATGACCTAATTTATTGTGTATAATTTTATAATAGACACACAAACATAATAAATATTATGTGTATAATAATACTGAATACAATAAACCATAAAATAAATACAAAATAAATAATAATATACATAATAAACATGCATATGTACATATATATCATATATTACACATGTATAGAAATATTTTTTACATTGCAGAGCCTTAATGCAGGCCCTGGGAACTCTAGCTAGAATTTCTTTTCTTCAAGGACAATGAACTTCCCCTTCACCAATGGTGTAAAGGAATTACCTGGACAGAGAGCTCAAATCCCATCAATGGCAGAAATACTGGCTCCAGTTCCAAGACAGTGACTTAATATTTTTAATGGAAGCAGTTATCTGCCAAGATTTTATTTTCATTAACAATGATCTATTTGTTCCATTACATAAATTTAACATATTGTTTGTTTCACAGTAGATTAATATTTATAGAATTTCTTTCCTTTGGAGACCAGGTTCTGCAGTGTAGAACAGGCTTTCCTCGCCTCCTTATTTTCCTGTGTAAGGTTCCTGAGTATTGGCTGGCATTACCATGTGGTAGCATAGTACCATGTCCAGCTATATTATTTATATTTTTCACAGTAGAATATTACTGTGAACAGCTTTAAACCATATATCTTCATGAGTATGAATTAATTTCTTGCGAAAATGTTATAAATAGAGTTATTGAGTGAAGCAAATTATAGTAGGCATGCCTGTAATCCCAACATCCAGGAGGATTGTTAGTTTAAGAGCAGCCTGAGTTACACAGTAAGTCCCTTTCAAAACAAAAAAACAACAACTTGTGAGCTTGGTAGAAAGAAAGTATTGTTAAGTGGGGTGATAGGAATATACAAAATTGTGTGAGTGTGTGTGTGCTTGTGCAGGTCCTAGGGTTTGAACTCAGGGCCTGAGCACTGTTCCTGAGGCTTATGCTCCAGTCTAGCACTCTACCACTTGAACCAAACTCCCCCTCAACCTTCTTTAGAGGTCATTGGAGATGAGTCTGATTCAGCTTCCTGTCCAAGCTTAGAAACTTGGTCCTCTTTTTTCAGCCTCTTTTGTAAGTAGGATTACAGGCATGTTGTATTACTGTTAAGTGATATAGTAAACATCATGCCAGTTTATACACCTTCCAGCAGTTTTTGAGTGTTGCACAGACACCTAAGATAAGACCAGCTCCATGACTGATGACATCCAGATCTCATAATACTGTGAGATAAGTATTGTTATGCTCACTCTACCTGAGAAGAAATTGAGATCCAGAGAGTTTAGTTAATTTTGAGTCCCCAGCTATTATACAGTGGAGCCTGTATTCAAGCCCAACTTGTTCTGATAATTTCAGAAAACATGGAGTCATCATGTAGTCTAGTCAACATGTGTTCTAGCAAGTACTGCTCTTTACAAGTACAGATCTGTGCCTGACAGATTACCTTTCTCTCTCTTTAACTGTTTGTACCCCCTTTCATAAGCTAGGGACAGCACAAATGATGAGAAGAGCCATTTTTGAACGGGAAATTGGTAATGGTGATTGACCTTGGTATCACATACATATTAATCGGACCTCCAGCAATATATTTCTGTTTTTTCTTCTGTATTATTATTATAAAGGCCAGTTACACAGATGTCACAGCCATATGTCAGGTATGGATATATATCTTTTTTGAAAGGTCATCCCCTCCCTTGCTCCTCAATTTTTCTCTCTCACTGGTTTGGTTTTGTTAACTTTCTTCTCCTTCTCCTCCTCCTCCTCCTCCTCCTCCTCCTCCTCCTCCTCCTCCTCCTCCTCCTCCTCCTCCTCCTCCTCCTCCTCCTCCTCCTCCTCCTCCTCTTCCTCCTCCTCCTCCTCTTCTTCCTCCTCCTCCTCCTCCTCCTCCTTCTTCTTCTCCTTCTTCCTCCTTCTATTATTATTATTATTATTATTATTATTATTATTGTGCTGTAGAGGGTTTAGTTCGATTCGTTTGGTAATGGTTACATTTCTTTTGTCTTTGTTTTTGTTTTAGTCAATAATGAGGCTGGAACCCAGGACCTGGAAACTGTCTCTGAGCTCTTTTGCTAAAGAATGGCACTCATATTGAGCCACATCTTTAATTCCCTGAGTGCATTTCTTTTTCGACAATTTACCCTTTCCCTTCATCTCTTACAGTTTTCCCGTCCTTCCCCACAAACAAGTTGCATAGGTCTTTTTCAACATAGTACCAATTGAATACCACTGTTGCACATGTTCATCCTTTGTCCCTCCTTTTCTATGATGCCTTTAACTTCTCAAAGAGAAGTAAATTTTTAAAAAATGTGAAAAATGAAAGAAAATAAAGAAAAATACCATCTTGTTTCTGTTTCCTGGTCACTGGTTATTTTTGAGATAGGGTTTGTGTGCATGTGTGTGTGTGTGTGTGTGTGTGTGTGTGTATGTGTGTGTGTGAGTGTGTGTATGTGAATACTGGGGCTTGAACTCATCGAGCTGACCTTTAGCTTCTTTACTCAAGGGTAAGTCTACGACTTGAACCAAATATTCACTTCTTCTTTTGAAAAGTAAATTGGAGATCAAGGTTTCACAGGATTTTTCCTACTTGGTCTAGCTCCAATTCACTTTCCCCAGATCTCAGATTTCTAAATAGCGAGAGTTACAGGTGTGATCCACTGGTGGTGTTATGCCTACCTTCTTTTGGTTAAATAGTTGAAATGTAAAAGACAGTTGAACCCACAGTAAAAATGAAATCAATTTAACTTTGCCAACTTCATTAAATTTTAATATTTTGTCACATTAGATATGTACAGGAAAATATTTTTGTAAATGCTCCTGAAATTTGGTTTTCATCTGTGTTTTTTCCTCATGATGAACTTGATTTTATAGCTTTTTATCTACTAAATATTGATGAGAATATGTCCAGAGGGCATTATTGACCTTTTGTTGGCTTTCATAAGGAATGGTGCAAGCTAACACTTGTGATAAATTTGTGTGCAGGATCCCGATGATATATCCACATTCTTAACCAGAAGACAGTAGTGCCTGTTACAAATCATCTAGATCTGAGAAAACCCTGACTCAGGCCTTGTTACCACCTTCCTGTAGGTCCTCTTAGAGTGCAATCCTGACACTTCAGTGACCATGACAGAGCCCTGCTGGACGTTCTCAGGACACAGCCAAGGTCACCAGTCAGATGTGGCACCTACAGTGTGATGAGAGATTGTTGACTGCTTCCTATGATGGAATGACATAGGAAATGTTAAATCCTTAAGCTGTCATCAGTCCCGAGTGCTCCTCATTGAGCATTCGATCCTAAGATTTAAGGAGAAATCAAACTCTTTCTTCCTTGTACCAGTTGTGGACCTGTTTTTCTTCTGCTGCTGTCATATTCTGTGGAAAGAGCTCTATAAGCCATTTTGCTTATTCTAGGCCCTTAGGGTAAGTCTGGCTCTTATACTTAGACAAAAAGAAATGTAGTGATAAAAAATAGCAAACAAAATTTTTTCTAGTCTAGTTATTACCCAAATATGTTTTCAAATTCTACAAATAATTCTTATTAGTAAGAAGCACTTAATTAGCAGTCACTTTCTCAAACTCCTAGGTTCCTCAGTGAGCTGTGTGAAAGAAACCACAGCGATGGTTAGGCGTCTTCCAGCCTAACTTCTTTGCCAGGGAGAAGTGTCTCTATGATAGGCCTCCAAATTGAACAAAGAATACTTCTTATACCTCTGATTACATGTCCAAGCTATACATACCAAAGAAAGCTAAGGACAAGACATTAATCTGACTTGGGAACAATGCAGATCACAAACAGGAATTCTAAGTAAATAGAAATGAAAAGAAATTTTCCTTTATTCATATAATACAATTAAAACAGCCACTTTTCTCATTATCACTTAATTGTGGTTATAGGTACTTTGTACTACCTTCTTGAAAGTCCTCAAAAACGCTTTGACATGAACTCAGAAGTAATGTGGTTATCATATCAGCTTGAGATTTTATGAAAAAACCTTTTTAAATTTTTATATTTCTAAAAATCGATTTTATTATAACGCTGCTGTACAGAGGGGTTACATTTACATAAGTAAGTTACACTTCTTATTGAACATTGTTACCCACTACAGAGTTTTTCTCGCTCTGTCCCTTCCCTCCATCCCCCCCACCATTACATTGTAAATTTAATTTCTCCCATAGTGTCCGGTGAGTATCATTGTTGCAATGGGTCAGCTTTTGTACTTCTTTCAGCATTTTGTTATTTCCCTTCCCGTCCCCCAATCAGATAAATGCATATACAGGATGCAGGGTACCAAAATCAAAGAAAGGAATTGCCATGGATAAAACCGATAGGAAAAGAAAAATGACATAAAGTAAGAAGAAAGAACTACCTGCAGTACATTGGCTACATCAAGCTTGACAACTAAACAAAAGATGACTTGCTGTTTCTATGTCTTGCCGTTCATTTCAATTAGCATCATTTTGTATGGTCATATATATGCTCATAACTCAAACGATTATGATCCACTTTCAGGAGTAACAGGCTAATGCTAACCATTGCAAATGAGGGAAATCATAGAGTTCATGTTTCTTTGGGCCTGGCTTGCTTCACTTAATACGATTTTTTCCAAGTCTTTGCATTTTCTTACAAAAGAGACGCTGTCATCCTTTCTGATAGAAGCATAAAATTCCATTCTGTAAATATACCACATTTGCTTGATCCATTCATCTATTGAGAGGCAATTGGGTTGGATCTGTAGCTTACCTATGGTAAACAATGCTATAATGAACATAGTTGTTCTGGTAGCTTATTGTGCCCTAGTTTGAGATCGTTTGGATAAATGCAGTGGACTGGGATTGTTGGATCTCTAGTAGGAAGACCCCTACTCAGGCAGGCAAGTCCACCTAGTCGTCCAGAGTGACAGAGCCCACCACAACATAGTTGTTAACCAGGAAGCAATTTTATTGAGAAGGTTCCTACACTGAACTGTGAGGGCCCCAGCACAGGCTCAGGAGCTGATAATACGACCACTAGCAGCCCATGTACTTTGGTTTTTAATGGCAAAATTCACGAAGTCAAGCCTGGTCACACAGGGTGACCAATGAGGTTGTCACACACGCAAAATATTGCACAGTCATACTAGACCACAGGTGGTCAATGAGGTTACAGTTTGTCACATAATGGATGTTTAATCCAGCCTCTCACTTTTAGTTTAACTTACTCACAAAGTCAGTGGGTAAGGCAAAGCACACACAAAAGGCAGAGTTTACGGTAATCATACACAAAGGAGGAGTTTAGTGGAATTTACCATAAGCACGTGAAATATGTGGAGATATTTCCAGTAGGAGCCAAATTACAACCTATCTGTTTTATTGGTCAGTCTGTAACAGAACAATCAAGGTGGGTTACATTGTTAAGGGGGGCAGGGCATAGAGGCATTCTTTACATTCCAAGAACTGGGCTGGTTGGAGCCAAGGTCTAGTAAACCTATTTTTAAAGTTGTTGGTTTTTTTTTTTTTCTCTAAAATCACTAAAGCAAAAGCAAAGCCTGGAAAGAAACTGTACCAGCTCAAGTTTCCTCTCAGGGCCTAATTCAGATCTTAGGGGAGCTCTATGTTTAGGCTTTTGAGAAACCTCCATACTGCCTTGCAGAGTGGTTGAACCAACTTACATTCCTACCATCAGTGTAGTAGTGTTCCCATTTAGCCATATCAACAGCTGCATCTGTTATTGTTTGTTCTCTTGATAATGGCCATTCTAACTGTGGTGAGTGGAATCTAAATGTGGTTTTGGTTTTGATTTGCATTTCTTTCATGACCAGTGATGCTGAGCATCCCCCTTCTCTTTCTGAGAGGCCACACTATTTCAGGTTTGTAGTATCTCAACAGAGGCATAGAAACTTGTAATATTGTATGCTTTTTGTTGTACATTCACTTCATTTGCAGCTTCCAATGACTCCTATAACACATAGTAAAGGTTTATATTATTTCCCTTACTGAAAAAAACACCTATTTTCAAAAAGCATAGAAAAAAATCCCTGTGTCATGGGTCTCAGTGAATTCTAAGGAAGATTCTTTACTGGGAAATTTTATTTGGTTGCTTGTTCGTTACATAGCTTAAACACATGTTGAATTTGGGGTTTCCCCACAAATCAACAAACCAGAAACTATGTTGCCTCATTGAATTTTGCCTTAAAAGTTACAAAATATTTTGACATATTTTTGATTTGGTGTTTTGCAGGATTTTGGTTTTTGGGCTAGAGTCAGGCTTGAACTGAGGGTCTGGAGCTCTCGCTTAGATTATTTTACTCAATGCTGTCACTGTGCCACTTGAACCACATCTCCACTTCTGGATTTTTGCTACTTAATTGAAGATAAGAATATTGATTATTTATTAGCTTGGGTTGGCATCAAATTGTGATTCTCAGATCCCATCCTCCTGAGCAGCTAAAATTACAAGAATGAGCCAGAACCTGGATATATTGAGCTCCCTATGAAACTTAAACAAGGACACATAATTCTGAAGCATGTATGAATGGTTATGTATTTCAAAATTAGTTAGAAAAATATATCCCTAAAAAAAGAAAAAATAGACCTTTATGTGTGTGTGTGTGTGAATGTGCTAAGGAAAATGAGGATGTATCTACTGATTTTGAGGAAAGAGTTCACCTAGGGCTTTTCACAGACTGAGCTACGCTGTACACAATGCTTGAGACTAAAGGTGAGGTAAATGATGCCATCAACCCATCCATCTACATGCCCTGGTAACATAAGCATATACTGTGGTGTTGTCATGAATATTCTGCATATGAGAGCCAGTACTGGGGCTTGAATTCAGGACATGGATTCTGTCCCTTAGCTTTTGCACTCTACCATTTGAAGCATAGCTCAGCTTTCTTCATTACTGTTTAATTGGTAGTAAGAGTCTTTTTTGCTCAGTTGGCTTTGAACTGAGTTTCTCATATATCAGGGTTCTGAATAGCTAGTTTTACAGGCCTGAGCTTCCAGTGCCTAGCTTTTGATTATTACTTTCAAAAGCTACATGCTCACACACATTCCTTGCATTCAAAAACCTCACTGTTCAGGCTGACTGACAAGTTGTGAGGAAAGATGGTTGAGTGGATAAGTTACCAAATGGGCCTCTAGCCCCATTAACATCATTCTGGTCAGTTACTTACCTTTCAGTGATTGAGTACCTATTTCCACTTTCATTCTGACTTTTTTTAACAGGAACTCATGAAATGTTTTTGATACATCTTTTAAATATTATCTCCCAAACAGGAGATATTATTTGAATGTATTTGATAATATTTGAGATAGGGGTGGTCTTGTGTTTGGATGTCTATGGGCAGAAGCCTTCCAACTGCGCTTCAGGCCCAGAGCTGATGCTTCTATCTGCTGGTTGCAGAGAGGAAGGTTTTCTTCCTGGCCAGGCTTTGAATTGAGATCCGTTCATCCTAGACTTCGAAGTAGCTAGGATAACAAGCATAAACCACCACCAACTGGCTTGTTTTAGAAGCATTAATTGTTTTTCATTCATTGCTTTTTTCCTGGAGGTTTATCTAGACAGGCTGCTTGTACCTCAGGACGAGGTGATTTAAATAATACCCTTTGCCTCTGGCATTTCTGAAACTCATTTCCTCAGTTCTATGCAAATGAATTTGTTCTAAAGCCAATAGCATTTTCCTTCTGAGATGTTAGGTCACTTATTTAAATCTCTAATCCTTTCCTTTGGCAAAACAATCAGGATGTTTTGTAAAGCACTACTTCTTAAGAGTATTATAGTTAAAAGTAATCATGTGCACACTTTCATATAGTCTCTCCTTTTATAAACATATGTTACATGATTGGGTGAAAGAATGCTGACTATTGAATTAATTTGATAACCACTGTAGAATTGTTAAGCCTTAATGCATATTAAATCAAAGGATGATTAAAATATTCAAAATAGTGGAATGTGGCTACTACTCATTTGATGTATGTGAAAAATGATCAGAATTCTTATGATTAATAAAATATATCTTCAAATTTACAGTGGTAGACTGCTATGCTAACTAGGAGGAGACATTGGTGATGCCAGGGCTTTGAAAGCTGGTAATGAAGAAAAATATCCGGGAAGAGCATTTGCTAGAGATAAAATTTCCAAGGCTCATACTAAATATATTGAATTAGAATGCTAAGTAATGAATGACAGCACCAAATTTTGTTTGTTGGCTTCTTTGTTTTGTGAAGTCCTGGGATTTGGACCTAGGGCCCAGGTCCTGTCCCGTAGTTTTTTCCTCAAGGCTAGTGCTCTACAAGTTGAACCACAGTTTCATGTCCATATTTTTGGTGGTTAATTGGAGATCAATCTTACCAAATTCCCTCTTTGGGCTTGCTTTAAACCTGATCCTCAGATATCAGCCTCCTGAGTAACTAGGATTCCAGTTTTGAGCCACCTGAGCCCAGCTAGAATCACATTTTAAAAGTATTCTTTACTGAATCAGATGTGTCTGACTACTATTTTAGCACTTTGTTTCCAGTGGGTCAGATTTAAACTAAAGTCAGAACTTTTCTTTTTGTAACCGACAGCATCCAATATCTATCTAATTTATTCCTATCTTCAGTTTCTGACCTTTTTCTTCTATGAACTTTTCCATTCTTATTTCACAAGCAAGCATGTCAGTGATGTTTTCCTTTTCTGAGGCAAGTAGTTCAATTCCCATCAATGGGTGATGTACTTACTGTTCTTACTGCCTGGAGTACCTGCTCCTAGATAATTGCCTGGATGATGGCTCTCATATAAACATACTTCATCAATGTGAAATTGTTGCCACAAAATCACCAATTTCATGTCTCTGATTTATAGAGATTATCATTATGATTTGTGGTTTTCTTTCCAGCATGAAATTAGTGAGGAGAGAGCCACATTCACTTCTGTTTCTCCAACACATGTAATAGTGCCTAGTCCTTAGTGCTCAGGAGCCGTACATGGAGATCAGCCTTCTCCAACTCAATTGATCCTAGCTTCTGGTCAGGAGAGCTCTTCAGGTTGAAGTTTGGTAGCCAATAGTCATTCCCTCTCATTCTTTGTGCCTTTTGGTGTTGAGTCCACTTCAGGGCCAAATCAGTGCCTGACACCTATTTCCTGCTATGGCAAAGGTGGCTGTGCCATCATAGAAGTTATGGCCATAGTATTGTTAAGCTGTGTGTGGATACCAACCCCCACACAATTTCCCAGGAGTCCATTCAACAATTCAGCAACCAAACTATCACCAGTTCCTGATCAACTCAGAGTATGTGTCCATTTCCTTTAAAAAAGAAAAAAGAAAAATTCAAGACATGCCTTTGATGATTTGTCATTGAATTACTGAAACAGAGTATATAATTTTATGTATTTGTATGTCTTTGACCATCTCTCTTAAGCCCTTGCCATATTTCTATGTGTTTGCAGCTTGGGAACGGAAATAAGTTTTAATTCAATATAATCAGAGACTATAGTTCAGAAGGCTCTTTTTTAGAACCTTTTGGAGGGAATACCAACTTTCCATTTGATGTTCTACAGGTGCCCATCTTGGTACAGGTACTGAGTAGACTGTCATAAGATCAGAGGCTGTATTGATTTCTACTGACTTTCCTCTGGGGTCAGGGAGTGTGATCCCACTGCATATGTGTCTCTTTGCTACACTGGTGGGCCCATGCCTCCTCTGAAAATCTAGGGCTTGGGGTAATAAAAAATAGAACTCAGAACTCAGCTTCTCACATCACTAGGATTACAGGCCTGAGTTTCCTGGACTCAACTTTTGTATACATACTGGAGTCAATTTCATAAAACTCATTTTCATTATATTCACTTCATAGACAGATATTTACAAATATATTTATATAATTATTCATCTATTTATAACAAGTGTTATATCTAGAAACACACGTATATATATTCATATAACTATAATCAAATTATATCACTTCTTTCCCTAATAATATTTACACTAATGTTTTATGCAAAAAAATACTGAAGATTAAAAAGTTATATGCCTTTGTAATTTGAAAAATCATATTCAATCTTATATATTATATAAAATAGTATATATTACATAAAGAATGTAACGCATTTACATAAAACTGATTTAATTGTGGAGTTTTTTCTTCCTGATTTTGTGTTTGTTCATATCTGTAAGCCTTCTTTCTTCTATTGATGATAGTATATACTTTCCAGTATATATATCTATTATATATTTTCTCAATTATTTTCAGCACTAAGTAGACTTTTTATATTAGTGGAGCCAAATTTTTCTTCCGTATTTGCCCGCACAATGAAGATGTATACAGATTGGAACTCACTGTTGGAAGCGTGTCCCACATACCACTATAAGTATTGTGGCATTTATACCAATAGACAGATTAACTTTCTAGGACATCTGATTTGCTATGTCCTAGACCTTTTGTAGCCACCTTATCACCCCATGCTGGCATGGCCTGGCTTCATTGCCACTCCCTGTGCATTTAACAGTTCCCATTATATCCAGTAGGATCTCTTGTACAGCCTCCTGTCACTCTGTGTTTTCCCTCCCACAGAACATGTATACACGATGCTTCAGACTGTAAGTTTAAGAGGAAATATATCAAGAATTCTAGAATATGTCAAAAAACATTGACATTTTAATAAAGTTCGCAAAATAAATAGAATGAACCTTTTACAACAATCAGGACAAAAAGAAAAAGAAGGATTTTCTCACGAAGCGGAGAAGGAATCTCGAAATCTAGATTGGTCTCTAAGTTGCATTCAGGCAGAAATTCTGCCTCAGTGGCCTCAAAGGGATTTCCTCATTAAAGACAGGATTTTCTTCCTGAGTCCAGGTAGGGACAGATTCTAATTTCTTAATTGGAAACTGGATCCCCTGCAAGAGGACAGATTGGTCTGGGTATTCTCTGAGGGAAGATTCTCTGACCTCATCTGAATCTAGATTTTGGACCTAACTTATTGGTTTTTCTCAGCATAGACTGGGGACATTTTCCATTAGCATACATTTACCCTGAACACCATGACATGTTTTTTTGACTGGTTTGGAGCTGATCTAGCTGGATTGTGAACATCAATGGGAAACATTCTGGATCATCTTCTTCCCTGGTGGTATGGGCAGGTACACCTGCATAACATGTGGGGTTCAAAACCAATGGATTGTCCACAGGACTCAAAATCTACTTGGGCCTTTCTACAAATTGAAGAAAAAAACCCTCTACCTTCACATGCTTTCTGGAGATCAGTGATGGATTCTGATCTCCATCAGTCACCATAGAAAACATCACTGATGGGTTCTTTGTCTGGAGTTCTGCAGGAGCTGCTCCATGGTGATGCAAACCTGAGAATGGACATAGGTACAGGAGTCTTAGAGTAGACCCTAGAAATTAACGTGTGACTAAACTTCCATAAGGATCGAATGGGGGAAGCTGTAGAATTTGAGTTTGGGCTGAACACTGATGAGAAGGTAGGGTGTTTTAAACAAGTGGCTACTTCTAAGTTCTTTCAAAAGAGAACAGTTATTACCTGGCATAGAATATCCATAAAATGACATTTTTGCCAAGCTGGGGCATACTAAGGGCCCTTGGCCAATCAGGCCCATCCCTAGAGATGCAGGTTCCAAACCTACTCATGAGCTCTGAGGCATCTAAACAAGGACTTCTTCCACATTTGCTTTGTCTCATGGGTCATGGGTTCCTCCAGCTAGTCCAGAAGAATGTGTAAGGAGAAGAGCAGGTCTGAAGAGGGCATGTTGAGCTTGACATACTGTGTAAGTTCTTTCAGAGTGTCATTGTCCTTGGGCTCATAGAAATCATCAGGGTAGAAGTCCATCCACATAGGGAGGATGGAACAACCATTGCTGTGGGAAGATTGGTGACAAGGAAAATGAGAGCCCACCCTCCCCATTCTGAGTCTTGTACTATAGCCTCTGTCTGGCAGGACTTGTTGGGAAGTGGGAAGAAACTCCTACAAGCAGGATGCTCTTCACAATCCACTTCTAGAAGTTTCTCAAATATAATCCCCTAAAATTCTCCCTGTAATAGGAAGAAAATGTTGTTTCCCTACTGAATCAGACTTGCTATAAACAGCTCTCCCTGTCATCCCTGAGAGTCCAAAAACCACAAGCACATCCACAACTACGTAATCTGCTATCCTTTGAAGTGCCAAGCCTCAATCCCCTAGTGAAAATCACAACTGGTGAGCAAAGAAGAAAGTTGAATTTGATTCAGAAACCTCAAACATACCAAGTTTTCAAGGACAAAACTTTTCTTTATACCAACATCCACTTACTTTTTCACTTGTTCATCTTCCTTCCAGTTACGGTAGAAGGATCAGTACCAATGGGAGGAGAGTAGGAAGTTAACTCTATGCTTCTCCTTTTCTGAATTAACATTGACACACATAGGACTGGCTATGTCCCAAATGGTAATGTAAACATGACAGACAAAAAGTAGAGTTAGGTCTATACAATTTCATGGAAATTCTGTGAAGATGCTTATATGCTTCTGTCCAAATACATACACAATGGATCATGCCTCTAATCCTACTAATCAGGAGAGTGAGATCTGAGGATCACAGTTTGAACCCACTCTAGTTTGTAAAATTCTAAAGACACTTATCTTCAATTAACCAGCCAAACGCCAGAACTGGACCTTGGGCTCAATTGGTAGAGTGCTACAAATCGGACAACACTCGGGCCCCAGATTCAAGTTCAAATTGCATCCTTACTTGACCTTACTTGGCCTTTAAAGGCCTCCAAGGTAGTTATTTCCTAGGTGAGGGTGAATATTGCGTGCCACTTGCTCATTCCTTTAATACTAGTCTCTCTACATGCAAATTACTAAACTTCCACTAGCTTATGAGGCAAATGAAATATTCTGGCAGCCCAGTCATAAGAAATTAAGCAGGGAGTGCACTTCTTTGTCTCAAGCCAAGTTCCTTTGATAAGAACCCAGTGAAACAGTCTCAGAGAGGTAGAGATTATTCCAATACTCTGCCAGGCGGTCTCATCAGCCCTGGGTTTGTTGGTCATGGGGCTTGAACTCTGGGCTTCAGTGCTATCCCTCAGCCCTTCAGCTCTGGGGGAGCTCTCTTCCGCTTGAGCCACAGCACAACTTCCAGTTTTCTAGTGGTTTATTGGAGATAAGAGTCTCATGGACCTTCCTGCTGGGGCTGGCTTTGAACCGTGATCCTCAGATCTCAGCCATTGACTGTAGTGCTCTAACAATTGTCCAAAGTTCCACTGCAAGCTTTTTAGTAGTGAACTGAAGAGGAGAGACTCATAAAATTTCCTGCTCAGGCCATCTGAACTAAATCTCAGGTCTCAAACCCCTGATTAGCTAGTTATAATTATGAGCCTACAGAACTTGGTGATAAAGCATTGTTACTGGAGACAGTGGGGTTGCAAGTTCTAGTCCACCTTCACAACACTCTATATCATAAAACAGCAACAGTAAAACCCTATATCAAGATACAATAATAAGAAGTATTTAGAATACAATTTAGTGATATAGTCTGCTAGCAAAACTTTCAGGAAAACCTAGGTTTTAATGATTTAACATCACAAAAACAAACAAATTGAGATAATTTCAGTAGATTCTACAAATTTTTAAATTGCATCTTTATAATTTCAAAACATACAAGAAAACATTCATACTTATAAGGAAAATATAAAAAAAATAAAAGATGGCAGATTATGAAATGGAAAATTCTACACTGCAGGAAAATTATTGTCATGGTGAATATATGGTGGTATTGTCATGGTGAGTATATGATAATGTTCTTCAGAGCAGCAGCAATAGATAAATATATATTTACTACACATAGTCTAACTTGTCTGTCTCTATCAACTTCCAATCTTCTATGCACATTATCAATGTATTCATGTTTATGGTATACTCCAAAAAATAACTAGCAGAGTCAGGAGGTTACCAAAATACATTAGCTTCAATGTTTTAGGAGATAAACGTACTAATTATATTGACTATTCTAT
Organism: Dipodomys spectabilis; assembly: GCF_019054845.1. Classification (NCBI taxonomy): domain Eukaryota; kingdom Metazoa; phylum Chordata; class Mammalia; order Rodentia; family Heteromyidae; genus Dipodomys; species Dipodomys spectabilis. The sequence goes on along the minus strand of NW_024870831.1, from coordinate 2,341,316 downwards.
ATCTTAAACATGTAGTGTGTTATCATTGTATCTCTAAGTATATGCAAACACTACTTCAAAGTGCAACGGAATACAACAATGTTTTGAAGGCATATGCCTGTAAAGCTACCTATGTGGGACATCATTTCAAGACCAGTGTAGTTTTACCTGCAATGCTGCTCAACCTCTGGCTCTGCATGATGGAATATGTCTATCATCCCAGGTCCATGGGGAGCGGAGAGCAGGAGGATTTCAATTCCATGTCATTCTAGGCAAGAACTTCCGCATGGCCCCATCTCAACCAAAGAAGGTTCAATACTGGCTAGCACCTATCTCCCCCACCTAGGTGAAAATAAAAATAAGAACTTTGTAGTATAAGAAACAAAGAATATTAAAAACAAGCCAACACACACCTAGTGTTTGTTTCTCATACCTGCAATCCTAACTATAGCTAGGACTATATATGTGAGCCAGAAGCACAAAGCAGTTCATCATATTAAAAATAACTATTTGAGTGTCTGCTTTGACTCCGAGGTCTTTGATCTATGTGGAGTTGATTGTGGTGCCGTGCGATATATAAGGATCTAGCTTTAGTTTTCTACAAGTGATTAAACAATTTTGACAGCACCATTAACTAAAGAGGGGGTCATTCTTCCATTCTATTTTTTTAGATGGCTATCTGCCTGGAGGTTCATTTCTGGGATTTCAATTCTATTGCCTTGGTCCTGACGGAGGTTCTTGTGCCACTACCAAGCTATTTTGATTACTATGGCTATTTAGTAGAGTTTGAAAATTGGTGGTGATATTTCTCCAGAACTGTTCTTTCTTTTAAGGATTGTTTTTGCTATTTGGGGTAATGTATTGTTTCATATGTATTTTTGGATTTCCTCTTCTATTTCCTTGACAAATGAGTTTGGAATATTGATAGTTATCGCATTGAATTTGTAGATAGCCTGGGGAAGTATTGTCATTTTCACTATATTGATCTTTCCAGTCTTGGAGCATCTAAGTTCTGTTTTGATTTCCTTTTTCATGTTTTTTAAAGTTTTCATCATAGGTATGTTTTTTTTGTGGGCCTATTACAAATAGAGTTGCTTTCCTGATTTCAGAGACACTTTTCTCATTGTTGGCATACAGAAAAGCCATTGATTTTTGAGGGTTAAATTTATACCCTGCTACTTTTCCAAAGTTTTGAATCAGTTTGAGTAATTTGGGAGTGGAGTCCGTGAATAAGAGAAACGCTAGGTCACCTTGGCACAGACCAATATTTTTGTAAAAGAGACCCAGAAACACAACAAATAAAAAAATGTTTGGAGAAATGGGATTGCATGAAATTGCAGGGTTTCTGAAAGGCAAAGGAAAGAGTTGGCAAGATCAATAGAAATACCACCTACTGGGAGAAGATCTTCACTAGCCATACAACGGACAAGTGTCTCATATCTAAAATATACATGGAACCCAAAAAATCAAATCCCCCAAAAACAAATCCTCAAAGAAACAACTACCCAATAAATAAGGGGCCTAAGACTTAAAGAGAAACTTCTCCGAAGAGGAAAGAAGGATGGCCAATAGACACATGAAGATATGTTCAACCCCCCTACCTATAAAAGAAATACAAACCAAAACAACATCAAAACAACAACCACCTCACCCCAGTTACAATGGGTATAAACAAGAACTCTAATAAAAATAGATTCTGTAGGGGATGTGGCAAAAAGGGAACCTTATTGCATTTTTGGTGGAAGTGTAAAATTGTTCAAATACCTTGGAAAACTGTATGCAGGTTCCTCAAAAGACTCAACACAAAGTTCTCCTATCACCCAGCAATCTCACTTTTGGGCATTTACTCAAATGATCACACACAAGACAATACTAATGTTACCAGCAAAACTATGTTTATTGCAGCATTATTTACCATAGCTAAGATATTTAACCAACCCAGATACCCCTCAGTAGATGAATGGATCAAGAAAATATGGTATATATACACAATGGAATTCTCTGCCTCCATCATAAAGAATAACGTTGCCTCATTTGTTAGGAAATGGAAAGCCTTGGAAAAAATTATACTAAATGAAGTAAGCCAGGCCCAAAGAAACAGGTCCCATGGTGTCCTTTATTTTCAATAACTAGTATATGTCTGAGACAAGCAGAAAAGGTCAGATAAGTTGATGTTAGGTGAAATGAACGCCAAGATAAGGATTCAAATGTATTTTTTTCTTTCATGCCATTGTTTCTAACATATTTATAAGATGATTTCTTTGTTGTTTTGTGTGTCTTTTCCCACGGTATAACCCCTGATTTCATTGTTTTGATGTTGGTATAAGTTGTGGAACGGAAGCGAAAAACAAATTGTTTAAATAGGGATACAGTTGGACCCATTGCAACAATGAGATATACAAGATGTTATGTCGGAAAATGAACATTACAACTTGCCCGGGGGAGGGGGGTGAGTGTGGATTGGGGGGGTGGGGAGGTGTGTGTGGGCGAGATAAGAAGTGATGGGAAGGGGAAACAAAGGTGGAGGCAACAATGCTTGATAAGAAACGTGCTCATTACTTTGCCCATATAATTATAACCCCTCTCTATGGTATTTTCACACACACACATACAGACACACACACACACATACACACACACACACACGACCATTTCAAGCCAGGTGCCTGTGGCTCATACCTGTAATCCCAGCTACTCATGAGGCTGAGATCTGAGGATTGAAGTTCAAAGCCAGCCCAGGAATAAAAGTCCCCATAAGACTCTTATCTCCAATTAACAACTCACAAGCCAGAAGTGGCTCTGTGGTTCAATTGGTAGAGTGCTAACTTGGGCACAGAGTCTCAGGGACAGTGCCCAGGCCCTGAATTCAAGCCCCACAACTGACAAAAAATATAAATAAACATGTAAATGTCTGAATTTCTTGTGAAATGGTAACCACACTGAACATACTTAAGTAACAATTACATTTAAAAAAGAATCAGAAATCCCGAAGCCATGGGTCATTATGATGTGCATCTACTTTCCAGAATTTCAAAGTCCCATCTTCTGAGCTGATAGCACAAAGGTTGTAGCCCAGGGTGATGAGAAAATATGAAGCCAGAGATTCTTTCAGATTGTCCCACTAACTCTTTTATTACTTTAAGCAAAAAACAAACAAAACAAAGGAAAGCAAACAAAATAGACTTTATGGTTAATTAAAGTGCTATTAAAGATTCCAGGCAGAATTATATTGTTAAATGATGAGTCAGTATAAGTTTTGTAGATATTGAACTCACATGTGTCACAAAAGTATCTATGGATTCATAACTAGAAAGTCTTAAGTGTAAGGCATATTAATTAGGCAAGTTTCATTAAGTAGTCAATGAAGGGAACACCACACAGTATTCAGTCAGGTCAGTAGTTTATTTACTGAACTGCTGCCCAAACCATGCATGGTAGAAAGGCATGTACAAAAAATGGGATGACCCAACCTCAGGCGAGGACGTATCTAGGTAAAGAACCGGATGAGGTGTGGCCAGGTCGGGGAAAATTCTGGCCACACAGGATCTAGATGTGACTTTAAGGCCTGGGACTCACCTCTGGTTAAATGGAAAGTGTGACCAGAGGCTGACCCAGTTGTGACTTAGCAAGAGGGGGAGGTGGTTGCCTCCAGGTATGCCAAAGACCTAGGTAACAAAGGGTGGAAACTTAGTCAAGAAGTGGGAAGGTGTGTGCAAAGGGTCTGCATGGCCTCGGGCAGACCTAATACACAATACAGGTAGTACCTCTACCATGTGATTCCTGACTCCAAAAAATTCATTCTCAATAATTTTCTTTCTTTCTATTCTTCTCTTTCTTTCTTTCTTTCTTTCTTTTTTCTTTCTTTCTTTCTTTCTTTCTTTCTTTCTTTCTTTCTTTCTTTCTTTCTTTCTTTCTTTCTTTCTTTCTTTCTTTCTTTCTTTCTTTCTTTCATTCTTCCTTTTTTCTTTTTCTTACTTTCAAACTTACCATATATTTTAATATCAAATCACCTATATTAGCCAATGATTAATTCAAATTACCTGTAATCATTTATTTCCATAATATCATCTAGAAGTAGGCAGAACGGGAGCTCACACCATGAACTAAAGTGGTAGAATTTGAGAGGATCACAGTTCTGAATCCATCTAGGAAGGAAGGTATTACCCATATCAACCTACTAGGTAGGGATATTGGAATGCAATCATGATCCCTGCTTTTTGGGATGGGTGCAAAAATTGCTACTCTATGAGTACAGTAACTTAAACAAGAAAGGATTGGTGGAGTGACTCTAGTGGCAGAATACCTGTCTGCTAAACACAAAATCTTAACTCAAATCAACTTCCTAAAGATAAAATAAGAAAAGGAAACAAAGAACAACTCATACTGAGCATGTGTTTAATGTAAACATTTACACTAAATTATTGTAGTAATAAATGCCATAATTTATTTCATGGGGCAAACACATTTTGTGTCAAGCCTAAATGAAAAAATAACACACTATATATAAAGGTTTGGTAAAACACAGGTCTAGCTTACAATGATGAACACATAAGTTTGCATGCGCATTGGTGTTGCAGGGTTGATATACATAAATATACATATATATATATATATATATATATATATACCTACATGCATACATACATATATATATACATACATGTATGTATTTATATATCAAGTAACATAATAAATAAAAATAAAAAAGTACAATGAATAAATTTAGTTCACATATACCTTTCCCAGAGTATTATTTTACCTGAACCAATTCATGTCTTAAAGTCTCCAATGCTATATCACTCTTACATGGTTGCTGATCCCTTTCAGCTTTTTTATGATATTCTTTTTTCTTTGTTTTTCAGATGAAAAAGCCTGGCAATAAACATATTTGTATGACATTCCTTTCTTTAGAAAATGAAAAGCATGTTGTGTTATCTGGCTCTTTATGTATCATCAAACTAATTTTTTATAATTTCAAGTACATATTGTCTTAGACTTAGATTTCACTAATTCTCTTCCAATAGTACCTATGGGAAGGAGAACATGAAGGATCATTTTGTTACTTTGGGAGCTTCTATCATTAATCACTGAAATAAATATTATGAAAATGAAACTCTGAAATTATTTAGAGAGATCACTTGAAAGTTACCTTTCTACACACTCATTCTACTCCCTGAACTAAATCATAGAACTTAAGTAACAATTTAGCTGTGTGACAGTGGCTCATGCCTTTAATCCTAGCTACTCAGGAGCTGAGATCTGAGGATGATAGTTCAAAGCTAGCCCTTGCAGGAAATCCCTGACATTCTTACCTCCAATTAACCACCAGAAAACAGGAAGTGGCACTGTGGCTCAAGTGGTAAAGTGATAGCCTGGATCTGAAGAGCTCAAGGACAACGCCTAGATCCAGAATTCAAGCCCCATAACCAAAAAAATAAAAAAAAAAACTGGTCAAAATGTAATATTTTAAAGCTAATGTGCACATATACACAAAAAATGTATAGAAATAAAACTGTATCAGTCCCTGGACTGGCAAAGAAAAAAGAGATTAAAATGAAATTGCCTTCAATAATTCATTTAGACGATATATACTGACAGGGCAGCCTACTGGAACTCACATCACTAACTGAGGAGGAAAAATTTGAGAAGATCACAGTTCAGAACCAATGTGCAAGGAAAGTACTAAGAGTTTCATATCATCCTAAAGCCTGGCATGCAGGAATGCATTTGTGATCCCAGCTACTTGGCAGACAGAAGTGAGGAACTTAGCCTCTGTTCAGCCCTCAGCAAAATTGATAACCTATAAGCAAAATAAATAAATTGAAAAAGGATGTTCTAATGGTAGAATACTTGTTCAACAAACAAAATATCTAAATTCATACTCATTTCCTAAAAGAGGAAATAAAAGGGAAGAAATAACTTAAGAAAGAAAGAAAGGAAGGAAGGAAGGAAGAAAGAAAGAAAGAAAGAAAACAGAAAGGAAAAGGGGCTGGGAAGGTGGCTTAGTGGTAGAATGCTTGCCTTGTATACATGAGGTCCTGGGTTCGATTCCTCAACACAATATAAGCAAAAAAAAGAAAGCCGGAAGTGGCTCTGTGGCTCAATTGAGAAAGCACGAGCTTTGAGCTGTAGAGCTGAGGGACAGCACCCAGGCCCAGAGTTCAGTTCCCACGACCGGACTCCTCCCCCTCCCCCAAAAAAAAATGAAAGAAAGAAAAAGAAAAGAAAGAAGGGAGGAAAAAAGAAAGGGAAAAGGAGAGGTATTAATAAAAACCTCAGCATGCATTAGATGTTAATAATGACCCTAAATCATTTTAGCTATAAATGCCATCATTTAATTCTGGGCAGAGACATTTTGTATCATGCCTGAATAAACGATAGCATACAAAGCTTTGGTAAAAATACTACATAGAAAGCTTTGGTAAAATACAGGTCTGGCTTATTCTGTTGGACCAATATGAGTGTATGTCTAGTGTTGTTGCAGGTATGTTAAGGTGTGTGAGAGTTTACCATCCTGAGGATCTTGCAATGATGAAATTGACTAACTACACAATTACCTGGGCAGATCCGTGCAGGTTAGCAAAGAACAATATTTAAAATGAAATATATATATATATATATATATATATATATAATTTACAATGAAATATATATAATAAAAATAATTTTGTGACCAAAATTATTTTTACCTGATTCTGTGTGTTTTTCATTCTATGTACAAGTTCCTCATTCCCTTCTGTCTCATTATGTTGTCTTTCCTTGGTTTTGTTTTGTTTTCAGAACCATGGTATAACAGGACATTTCTTGTATTTTTGTCTTCTAGTCTTCACAAAGTCTGCAGTTAAATATTCTTAAGTTCCTTTTGTTAGAAAATTTCAAGCACATTGAATGGGTTCTTCATCATAATTTTGTTATGATCTCAAATACGTTTTTATTTCTGGCATTTCACCTGTATAATCTTACTTCAATCTTTTCCAAAGGTCACTTTAGTGGAAGGAGGAAATTCAAAATGGATTCTGGTAGAGAATTTCTGTTACTAAAATCTCTGATACATAGTAAGGCAAGCAACTCCAAAATTATTCATTAGAGAGATGAGTTGAAAGTCATCTTTTCAGAGGATTGTGTTGGAGAAGGGCTGGCTTTCCAGGCAGGAGATGGGCTGTGTGAGAGGCTTCTAGCCAAGCAAGGCGGGGCTTCAAGGGCAGTTATAGGGAAGTGAAGGTTTTTTGGAATAGCATTATGGACTTTGTGGGAAGAAGTAGGTTCAGCGCTGTGTTTGCGAGGTTAGGCCATTTAGAAGTAGGTGAAGTTTCTGATGAAACGAGGAGGAGCTTGTCGGAGAAGGCTAGTGGTGGGTGGGGTATGAAAGGGAAGGGAGGAGCTTGGAGGTACTAGGATATGGGAGCAATGGGACTATGAAGGACTAGAGTAGTTATGGTCCCGGTATCTGATGGATGAATTGAGGATTCGAGGGAGGAGCCTGATGTAGACGGGGCTCTTGGTGCAGCAAAGCAGGATATAGAAGGAGGAGATATGGATGCATCCTGGTTTCTGATGGTGCAGAGCATGGAGGAAGAGGTGGAGTGGAAGAAGGCTTTCCCTGTAGCAAAGGAGGGCTTTCAGGAAGGAGTCTGATTGCAGTCAGGCCTTTGAAAATTTATAGCGGGACTACCAGGTGGTATGTTAGTTAAGTTTTGACTTTTTAAGGAGGAGGCTGACTGGAAGTGGTTTTCCAGTGGATATAGTCATGTTGTAGGGGAAGAGGGAATTGGAAAGGGGCAAGACTTAGTGAAGAGCGGGGGTACAAAAAATAAACAGTTACTGCTAATAGGAACACCATTTTCTGTCACTATAGAATTATATTACTTTATGTATGCGAGAGATATTGGAGAAAGTAACCAAGTAATTTTTCCTTCTTAGTGAAATTTTTCTTTATTCCAGTTGAGTGAAAGTAAAACCACAGGTCACATCAGGCTCAGGCAAACGGTAGACTAAGACACATGAAGCACTGGACTTGATTCCCCAGCACAACCTTTAAGGACCACAAATAAAAAGTTTAAAATGTCTCACTTGATCATAATGGACGCTCTATGGTCTTAATATTGTGAATGAATAGAACTTTTACTCTGGCCAATTTAGAAATCCAAAAACTACGTAAGTAGTAATGTTTTAACATTATACAATATTGGAAAGTATATTAAAATAATTAGGAAAATATAAAATTCAATATAGAATGTTCATTCTCCCCCATCAATTTTTAATCTAAAAGAATTTTAAACCAGAAAATTGCCATATAATGAGATTGCAGCATGGTTTCTTTTCAGTCATCAAAATGGTGACTTAAGCAAGATGTCTTTGTCATTGGATACATCGATGTTAAAACATATCTAAGAACGTGAAGAACTAAGATGGTGGAGGAAAAGCTGGAGGTGAAACAAGCTCTTGCATATAAAGCAGTTTTAGTGTTCCAGTGAACAGTCCTAGGCCAGAGAATTACACCAAGTGTGACATCACGGTACAGAGAGTGTGGCCAGAGAGAAAATCCAGGCAAAGAGAGAGATCTGAGTACTTGCCTGCTGCCGCCGACAAGGCGATGGCCATAGCTGCCATACCTGCAACACAGAGAGTCCGGCACAAAAGCGCCAGATGCAGCAGGTAAGTGGATTCTACTCAACACCAGCAAGAACTGACAGATATTTTCACCCTGCAGATCGCAGACCAGAGATGGCCCTGGAACCAACACTCTGGCGCTGTTAGTAGAAGCCTGACATCCTCACTCCTTCTCAGGGAGCAGAGGAAGGAAGGCCACTCATCCTCCACCCTACTACCAGAGATCTCCATCTTTGATACTGACAAAGGCACTGCTGAGCTGCTAGCTCGAACTCAGGCCTTGAGAGAAAAACAGAGAGTCATTTAGCAGGTCACAGGAACATGCCCAGACCTGCCAGGCTCAACTCCACACAGGAAAAAGTCACCCAGCCGAGGCAGAGGAAAATCTGTCCCCAGGAGTTGCTCTCTTTACTGCATAAACAGAGCCAGAGGCTCCCCCTCCCCATAGCAGCCTTGACAATCAATTGAAATTCAGTAAACATAAAGCCTGACAGTGGCTCTAGGCTGGGCTCTGCGAGTGTCTCAGAAGCTAGCCCCTCAGGGAAAAACTACTATTTGCTGAAAGGCCTCAACTCTCACAGAACCTAACCTCAACACAGCATCTCCAAACAAGAGATAACAGCCATCTCCCTCTTTTGTGATACTCAAAGCAGATCAATATCCCATTGAAATAGCCTGGGAAGAGGATCACAAAATCCTGGGAAAAGCAGAGCATTTTTCTGCTTGCCCAAACAAACTGACTTAAGTAACCAATCAAGCCACAGGAAAACCAAATACCACAAGCAGACCAGAGACTCCACCAAGAGACTGGTTATGAACAAAAGGGAGACACAGAATCTTCCCATCTCCCTTCCCCCCAAGAAAACAAAGAACTTTCTTTTTTGTACCTTATTTTTTATTATTTTTTCTTTTCTACCTCGTATAATTTTAATTTTAGGTGTATATGTGTGTATGCTTTTCAAAAATCTCTACTGACATTTTGATCATTTTTTTTCTCTTTTTCTTTTCTCATTCTTTTCAATTCTTCTCTCTTTTCTGCGTGACTTAATTGCTGTTCTCCTCTTCAGACATACCTGTTGCCGATTATTAGATCTTATCCCCCAACGTGTACACACTTAATCCAGAAATTTATTACTCAACTCAAAACCTTAAACTTAAACTCCTTAATAGCAGTTTTACCTCTTTATACCCATATAATATTTTAAAAGGTTTTTATTTTTCTAGTTTTTCATGTCTCCTTTCGATCCCTCCCCTCCTCTCATCCCAACCCCATTCTTCTCTGAATACTAGTTCTTCAAACTTGCAGTTTTTAAGGGTTTCATATTTTAATTGTAAATTTTTGTTTTCCCATTTTTTATCTCTTTTTTCTTTTTCTTCTTTTTTTCTCTTATTCTTTTTTCCTTTTTCTTTTTTTTTTCTCTATCTGCTTTCATTCTGTCCAATCCATTTCCCTTATTTGAGATCAGGACTTGGTTAATTCCACTCTCCCTCACCCTCCCACATCCCACTAATCCTATTTTTCCCCACATTCTCCCTAAACCGAATAATTTCTATTTGCCAAATTCTCCTTTACTGTTTGATGTTGAATAGATTCTATCTCTTGAACTAGACTTTTGACTGTGTAACTACAGACTTTGGTTGATGCTTACCTTAAAATAATGTTCGAGCCCAAAACTGGTGTTACACTCATCCCAAATGGGCAGAACAAGCCAGAAAAACTTAAGAAAAATAACAAGTTCGGGGATCTCAGCTCCCACTCATGACAATCAGGGGACAGAATAGATAATGAATAAACCAGAGGACGTTCCCAAAAAGCTCTACAAACACTACAGATAAACAGGGTAAATGAAAAGAGTGAAAATTTGCAAAGGTATCAGTGTGAAGATGATAGGTAGAGAGAAGAGGTAAACCAAAGATCAATACAGGAGACTCATGAGCCTGAGGAAGCTACTCAAAAATTGATACAGGAATTTTGTGAGCAGATTGAGAACACTGAAAGAGAAATAAAGGAATTGCATAAGCAGGTTGAGATCAGTCAAAGAGATAGATAGGAATTGCGTGAGCTGGTTGAGAACAGACAAAGAGAAAGTCAGGAATGGTGTGAACAGGCTGAGAACACTCAAAGAGAACTACAGGAATTCCATGAACATGAGGAAGCTAACCAAAGAGAAATACAGAAACTGAGAGAATCGGATGAGAATAGACAAAGATCAATGGAGGCATTCATGGAACCCATAAACAGAAAGCTGAAATCAGGGAGACTACAAATGGAATGCTGAATGGAACCCAACAGAAGGAATGGCAGTCCAAGTAAACCATAATCAATCAACTAAGTGATTTGAGAATAAACACTTTTATTAAGGAATTAAAGAAGTTCATGCAAGATCTAAAACAAAGCTCCAACAAAGAATTTGAGGCTATCAAAGCCAACCAACTAGAAGAAAAAGAAATAAAAAACAAAGTAGAAAGTCTAGGCAGTAGGTTAGACCATGCAGAAGATTGAATTTCGGGGATTGAATACAGCCTAGATATTATAGAGAAAGAATATACAACCATCCAAGACAAAACCAAGAAATATGATACATCTATTCAACATTTGGAAGACACCAGCAGAAGGCCTAATTTGAGGATAATGGGTGTAGAGGAACACCTAGAGACAGAAGTTAATGGTCTAGGAAATTTGTTTCACAGGATCCTAGCAGAAAACTTACCAAACATGAAAAAAGATAAGCCTATTCAAATACAAGAAGCTTTTAGAACACCAAATAGACCAGACCAGAACAGGACATCTCACCATCACATTAAAATCTGCACAGTATCAATTCAAACCAAGGAAAATATCCTTAAACCTGTCAAAGAGGAAAGATCAATCACCTATAAAAGGAAACCAATTAGAATCATCTCGGATTTATCAGCAAAGACAATTAAAGCAAGAAGAGCCTCGAATGATGTATGCCATGGTGTAAAGACACAAGCAACTATCAGCCAAGAATACTGTACCCAGCTAAACTCTCCTTCATTACTCAAGGTCAAGTAAAAATCTTCCATAGCAGAGAAATATGGAAATAATATATCTCCCCCAAACCTGTCCTACAAAAGATACTTAAAGATGTCCTACACATAGAAAACCAACAAGAGCACAATAAAGGCCAAGAAACCACACCCAAACTGAGAATCCAAGAACCATAGAAAGAACCCCCATTACCGCAGCCCCCAAGAAGTTGGATAAAATGGCAGGAACTCCCAAATAACTCTCAGTCCTATCTCTTAACATTAACGGCCTTAACTCTCCAATTAAGCGAAATAGACTGCCTAGTTGGATTAAAAAGCAAGATCCTTCTATCTGCTGCCTACAGGAGTCACTACTTCCCCCAAAAACAAACACAGTTGGAATGTGAAAGGCTGGAACAAAATCTACCAAGCAAAACCCCCCCGCAAACAGGCAGGAATTGCAATACTAATATCAGATAAAATATACTTCAAATTAAAATTGATTAGAACAGATAAAAAAAGGTCGCTACATACTACATATCCTATTCAGGTGGATATTACAATTCTAAATATCTATTTGCCAATCAACGAAGCACCCAAATTTATCCAAGAAACACTGCTTTCTCTCAAATCTCATATAGATCCAAAGACATTAATTGTTGGGGATTTTAACACACCACTATCCCTACTTCATAGATCAACTCGGCAAAAACTCAACAGAGAAACCGCAGACCTAAACAACTGCATAGATCAACTAGATTTAACAGACATCTACTGAATATTTCACTCAGCAGCATCAGAATACATGTTCTTCTCAGCAGCACATGGAACATTTTCCAAAATAGACCACATTTTAGGCCACAAAGCAAACTTGTCCATATTCAGAAACGTTGAAGTTATACCTTGCATTCTCTCATACCTCAAGGGAATAAAGTTAGAACTCAACACCAAAAGCCACTAAAGAAAGTCCTGTAACTAATGGAGGATGAAAAACACATAGTTGAATCACCAGTGAGCCATGGAAGACATTAGAAATGAAATTCAAGTGTTCATGATATTCAACAAAAATGAGCACAAAAACTACCAGCTCGGATGTGGCACTGTGGCTCAAGTGGTAGAGTGCTAGCCTTGAGCTGAAGAGCTAAGAGACAGCACCCAGGTCCAGATTTCAAGTCCCACAACGGAAAAAAAAAAAAGAAAACTACCAGCTCCTCTGCGACACAGCAAAAGCAGTATTCAGAGGCAAGCTTATACCTCTGAGTACCTACATTAACAAATTGGAGATATCTGAAACCAACAATTTAATGAAACATCTGAGCCTCCTTGAAAAAGAGCAGCAAGACAAACCATAATCCAGTAGACAGAAAGAAATAATTAAAAATAAATCAGAATTAAATGGTTGCTATGAATATTGCTGCCATGAACATGGATGTTCATGTTGATTTATATTCCTTCAATATGTATATAGTTGCGATAAATGTCATCAACATATATGTATTTTTGGTATTGTGTAAACTTCCATTATGATCTCCACATGGGTTGCACTAGTTTACAATGCCACAAAACCAAATACAGTTCCTGATTTATTTCAACCTCTCCAGCAGTTTATTTATTTGAGTGGTGATAACTATTCTGGAGTATAAGATGGGATCTCAGTGACTTTCATCTTTATTTTCCTATGTATTTTCTATGTGGATACGAATCTCAAACATTTCATTTATTTATTACTTACATTTGTACTTCATTCATAATCAGTGTCTTTCTTTTTCTTTTGGTATTTGATCAATTTTTAAGTTTTATAACATTTGGTTTTTTCCCATTCCATATACTCACTTTACTAAAAAGATTTTTTTCACTACACTGGTGGACAATTTACTAAAAACAACCGATTGTACATTTATAACACTGGATGCTTTTGTTTGTATTTACAACCAGGAAATTATTTCAATAAATATGCTGAACTTCTTTCACTAGATAGACTGAAAGGATAATATCATATTGGCCTAAACTAATCTCAGAATTAATAGTCACAGCCTGGGCCACAACAGTCTTGGCTAAGTAAAACCACTAACAGCACAAACTGCATTTAAAGAGAGAAAAGGTTAGAAGTTGGAAGAAAGTTAGAAGAAAGGCATCACCTTCATGAAGCAAATGTGGAACTTCACAAGCAGACCTTCGAAATCTGAATATCAAGAAGATCAAAGGATAAAAGTATTTAGAACGACAACTTTAGAACTCAGAATTGGGGAGGGGGAAAAAACACCAGATACCAAAACTCAATGCTGAAGGGAAGAAGTGTTTTACCCCAAACCTTAGCTGTGTCTGACTCTCTCAAACCAAACACACACACACACACACACACACACACACACACACACACACACACACACCTAGTGAGAGGCCTTAGCCAAAGTACAGGAATTGTGGACTTAGACTCCATTTTGAAGGCCTTTACCAAAAGTATGTATTGTGAAGACCTTTACTGAAAGTACCCATTGTAAAGACTTTTACAGAAATTTAGAACTCAAGTTCCTGGAAAAATTTTGAAATGTCCCAATAACGTTCTGCCGTAACTCCCCTAGCAATAGCCATCAGTGGATGACAGGAAGGTACCTAAAGCTACAGATGTTTCTTAAGATAACTAGTTAACAGTTTACTGCTTACTGTTTAGCCTGCACATGTTAGCCAATAAGATTGTTACAAGATTCTGTCACTAAATGTCAACTAATCATGTAACTGCCAAAGGTAGGAACCCCCTTACCTCAAACCTATACCCAATAAAAACCCTATTAACTGAAGGATTGGGGCTCTCAACTCTGATCCGCTGCAATGGAGACGTTTATGATTCCAGGCTCCAGCTCGCAATAAATGAGTCTCATGTGCTCGCTTCGGAACTGGGTCCTTGGTGGTCTTTGGGGATCCTTATCTCAGCACAAGACCACTGTACACAGAGAACCCCAGGGGCAGCTGTATCTGGGACAATGAAGTTTTCTTCCTCTTCCTTTTAGATAATCAAACATGATGTTGCAGTTGTCTCCATAGCTGCCCCACACCTGAGCAAGAGGAAGGAAAGGATGCCTTAGACTGCAGGATGGCCTTGTGTACACCTGGCTTTCTGTGTAAGAATGCAGTTCATAGTCCCCTTGGCAGGGGTGGCCAAGCTGAAATGGGGTACACATTGCCTGGAGGATGGCACCTTGTGAACACTGCATGCATTGTGAACCAGACTGGAAAACCCTGTGAGCATCTCCGGGATGGCCTCCCAGCGGCTTGGAGAAGTTGACTCCTGTAGTTGGACATGGCAGGAGGCAGGAGGCGAGCAGGAATCCAGAAGATGGGAGAGGCACAGGAACAAATCTGTCTCTCCATGGAGACTCCTTGGCCATGCTAAGGAAGTTCACAACACGCATGTGGCAGCCACCTCGCAGGTCCCTAGAGACTCTACTTGTTTGGGGAGCAGAGCCTGGTCTTGATCCAGAGGCACAACTTCCCCAGTGGCCCTGGGCCTGGCTGCACTAGAGTAGTGCCTACTAGACATGTTTCCTCCCCACTGCTGCACATAGCCTCCTAGCACTTGCCCAGTCTTCAGCACCCACAACAGGCCAGCTCCATGGGGCATGCTGAGGCTGTGCTGGAAATTCCTGGTGCCTGCTTCAAGGTGAGAGCAAGGCCTAGCCCATAAGGTAGCTGGCCCTCACTCACTTCCAATGGCATCCAGAGATGCATGACAATCACAGCCCCAGTTCTGCTGCCCTCCTTGCTCACAGAGTTTACCTATAAGTCCCTGCCTGTGTTCTTGAAATTCTTTAGCCATTGGTTGTCTCATTTCTCATTGTTTGTATGGGTGGGACTTGAGATTCCTTCCTCTCGTCACCAAGCAAACAGGCCTCAGTGGATCCACCCCAAATTCTGCACCTCACAGACACTACCCAGAACCCAGCTGCCTTTGGGGTTGTTGCTGCCTGAGCTGCTGGCCTACTACCTCCTTCCTCCCTTCACAGCCTTTGCCAGGGCCTCCAATCCTCTCCCCACCGCCCCCAGCCCCAGCCCCAGCTCAGCTTCCCCTGTGGCCTCCCCCCTCTCCACACAGCTCCCATCACCAACCCCAGCAGGGCCAGTGCTCTAAGGAAGACAACTGTGGGCCTGGTGCAGCAGAATCAAAGGTGTCACAGTGTGTAGCCAGCTAAGAATTGGAGGCAACATAGGTTTATGATCACTGTCTTTCACTTCACTTACAAGTATTAATGTATTAATTTGGTATTTAATATTGGATCTCGTAACTTCTTATTAATCCTTTGCAAAATAGCTGGCAGAAATATAGTCCCAAAATTCGGATTGTCTCTTGTTTTATTCTTTCGAGATTCAGAGATGTTTTAAGTAGTTATAACCCACCATGAACTCTCATTTCCATAGCAAAGTGCTATTCAGAAAATGCTTGCTTATGCATCTGTTATCAATTGTTTACAAGGCTTGAAATTTTTAATGTTTCAAATATTACAGGAAAATCTTTGATTCATGTTGAATGGATGTGAGTAGATTGAGCTGTTGCATACATTCAATTGTGTGTGTGGGGGGGGGGTTATGTGTATCATTGCAAACAAGGATAATGTATTTGTTTCCTTTTTCTGAGATATACATTACGGTATAACTTTGTTGTGGCAGGCTCTGACTGCTTGCCTTTGCCTAATATGCACATTCCAGCTCAGTTTTTCAATTAAAGATTCTTATTGATTATTGAGCATATAGTGCTCTGATATTGCTTTGTCTTCTGTCTGCCACCTAGGATCTTATTTTCCTCTTTAAAAATTAACATTCAACATAAATTTTACCTACTGACTGATTTTCCCATTTAATTTGCATTTAAAAATAAGTATTAAAAGACCTATGATCTCTGTATTCATGAAGAAAAACCATTTTGAATTTTCTATTTAATGTAATAACATCCTTAAAGATTTGTTAGCACCAAGATCTTAAAATTCCTTTTGTAGTTTTAGTTTAAAATACCTCATTCATATTTTTAGCATGAGGAGACAAACAATGATAACAGTTTTATTCATTAAAATATCAGATAATTCATAATTTTGAATATGTCTATTGGCAAGTGAATAGATTTGCTCAATAGATTTGCTTGATAGACCGTGCACAAAAATATCACTCATAGGTCCTGAGAAGGTGGATAAGTGGTAGTTAGCTTACCATGAATGCACGAGACCCTGGGTATGATTCCTCAGAACCACCTAAGCAGAAAAATCTAGAAGTGGTACTGTGGCTCAAGGGGTAGAGCACTAGTCTTGAGCTGAAGAGCTGAGGGATGGCAACCATGCCCAGAGTTCACCAACAGCAACAAGTTACATCTATAAATAAAACTCATACTCAAGTACATTAATGTCAAAGGTTGATTACCATTTTAGTTAGGGGCAGGATGCCAAGATATGGCAGACCTCTGTCGCAAAGTTTTAAGAACGATTTCAACACCTGAGAAGTACTAAAAAAAAAAAAAGTAAAATATTAGCTTTGCCAACAACATATAGAATCGCCACTCAAAGAGAAACCAGTACTAAGAATGAAATACTTTATATAACATTTCTTAAGTGATTCTGGCTCTATACTAATTATTTTATAATGTGACCTTCAAAAACTCCATAGGTAGGCCTGAGTCTTAAGGCCCCCTACAAAAACTGGAGGAAAGAATCCTTAACCCTGATTATTAAAATTTCTATTGTTTAGGTAGTGTACATACAGATCACCATTTTGTAAGTCGGTAATGAGTTCGTTTCTTGTTTGACAATCACTTCCATTGCTCTCTCTCTATTTTTGCTCCTGTCCCTATCCACAAGAGATATAGCTCATTGTGAATATAATATCTACAAAGTACAACTGCTGCATTTGTTTCCCTTTTCTTGAATTTCTGTGGCTCCCTCAATGCCCATAAATGGATAAACAAGAACAATTTCTGGAATTAATTTCAATATAAGCATCAGTAGTTTTATGAGAGTGTCAGACTCTGTCCACACATTCTGAACACTTATACTTTCTGCACCCAGTCATATCTTCCACTGGATTCAAAGGCCACAGAGTAATTTTTTGCACTTTCCACACAGGAAGAATCTGAGAGTCAGAAAGATTAAGTAACTTGCATAGTGGCTCAGATCTGAAGATCATGTTTGAAACCAAACCAAGGTTGACATAGCTATTACATATTCATCTCCAGTTAAAAAGAAGAAAGCAAGAATTGAGTGTATCATGTACTAGAGCTGGAATGTCACCAGACGGGAATGGGAAACTTAAAGGATAGTGTCAATATGATGGTTTTTAAGAACCAAAGCTCTCCCATAGATAATTTCAGACATCACACACACACACTCACTCACTCACACACATACACACACACACACACACACAGAGAATCCTTAAAAAAGATATTAGTACTGAAATCCAAATAGTTTTTTTTTTTATTTTTGTAAGTTTTACTTTTAGCTTTAGTGAGGTTTGACATGATAGTTTCTACTGATGAGCCCCAACTTAGAACTTTTTTATAATTATACCCATGTCCGTATTCAGAATAACAGTCTCTAGTTAAGTCTTCCTCCTTTTCAAGCAATGATAAGTTTTCTCTTCTTGTCCCAGTTTCTTCTTCTGGGACTCAATATATTAGACTTTTCTGTCTTGCATGGTCTGTAAGTTCATTGATAGATCTCAGCCATCCTAATAACCAGGATAATTGGTGGCAACTACTGTACTGGACAGAACCTGCCTTGGGAAAAGTGTTCTAAATTCACCATTCAGTGAAAGTTATTAGTACTCACCCATAATCACTTTGTCTTCAGAATTGGGAACTTGTTAGGTCCAGGAATTCAGGGCAAGCAGTAACTGTGTGCTACTTCATACTTTTTTAAATTTAATGGCAACTTCCACCTATTGTCTACTTTAAGAATTGTGTGAAGAGAAAGATTGCCCCTAAGAGAAGCACTGTACTAACTGTTGATCTCAAAACACACTAGGAAGGAAAGAAGCTCTGAAGGAGCCATATAGTGTAGACACTGTGATTTTAGAAACTCAAGCTGACTTTTATGTTATCGTAAATAAAGAAAATCGGAAGGGGAGTTCCAGGAAGATGGCGGAGGGGAAGCTGGAGGTTAAAAAAGCTCTCTCATAGAAAACAGTTTTAGAGTTCCAGTGAACAGTCCTAACCCAGAGAATCACACCATGTGTGCCATCACAGGACAGAGAGTCAGCCCAGAGAGGGAAAATCCAGGCAAGGAGACAGATCTGAGCCCTTGCCTCCACGGCAGTGGTTGTGGCCATCACCGAACACGCCATACCTGAATCACAGAGAGTCCGGGACGAAGGAGCCAGATGGGGTGGGTGAGCAGATTCTACTCAACAGCAGCAAGAACCGACAAGGAGCAAACATCTTCATCCTGCAGTTCGCAGACCAGAGACGACCCAGGAACCAAGACTCGGTGTGAGTAGAAGCCTGATGTCCTCAATCCTTCTCTGGGAGCAGAGGAAGGAAAGCCACCCCTCTCCGCCCAGTACAAGAGATCTCCATCTTGGATACTGACAAAGCTCAGTGGAGCTGCTAGCTCCAACTCAGGCATTGGAAGAAAACTAAAGTCATTTATCAGGTCACAAGAACCTAAGCTGACCTGCCAGATTCAGCTCTACCCAGGGAAAAGTCACCCAGCTCGGGCGCCAGCCCCAGGAGTGGCTTTCTTCACTGGGTAATCAGAGCCAGAGGCTGCCCCTCCCTTTAGCAGCCTTGACAATCAATTGAAATTCAGTAAACATAAGCCCCAAGAATGGCTCCAGGCTGGGCTCTGTGAGTTTCTCACAAACTAGCCCCCGGGAAAAGCTACTGTTTGCTGAAAGGCCTCAACTCTACCCACAATCTAGCCTCAACATAGCATCTCCAAATTTGAGGAAAAACCCATCTTCCTCTTTTGTGATACTCAAAGCAGATCTCCCTCCCATTGCACTAATCTGGGAGGACGATCACAAAATCCTGGGTAAAGCAGAGCATTTTTCTGCCTATTCAAACAAACTGACTTAAGGAACCAACCAAGCCAAAGAACCACAAGCAGACCAGAGACTCCAACAAGAGGCTGGTTAGGGACACAAGGGAGACACAGGATATTTCCCACCCCTCCCAAAAAAAAAAAAAAAACAAAAAAATTCTTCTCCTTCTTCTTCTTCTTTTTGGACATTTTATAATTTTTTTTTCTTTTCTAAATTTTTTTTTAATTTTTAACTTTTTTGAAAAAAATTGTTTCCTAGTAACTTTTTTCCTTTTATAATTTTTATTTTAGGGGTACATGTGTGTGTGCATCTTTCTTTCGTATTTTCTTTTTTTAAAAAAAAAATTGTTTTTTATTTAGCTCTACTGAAATTCTGATTTTTTTTTCTTTCTTTCTTATACTTTTCACCTGTTCTTCTATTTTTTTCTTCTTTATGTGACTTAATTGTTGCTCTGCACCTACTCAGATAAACTCATAGTTGATTATTAGACCCTATCACCCATTGTGTACACACTTAATCCGCAAATTTATTACTCAATTCAAAACTTCTGATATTTAAATTCCTTAATAGCAGTACTAACTCTTTATATCTATATAATATTTTAAGTCATTTTATTTTTAAGTTTTTCACATCTCCTTTATATCCCTCCCTTCTCTCAATATATTCACGTTCTTCTCTGTATAGTTTTTTTTCGTTTCTGGATAATGTTTTTAATTTTTACTTTTCTAATTTTTTCTGTCTCTTTTTTCCCTTTCTCTTTCTTCTTTTCTGCTCCGTCTCTACTTTCATCCTTTCCAACCTATTTCCTGCTTTGACATTAGGACTTATAAGTTAACTCTCCCTGTGCCTTCCCACATCACTCTATTCCTATTTTTTACCCACATCTCTCCCTAAACCTATAATTTCTGGTTTACCAAATTCTTCTTTGAGTTTTGTAGCCCATTAATATGTAGTTGTTTGATGTTGAATAGATGTATCTGTTGAACTAGATTGTATCTGCAGACTATTGTCTGTGCAAATACAGACTTTGGTTGATGCTTGCCTTAAGTTATTGTTCTAGGACAAAACTGGTGTTATTTTCATCCCAAATGGGCAGAGTAATCCGGAAAAACACAAGATAAATGGCAAGTCCGGGTATCTCAACTCCCACTCTTGATAATCAGGGGACAGAATAGATAATGAATAATCCATAGGAGAGTTCTCAAATAGCTGTACAAAGACTGCTGGAAAACATGAAAAATGAAAAGATTGAAAACATACAAATCACTCTGAATGATCATGATAGGGAGAGAGAGGAGGCAAGCACAAGGTCAATGCAGGGAAAGATTTATAACCTACAAAGGACTCTGTATGAGTGTGATAGGGAGAGAGAGGAGGCAATCCAATGGTTTATACAGGAATATGATGAGCACTAGGAAGCTACTCAAAAACTGATACAGGAATTGCGTGAGCAGCTTGAGAAAACTCAAAGAGAAAGGCAGGAATGACCTGAACAGGCTGAGAAGACTCAAAGAGAACTACAGGAGTGGCATGTATGCGAGGAAGCTAAGCAAAGAGTAATACAGGAATTGAGAGAGCAGGATGAGAATACACAAAAATCACTATAGGCATTCATGGGATCCATTAACAAAGAGATGAGGGAAGTCAGGGAGACCACAAAGGGAATGCTGAATGGAACCCAAAAGAAGTAATGGGAGTCCAAGGAAACCCTAACCAATCAACTAAGTGATTTGAGAATAAACAGTGAACACCAAATAAAGGAAGAAAAGAAGTTCATACAAGATCGAAAACAAAGCTTCAACACAGAATTTTAAGCCATCAAAGCTGACCAATAAGATGGAAAAGAAATAAAAAACAAAGAAGAAAGTCTTGACAGCAGGTTAGACCATGCAGAAGATCGAATCTCGGGGATTGAACACAGCCTAGATATGATAGAGAAAGAACATACAACCATCCAAGACAAGTCCAAGAAATATGAGAGATCTATCCAACACTTGGAAGACACCATCAGAAGGCCTAATCTAAGGATAATGGGTGTAGAGGAGCACCTAGAAACAGAAGTTAATGGACTAGGAAATTTGTTTAATAGGATCCTAGCATAGGTCTTCCCAAACGTGAAAAAGATAGGCCTATTCAGATACAAGAAGCTGTTAGAATGCCAAATAGACCACACAAGAATAGGACATCCCACCGTCACACTATAATCCACACAGGATCAATTCAGACCAAGGAAAAGATCCTTAAACTGTCAAGGAGAAAAGATTAATCACTTATAAAGGAAAATCAATTAGAATCACCTCAGATTTCTCAGCAGAGACAACCAAAGCAAGAAGAGCCTGGACTGATGTATGCCATACTCTAAAAATAAACAAATATCAACCAAGAATACTGTACCCAGCTAAACTGTCCTTCATAAATGAAGACCAGATAAAAACATTCCACAGCAAAGAAAAATTGTAACATTACATGTGCACCAAACCAGCCCTACAAAAGATTCTTAAAGATGTCCTATACATAGAAAACCATAAAGACCACAATAAAGGCCAAGAAACGGCAACCAAACTGAGAATCCATGAACCATAGGAAGAACACAGTTTTCACAGCCTCCAAGAAGGTGGATAACATGGCAGGAACTCCCAAATACCTCTCAGTACTATCTCTCAAAATTAACGGACTTAACTCTCCAATTTAGGGACATAGACTGTCTAGGTGGATTAAAAAACAAGATCCTTCTATCTGCTGCCTTCTAGGTGGATTAAAAAACAAGATCCTTCTATCTGCTGCCTTCAGGAGTCACATCTTGCCCATAAAAACAAACACATGTTCAAGGTTAAAAGATGGAACAAAATCAACCAAGCAAATGGCCCCCGTAAACAGGAGGGAGTTGCAATCCTAATATCATATAAAATAGACTTCAAATTAAAATTCATGAGAAGATATAAAGAAGGTTGCTACATACTAAATAAAGGCTCGTTCCTTCAGGAGGATATTACAATTCTAAATATCTATTCGCCAAACAACGAAGCACCCAAATTTATCCCAGAAATACTACTTTCTCTCAAATCCCACATTGATCCAAAGACATTAATTGTAGGGGATTTTAACATACCACTCTCCCCACTATATAGATCAACTCTGCAAAATTTCAACCGAGAAAACCGAGATCCAAAGAGCTGCAAAGATCAACTAGATTTAATAGACATCTATCGAATATTTCACCCAGCAGCATCAGAATACACGTTTTTCTCAGAAACACATGGATCATTTTCTAAAATAGACCACATTTTAGGCCACAAAGCAAATTTGTCCAAATTCAGAAACACTGAAATTATACAAAATTGACAGACCCTTAGCAAATCTTATCAGAAAAAGAAGAGAACACACCCGAATAAATAAACTCAGAGATGAGAATGGAAAAATCACCATGGGAACAACCAAGATTCAGAACATTTTAAGAGAATACTTCTCAAAACTTTATGCTAATAAGTTTGAGAACTTGGCAGAAATAGACCTTTTCCTAGCAAATATTGACATACCAAAACTAAACCAAGATGAGTTAAACCATCTTAACAGGCCCATATCAAGCATTGAAATAGAAACAGCAATAAGAGATTTCCTAGCTAAGAAAAGTCCTGAAGCACATGGTTTTACAGAGGAATTCTACAAGGCCTTAAAAGCAGAGCTCACACCAATACTCCTCTAAATATTCAATGAAATTGAAAGAGAAAGTTCACTACCGAACACATTTTATGAAGCCATCATAACACTCACCCCAAAACCAGGCAAGGACTCATCAAAGAAAGAGATCTGTAGACCCACTTCTTTGATGAATATTGATGCAAAACAACTCAACAAAATTTTGGACAATCAACTTCAACAATTCTTCCAAAAAATCATACACCACGATCAAACAGGATTCATTTCAGGGATGCAAAGCTGGTTCAATATATGCAAATCAATTGATATTATTCATCAAATCAAGAAGATCAAGGATAAGAACCACATGGTTATCTCAATAGATGCAGAAAAAGCATTCGACAAGATCCAAAACCCCTCTATGATGAAGGTTTTGGACAAATTAGGAATCCATGGAACATTCCTCCATACAATAAAGGCTGTATTTGACAAACCTACAGCCAACATTATACTTAATTTTGAAAAATTAAAGCCATTTCCTCTTAACTCAGGAACAAGACAAGGATGTCCACTCTCTCCATTTGTCTTCAATCTAGTATTAGAATGCTTAGCTACAGAGATAAGACAAGATGCAGACATAAAGGGGATCCAAATAGGGAAAGAAGAAATAAAACTCTCCCTCTTTGCAGATGACATGATCTTGTATTTAAAGAATACCACAGACTTCACTACCAAATTTCTCAAGCTGATTCAAAACTTTGGCAAAGTAGCAGGGTATAAAATTAACCCCCAAAAATCAATGGCTTTACTGTATGCCAACCATGAGAAAAGTGGGGCTGAATTTGGGAAAAGAACTCCATTTGTAATAGCCCCACAAAAAATAAAATACCTAGGAATTAACTTAACCAAAGAAGTGAAGGACCTCTATGATGAAAACTTTAAAAACTTGAAAAAGGAAATCAAAACAAAACTTAGAAAATGGGAAAAACACCCATGCTCCTGGATTGGAAAGATTAACATCGTGAAAATGGCAATACTTCCAAAGGGTATCTACAAATTCCATGTGATACCCTTCAAAATTCTAACCTCATTCTTCAAGGAAATAGAGGCAATCCAAAAATTCATATGGAACAATGAAAGACCCCGAATAGCAAAAACACTCCTCAACGGAAAGAACACTCCTGGAAGAATATCAATACCAAATTTGAAACTCTACCATAAAGCCATAGTAATCAAAACAGCTTGGTACTGGCAGAAGAACAGACATCAGGACCAATGGAATAGAATTGAAAACCCAGAAATGAACCTACAGACCTATAGCCATATAATCTTCAATAAGGGAGCTAAAAAAAACTAGAATGGAAGAGAGAGAGCCTCTTCAGTAAATGGTGCTGGCAAAATTGGTTAACTAATTGTAGAAAACTAAAGCTAGACCCTTATATATCACCCTGCACCAGAATCAACTCCAAATGGGTCAAAGACCTCGGAGTCAAAGCAGACACTCTGAAAACATTACAGGATGGAATAGGAGAAATCCTAGGTCTCCTTGGCGCAGGCCGAAACTATCTTAATAGAAACCAGGAAACACAACAAATCAAAGAAAGTTTAGGCAAATGGGATTGCATGAATTTGCAGAGCTTCTGCATAGCAAAGGACATAGCTAGCAAGATCAATAGAAAGCCCAAGGATTGGGAGATGATCTTCACTAGCCATACAACGGACAAGGTCTCATATCTAAAATATACTTGGAACTCAAAAAATTAAATCTCCCAACAACAAATCCTCAAAGAAGCAACTGCCCAATAAATAAGTGGGCTAATGACTTTAAGAGAAACTTCTCTGAAGAAGATAGAAGGATGGCCAATAGACACATGAAGAAATGTACAACTACCCTAGCCTTAAAAAAATGCAAATCAAAACAAAATTGAGATACCACCTCACCCCAGTTAGAATGGTAAAAATCAAGAACTCTATTAACAACAGATGCTGGAAGGGATGTGGACAGAAGGGAACCTTTCTTGATTTTTGTTGGGAGTGTAAACTTGTTCTACCACTTTGGAAAATAGTATGGAGGTTCCTCAAAAGACTCCACATAGAGCTCCCCTATGACCCAGCATTCTCACTTTTCAACATTTACCCAGATGTTTACAAACAAGACCACACAAAACTACTAGCACAACTATGTTTATTGCAGCATTATTTACCGTAGCTAAGATATGGAACCAACCCAGATGCCCCTCAGTAGATGAATAGATTCAGAATATGTGGTATATATACACAATAGAATTCTATGCCTCCATCAGAAACAATGACATTGCCCCATTTATTAGGAAATGGAAAGACTTGGAAAAAATTATATTAAGTGAAGTAAACCAAGCCCAAAGAAACATAGGTCCCATTGTTTCCCTTATTTGCATTATCTAATATATGTATGAGTCAAGCAGAAAAGGTCAGATAAGATGATGTTGGGAAAATGAACCCTAAGATATGTATTTAAATGTTTTTTTCTTTCATGCATTTGTTTCTAATGCATTTATGATTATTTCTTTGTTGCTTTGTATGTCCCTCCCCCACAGTATATCCCCTGCTTTCACTCTATTTGATATCGGATTAATTTGTGGAGGGGAAGGGGAAAAACAAGTCGTTTAAATAACGATGCAGGTGGACCCGTTGCAGCAATGAGAAGTACAAGTTGTCACATCAAAAACGAACTTTACAACTTTGGTGTGGGGGGTGAGGATTGAGTGGGGCGTGCAGGGGGAGGCTTGGAAGGGTTGTGAAGGGTAAACAAAGAGGAGGCTACAATGCTTGATAAGAAATGTACTCATTGCCGGGCGCTGGTGGCTCACGCCTGTAATCCTAGCTACTCAGGAGACTGAGATCTGAGGATCACGGTTCAAAGCCAGCCCGGGCAGGAGAGACTGTGAGACTCCTATCTCCAATAAACCACCAGCAAACCGGAAGTGGCGCTGTAGCTCAAGTGGTAGAGCGCTTGCCTTGAGCTGAAGAGCTGAGAGACAGCGCCCAGGCCCAGAGTTCCAACCCCACGACTGACAAAAAAAAAAAAAAAGAAATGTACTCATTATCTTGCCCATGTAATTGTATCCCCTCTGTACAGTGTACTCACAATAAAAAAATAAATATGTCATATATTTAAAATGTACACAAATAGGATGTTTTCTAGTGGTGGGCATCATTTTCAGGCTTAAGGAACAGACCTGAATTTCTTGAATTCAAGGAGGCAAGCTTCCCCTTTCCCACACAGTGCAACAAAGTGTTGCCCAGACCATGAATTCAAATCCCAGTCCTGGAAGAAAAATGGCATCTTCATGCTATGTGATGCCTAATTCTTAGGTATCTCATTTGGCCTCCATTTAATGAATGTCATTGTTTAAATGCTTCATAAATTATTAATTAAAATTGACCAGTGTCCTATAATATAATTGTGTATAATTTTATCCTTGAATCATTCAAGAACTGCCCAATTAATCATGACATACATCATATTCCATTGTTAATCATTTGAATAGGAATGAATTTCTTATGATCTCTTGCCATTTGGAGGTGGCAGGACCAGGATTCCAACTGTGGGCTCCAGCTTCTACCTCTTAATCCTGAGGATAGGGAACTCACAGGTCTGTCCAAGAACGTCAGTAAGACCAATGATTAGGCAGGCACTAGTAGCCCTCAACAGTCTTCCTTGATACTTACAAGGCTGTGATAAGAGGATTATGGTCAAAGCCACCCTAGGCAGGAAAGTCCTTGAGACTCCTGTCCAACTTGTGCCAAGAAAATCAGAAGTAAAGCCATGTAGCTCCATTGGTAGAAGGCTAGACTTGATTAAAAGCAGCTCACAGACTCTGCCCAGATCTTGAGTTCAAGGTCTGGCACTGGGAACAAACAGATATACACAACAATCTGTGCAGACATCCAGCTAAAGCAGGTCACCCACTTGTCCCCAACTGGATTGGACAGAGTTTCCTGGGAAAGGGGCTGCAGTCATCTTGACTCTGCCCATTCTGCCTGCATCACATGATTCCAGCCACAGCCCCATTCTCTCATGGTTCTTTCTGACCAATGTGATACAAGAATGGTGGTTACGCCCACATTCCATGTTGCCCAGTAGCACTGGGATTCCCTCTGTTGGTTGACACCACTACCAGCAGTTGAGGAAGGCAGAGGTGGCTGAGTGATGATCAAGAGACTTGAGGCCTAGGAGGAGAGGCCTTGCTCAGTCCCACCATGTGCCCACCTGTGCCCCGGCTCCCTGCCCACCTTCCCCATGGCACAGTATTTCAAACCTAGTGCTGCTTGCTCAGATACATGTTGCCTCTTGGATTCCACAGACAATTGTGCAATGGTGCACCATCAGCCAGCTTTCGGCCCTGACCTGTTCCTGGCCTCCCTGTCCTCTGCTCTGGGCCTGAGTGTTCTCCATGCCACTGCCATTTCTGCTTGCCCCACCTGGAGCAGCTTCCAACAGCTTTTGCCACAGCTCATGTGAGTGGAGACCACACAGGCCCACTCCCTGCCACCCCATATCTCCCCCCCTCACAACCATGACCCGCACCTCTTCTGTGCCCCACAATCTGGCCCACGACCTGAGACAAATGTGCCCCAGGGCTGGGGATGTGTGTTGACCCGAGGATCCCATCCCCAACCCCAGCGTTTAGAGTCCCAGGAAATGAGGAGATGGAGGGTTGGTGAGTAGTGAGCGCCAAAGAGCCCCTGACCTGGAGCAGTGGGAGCCACACAGCAGCACATCTGCATCTTTCCTCTCCCTGGTGGCTCCCTGGTTGCTTTAGTCAGATGTGGGGAGCAACATGTCCACACCTGCCTTTTGGAGTCTTTTCCTTTTTTTCTGGAGATAGGAGGTGTTGGATGCAGAAGATAGACCCCCCCCTTGCTGTGTGAACCCTTGTCTTCTGTGCTCGGTCATCCTTTCACTTGAAGACAGACAGAGAGACAGAGAGAAAGACAGACAGAGAGACAGAGAGAAAGACGGAGAGATCATCTTTTTCCTTGTACAGCCTGACTGTACTCAGGTGAGTGATCAGTTGGCAAATTGCAGGTGCTGCATGGATGAGTCTTCTCTCACCGGTCTGGATGTGTGTGTGTGTGTGTGTGTGTGTGTGTGTGTGTAGAAGTGGGTTTTAACAAGGAGGCTGAATGCTTTGGTAAATTCTACCTGATATCTTTGGGGTGTGCATGGGCTTCATAGCTGAGTTCTGGGGGCCTAGAAGGGTGAGACACTTGAAAGCAACACACCACTGTTAAATGACAAGAACAAGGGATCTGTGTGCCCTGGAGCTGTGTAATCCCTTGGGCCTGGTTGGTGCCAGTGAGAGCTTGGGAGGACCTAGGAGTGCAGCCTGCAGGGGGTGGCTTCTCAGGGGGACAGAGCATGGAAAACACTTAGTAAAGATATGAGTCCTGCTAGTATGGAGTGCAACAGCATAGGTCAGACTCTGGGTCTTCTCATCATGACCTCTGATGGGCGAGGCCAACCCTATTTTAAATCTTGACCTGTGCTCTTCAGATCTCAACCTCCTGAGTATGTAGGATTATAGACGTGAGCCTCTGTCACTGGGACTCTGGTTCTTTTTGGTATATTAGGGTTTGACCTCAAGGCCTTAGGCTTGCCAGCCAGATCTTCTACCAGCTTTTCTGTCTTGGGCATTTCTGAGATGGAGACTTAATATATCCTCAGGCTGGGGTTGATCACAATCCTCCTATCTGTGACAGGCATGAGCCACTAGGCCAGGTCCTCCATAGTTGGGATGGTAGAGCCACGCTCAGTTCGTGGTTTAGATGGATTGTCCCAAACTCAGTCCACGGCAGCGCATTTTTGACCAGAGGTGAAGATCTGGGTTGGGCCTCAAACATTGGACTTCAATCTCCTTATGGGACAGTTGTGAAGAAACAAGGGATTAATACAGAAGGAACTCTGGAGCAGGACCAGGCGAAGAGGGAGGGGTCATTCAGATACTGTTCTTGGCAGTTCTGTGAGTATATGACAGGAAGATCTCAGATGGTATGTATTATTAACTTTGTGACAGGTATGGGATTATGAAACAAAACATGACTCTCTTTCTTTAATACCCAATCCCCATGAGGAACGGGATCCTTCACTTTGTTCAGTTGTGAAGCTGGGGAAACTGAGGCACAGAGAAGCTGGGTGACCTACTCATGACTTTCAGCTGTCAGGAAGCTCCCCCTGACTTCTCTGCAATGCTCTCTAGGACAATGGGTATTATTCAGTCTACTTCTTGTGGTGGGAAGTCCACTTCTGTTCAGTTGTGGGGCTTGAACTTTGGGCCTGGGACAGCTCCCTGAGCTTCTCAGCTCAAAGCTAGCCCTCTACCACTTTCAGTTGTCTGGTGGTTCTTTGGAGATAAGAGTGTCACAGGTGTTCCTGCCCAGGCTGGCTATAATCCACAATCCTCAAATCTCAGCCTCCATTGTACTTAGGATTATAGGCCTGAGCCACCAGTACCAGGCTTAAGTGTAATTCTGACCTTCTTTCATTTTTTCTCAATCTCTCAGGAACTGATTGAATGGGTGCTGGATGAGGTGGCCCAGAATCCCCAATGTGGTTGGAACCAAGGTTGCTCTTTCATTCTGGAGGTGGGCTGTGGGTCAGGAGCTGTCTTGCTCACTCCTCCATGAGGTAAGTCCCTCTGTGCCATGGCTAGACTGTGACAGTTATGTATTGTCCATCTAGCCTTACTGGATTCAGTACTGTGTTCAATGCCCTTTTCTAGCAAAAATTTCTGGCTAAAATTATGATACATAGTTACGGAATGAAAATTTAATGCCATCTTAAGAGAGTCATTTATGCCTCTGGGAATGTGGCTTCATGGTAAGGTGATTGCCTAGCATGCATTAAACCCTGGGTTCAATTCCTCAGTAACAAATAAACTGAAAAAGAAACACTGGAAATGGTCCTGTACCTCAAGTGGTAGAGGGTTAGAATTGAGCAAAAAAAGAAAAAAGAAAAAAAAAAAGCTGAGCACTAATTAGCAAGCCCTGAGTTTCAGCCCCAGGACTGCCAAAACAACAACAGCAACAACAACAACAATGAACATTTAGTTAGTAAATGCAAAATAAAAACCCGAACTTGGAATATATGATTGTTCCTTCCATACTGATACTTGACAATGTCTCTATTTCATGTACTTTACTTATGTTAGGATACTGTGTTGAAAAAAAAAAAGTTTTGTTCATTAGGTCAGGGCAATTAATGCCAGGAATGTGCTTAGATGTCAGGGGAAGATCAATTCTGGAAATTCAAAGATTCCAGGCTTTGAGTGGGGTCACTGCTAATCACAATGAGAAGGGTAGTCTAAGTGAGATTTGGAAACCTTTTTGGGCAGTCATGGCACCAAAAAGGCAGAGGCTAATTAACAGTTGTGACAGAAGAGAAGGAATAACTCCAGAAGGAAGAAAAAAATGATAGTAACTAAGATATATCAGAAACAGTTCTAAGGAACGATTTTTGGTTATTGAAGAACTAGCTCTCAACTATGCTTATTCCTCATTGCCTTTAGCATTCTAAATCTCTTAGGCTAGTTCTTAATTTCTGTGTGATAAATGTATCTCCTTCTATGCTGTTCTTTCATACCTGATCTCCTTTGCTTCCTAAAAATCTATCTTTCCATATTTCTCTATGAACATTTCCTAATACTAAATACACCTATAGAGATGTCACAGGATGCTAATATAAGGGTCCCAAAGCTCATGGGTCATTAATGTAACAAAATGGAAAAGGAAGACATATTTATTGCTACCTCATTTTTTTCTGAAAAGCTACAATGTCATCATTTGGTTCAAATTTCCATTCTTTGGCTACATAGTGTCATTCAGTGGACATAAATGCACATATGAGCCCGGTGCTGGTGGCTCATGCCTGTAATCCTAGCTACACAAGAGGTTGAAACCAGAGGATTGTGGTTCAAATCCAGGCTGGTCAGGAAAGTCCATGAAACACTTTTCTTCAATTAGCCACCAGAAACCCGGAAGTGGTGCTGTAGCTAAAGTGGTAGAGCACTGCAGTTGAGCTGAAGAGCTGCAAGACAGTGCCCAGGATCAGTGTTCAATCCCCACAACCAACAAAAAAGTGCAAATATGGCTTTAAGTTTTACCCAAAGGAATGATGAATCAATAGTAATCTTCCCAAAGGATTCAGTGCACCAACTTTTGCTGAGTTATTTAAGTTATGGCTTCTTTGCTGAACATATTGTCTTCTTTAAAAATTGTCAAATATCAGCTTTATAGTAAACTTCATCTAATATTTCTTGGCTCAAAAGAGAAGTCCATACAGTTGATGTCACGTACTGTCTTAGTTCAAAGCCAACCCAGGCAGGAGAGTCTGTCAAACTCTTATCTGTAATTAAACACCAAAAAGCCAGAAGTGGAATTTTGGCTCAAGCAGTAGTGTACTAGCTTTGGGTGCAGGTGGGAAAGAAAGACAACTGTTCAGGGACAGGGTCCAGCCTCTGAGTTCAAGCCCCAGAACTAGCACAAAGTAAACAAACATGCAAACAAAAATAAGCCTGGGTATTTATTTGGGACTCTCCTTCAAGGAGTAGTGGTCTGTGAAGAGGCTGGTTTTGCTGTTCATACTCACTGGATCCTGCTTTTTTGAAATCTTTATTGCTATGGAAAACTCAGGACCATACTAACGGAATTGATAACTGACTCCTGCAACAAGAGAATCATCTCAGGAGTGAAACATCCATCCAAAAGACACTTCAAAACCTCCATATCTTTGTTTCTTTGCAGTAGAACACTTTTAAAAGAAAGTTATTTCCTTTTGTTCTATGCTGGCCTTCAAATGGCATATTGTTTCCTTTGTAATACTCTCAACCAGAAGTTTACAGACAAGTTTTATATGAGTAAAGAACACACTCAAAAATTTCAGGGTAAGAGTTTCCTTCAAGCCTTAGATTCTTTTCTTGTACAGTAAAAAGGAAAGCAAAAGTTAACTTTAACTTTGTCATTCCTCTATGTATAATTCCTCTCCTGAGATCAATTTCCACATCTAGTAAGAGTTACTTCCACTTATTAACAATAACTATCTATGGTGCTGCTCCAGATAAAATGATTGTTTTCTGGCTTCATTGAAATAGCCCAAGGATACTTTTGGACATGAGGTAACACGGGGTTCAGAGACAATTTATTAAAGAGAAAATATGAAAATTAAATTGCGTATGAATACTATATTCATGAGTACATTTTGTTCAAACTTCTTAAGTGCTGTGTAAATTAAGGTGAATTTTAAATGGGAAGAAGATTCTCAGATCATTTTTTGTGAGTGTATGTGCTGTGCATTAATTTCCCAAGAAGAAATGAGTTAAGAGAAACAATAGCAATAATAGGAGAAAAGGGACTTCTGGGAAGATGGCAGAGGAGAAGCTGGAGGCTAAACAAGCTCTCCCAGAGAAAGCAGTTTAGAGTTCCAGTGAACAGTGCTAAGCCAGAGAATCACACCAAGTGTGCCATCACAGGACAGAGAGTTAGGCCAGAGAGGGAAAATCCAGGCAAGGAGACAGATCTGAGCCCTTGCTAGTAGCTGCTGTGTGGCAGCAGCGGTGGCGGCGGTGGCTGAACCCTCCATACCTGCAAAACAGAGAGTCTGGGACAAAGGAGCCAGACGCAGCGGGCGAGCAGATTCTACTCAACACCAGCAAGAACCGACAAGGAGTAAGACAACTTCATCCTGCAGTTTGCAGACCAGAGACGAGCCAGGAACCAAGACTCAGTGTGAGTAGAAGCCTGATGTTCTCACTCCTTCTCAGGGAACAGAGGAGGGAAAGCCACACCTGCCCCCCACCAGTACTGGAGGTGACCATCTTGGATACTCACAAAGCTCAGTGGAGCTGGTAGCTCCAACTCAGGCCTTGGAAGAAAACTAGAGTCATTTAGCAGGTCACAAGAACCTAAGCTGACCTGCCAGACTCAGCTCCACCCAGGGAAAAGTCACCCAGCTCGGGCACCAACCCCAGGAGTGGCTTTCTTCACTGGGTAATCAGAGCCAGAGGCTACCCCTCCCTTTAGCAGCCTTGACAATCAATTGAAATTCAGTAAACATAAAACCTGAGAGTGGCTCCAGGCTGGGTTCTGTGAGTTTCTCACAAACCAGCCCCCGGGAAAAGCTACTGTTTGCTGAAAGGCCTCAACTCTACCCAGAACCTAGCCTCATCACAGCATCTCCAAACTTGAGGAAAAAGCCTTCTTCCGCTTTTGTGATACTCAAAGCAGACCTCTCTTCCATTGAACTAGCCTGGGAAGATGATCACAAAATCCTGGGTAAAGCAGAGCATTTTTCTTCCTGTTCAAGCAAAATGACTTAAGAAACCAACCAAGCCACAGGAAAATCAAACACCACAAGCAGACCAGAGACTCCAACAAGAGGCTGGTTATGGACACAAGGTTGATACAGGACTTTTCCCACCCCTCCCAAAAAAATCCAAAACCTTTTTTCCTTTTTTTTGCAGTTTTATAAAAAATTTTTTTCTCAAACTTTTTTTAATTTTCAATTTTTACCTTTTTTGAAAAATATTGTTTTCTAGTAACTTTTTTTCCTCATAATTTTTATTTTAGGCGTATATGTGTGTGTGTTTTTTTCTTTCTTTTTTTTTTTTCATTTATCAAAAAACATTTTTTTGTTTAGCTCTACTGAACTCCTCATCTCTTTTTCTTTCTTTCTTATCCTTTTCACCTTTTCTTCTCTTTCATTCTGCTTTATGTTACTTAATTGTTGTTCTACACATCCTCAGATAAACCCGTAGTCGATTATTAGGCCTTATCCCCCATTGTGTATATACTTAATTCACAAATTTGGTACTCAATTCAAAACCTCTTTGACTTAAATTCCTTAATAGCAGTACTACCTCTTTATACCTATATAGTATTTTAAGTATTATTATTTTTAAGTTTTTCACATCTCTTCTATATCCCTCCCATTCAATCACTATATCCACGTTCTTCTCTGAATATTTTTTTTTGAGACTACATTATATTTTTAATTTTTACCTTTCTATTTTTTCTGGGCTCTTTTTTTTCCCTTTCTCTTTCTTCCTTTTTGCTCTCTCTCTACTTTCATCCTATCCAACCTATTTCCTGCTTTGACATTAGGACTTAGTTAACTCTCCCTGTGCCTTCACACATCACTCTATTCCTATTTTTTACCCACATCTCTTCCTAAATCTAATAATTTCTGGTTAACCAAAATTCTTCTTTGAGGTTCGTAGCTCATTAATATATAGTTGTTTGATGTTGAATAGATGTATCTGTTGAACTACATTGTATCTGCAGACAATTGACTTTGTAAACACAAACTTTGGTTTATGCTTGCCTTAAGTTAGTGTTCTAGCACAAGACTGGTGTTATTTTCATCCCAAATGGGCAGAGTAATCCGGAAAAACACAAGATAAATGGCAAGTCTGGGTATCTCAACTCACACTCATGATATTCAGACGACACAACAGATAATGAACAACGCAGAGAAGAGTTCTCAAACAGCTCTACAAACACTGCTGGCAAACATAATAAATGAAAAGATTGAAAACATACAAAAGACTCTGTATGAGCTTGATAGGGAGAGAGAGGAGTGAATACAAAGGTTTATACAGGAATATCATGAGTGTGAGGAAGCTACTCAAAAACTATACAAGATTTGCATGAACAGCTTGAGAATACTCAAAGAGAAAGGCAGGAATGGCTTAAACAGGCTGAGAACACTCAAAGAGAACTACAGGAATGGCATGAACGGGAGGAAGCTAAGCAAAGAGTAATACAGGAATTGAGAGAGCAGGATGAGAATACACAAAAATCACTATAGGCATTCATGGGATCCATTAACAAAGAGCTGAGGGAAGTCAGGGAGACCACAAAGGGAATGCTGAATGGAACCCAAAAGAAGTAATGGGAGTCCAAGAAAACCCTAACCAATCAACTAAGTGGTTTGAGAATAAACAGTGAACACCAAATAAAGGAAGAAAAGAAGTTCATACAAGATCTAAAACAAAGCTTCAACACAGAATTTTAACCCATCAAAGCTGACCAATAAGATGGAAAAGAAATAAAAAACGAAGTAGAAAGTCTTGACAGCAGGTTATACCATGCAGAAGGTCAAATCTCGGGGATTGAACACAGCCTAGATATGATAGAGAAAGAACATACAACCATCCAAGACAAATCCAAGAAATATGAGAGATCTATCCAACACTTGGAAGACAGCATCAGAAGGCCTAATCTAAGGATAATGGGTGTAGAGGAGCACTTAGAAAGAGAAGTTAATGGTCTAGGAAATTTGTGTAACAGGATCCTAGCAGAAAACTTCCCAAACATGTAAAAAGATAGGCCTATTCAAATACAAGAAGCTGTTAGAACTCCAAATAGACCACACCAGAATAGGACACCCCACTGTCACATTATAATCCACACAAGATCAATTCAGACCAAGGAAAAGATCCTTAAACTCTCAAGGAGAAAGGGTTAATCACCTATAAATGGAAAACAATTAGAATCACCTCAGATTTCTCAGCAGAGACAATCAAAGCAAGAAGAGCCTCGAATGATGTATGCCATCGTGTAAAGACAAGCAAATATCAGCCAAGAATACTGTACCCAGCTAAACTCTCCTACATTACTGAAGGTCAAGTAAAAACTTCCATAGCAAAGAAAAATGGAAATAATATATCTCCCCCAAACCAGCCCTACAAAAGATACTTAAAGATGTCCTACACATAGAAAACCAACAAGACCACAATAAAGGCCAAGAAACAAAACCCAAACAGAGAATCCTAGAACCATAGGAAGAACACAGTTTTCACAGCTGCCAAGAAGTTGGATAACATGGCAGGAACTCCCAAATACCTCTCAGACCTATCTATCAATATTAACGGACTTAACTCTCCAATTAAGTGACGTAGACTGTCTAAGTGGATTAAAAAACAAGATCCTTCTATCTGATGCCTTCAGGAGTCACATCTTGCCCATAAAAACAAACGCATTTTCAAGGTTAAATACTGGAACAAAATCTACCAAGCAAACGGCCCCCATAAACAGGAGGGAGTTGCAATCCAAATATCAGATAAAATGGACTTCAAATTAAAATTCATGAGAAGAGATAAAGAAGGTTATTACATACTAATTAAGGGATCTCTCCTTCAGGAGGATACTACAATTCTAAATATC
The DNA here is from genome assembly GCF_019054845.1 of Dipodomys spectabilis. Taxonomy (NCBI): domain Eukaryota; kingdom Metazoa; phylum Chordata; class Mammalia; order Rodentia; family Heteromyidae; genus Dipodomys; species Dipodomys spectabilis. Next base: position 2,304,878 of record NW_024870831.1, on the reverse strand, counting down.
TATTCACCAAGCAACGGATCACCCAAATTTATCTAAGGAATACTACTTTCCCTCAAATCCCACATAGATCCAAACACATTAATTGTTGGGGATTTTAAAACACCACTCTCCCCACTAGATAGAACAACGCGGCAAAAATTCAACAGAGAAAACCGCAGATCTAAACAGCAGCATAGATCAACTAGTTTTAACAGACATCTACTGAATAATTCCCCCAGCAGCATCAGAATACACGTTTTACTCAGTAGCACAAGGAACATTTTGTAAAATAGACCATATTTTAGGCCACCAAACAAAGTTGTCCAAATTCAGAGACATTGTATTCTCTCTGACCACAAGGGAATAAAATTAGAACTCAATAACAAATGCCACCAAAGAAATTCCGGTAACACATGGAGACTGAACAACACACTGCTGAATGACGAGCGGGTCATGGAAGAGATTAGAAAGGAAATTCAAAAGTTCATGTTATTCAACAAAAATGAGCACACAAATTACCAGCTCCTCTGGGACACAGCAAAGGCAGTACTCAGAGGCAAGTTTATACCTCTCAGTTCCTACATCAGCAAATTGGAGAGATCTGAAACCAACAATTTAATGACACATCTGAACCTCCTTGCAAAAGAGCAGAAAGATAAACCCCAATCCAGTAGACGGAAAGAAATAATTAAAATTAAATCAGAATTAAATGAATTAGAATCCAAAAAAAAAACTATAGAAAGAATCAACAAAACAAAGATTTGGTTCTTCTAAAACATTAACAAAATTGACAGACCCTTAGCAAATCTTATCAGAAAAAGAAGAGAACTCACCCAAATAAATAAATTCAGAGAAGAGAATGGAAACGGAATATTCTCAAAACTTTATGCTAATAAGTTTGAGAACTTGGCAGAAATGGACTGTTTCTTAGCAAATATTGACACACTGAAACTAAACCGAGATGTATTAAATCATCTTAAAAGGCCCATATCAAACATTGAAATAGACATAGCAATAAGAGACCTGTCAGCTAAGAAAAGTGCAGGACCAGATGGTATTACAGCAAAATTCTACAAGGCCTTCAAAGCAGAGCTCACACCAATACTCCTCCAACTCTTCAATGAAATTCAAAGAGAAAGTTCACTACTGAACACATTCTATGAAGCCATCATAATCCTCATCCCAAAACCAGACAGGAACTCATCAAAGAAAGAGAACTATAGAACCATTTCTTTGATGAACATTGATGCAAAACTTCTCAACAAAATTTTGGCCAATCAACTTCAACAATTCATCCAAAAAATCATTCAACACGATCAAACAGGATTCATTTCAGGGATGCAAAGTTGGTTCAATATATGCAAATCAATTAATATTATTCATCACACCAACAGGATCAAGGATAAGAACCACATGGTTATCTCAATAGATGCAGAAAAAGCATTCGACAAGATCCAACACCCCTTTATGATGAAGGTTTTGGAAAAATTAGGAAACCATGAAACATTCCTCAATACAATAAAGGCTGTATTTGACAAACCTACAGGCAGCATTATACTTAATGGTGAAAAATTAAAGCCATGTCCACTCTCTCCACTTCTCCTCAATTTAGTATTAGAATGCCTAGCTACAGCAATAGGACAAAATGCAAACATAAAGAAGATCCAAATAGGGAAAGAAGAAATAAAACTCTCCCTCTTTGCAGATGACATGATCTTGTATTTAAAGAATCCCATAGACTCCACTCCAAAATTACTCAAGCTGATTCAAAACTTTGGCAAAGTAGCAGGGTATAAAATTAACCCTCAAAAAACAATGACTTTTCTGTATGCCAACAATGAGACAAGTGGGGCTGAAATTAGGAAAGCAACTCCATTTGTAATAGCCCCACAAAAAATACAATACCTAGGAATTAACTTAACCAAAGAAGTGAAGGACCTCTATGATGAAAACTTTAAAAACTTGAAAAAGGAAATCAAAACAGAACTTAGAAAATGGGAAAACTCCCATGCTCATGGATTGGATAGATTAACATCGTGAAAATGGCAATACTTCCCAAGGCTATCTACAAATTCCATGCAATACCCTTCAAAATTCCACCCTCATTCTTCAAGGAAATAGAAGAGGCAATCCAAAAATTCATATGGAACAATAAAAGACCCCGAATAACAAAAACGCTCCTCAATGGAAAGAACGCTGCTGCAGAAATATCAATATAAAATTTCAAACTCTACTATAAAGCCATAGTAATCAAAACACATTGGTATTGGCACAAGAAGAGATTTCAGGACCAATGCAATAGAATTGAAAACCCAGAAATAAACCTACAGACCTGTAGCCATCTAATCTTCGATAAGGGAGCTAAAAAAATAGAATGGAAGAAAGACAGTCTCTTCAGTAAATGGTGCTGGCTAAATTGGTTAACTATTTGTAGAAAACTACAGCTAGATCCTTATATATCAAACTGCACCAGAATCAACTCCAAATGGATCAAAGACTTTAGAGTCAAACAGACACTCTGAAAACATTACAGGATGGAATAGGAGAAACCCTAGGTCTCCTTGGCGCAGGCCGAAATTTTCTTAATGGAGACGCAGAAACACAATAAATCAAAGAAAGATTGGACAAATGGGATTGCATGAAGTTGCAAGGCTTATGCATGGCAAAGGACATAGCTTACAAGATCAATAGAAAGCCTACGGATTGGGAGAAGATCTTCACTAGCCATACAACGGACAAGGTTCTCATATCTAAAATATACTTGGAACTCAAAAAATTAAATCTCCCAACAACAAATCCTCAAAGAAAAAACTGCCCAATAAATAAGTGGGCTAAAGACTTAAAGAGAAACTTCTCTGAAGAAGATAGAAGGATGGCCAATAGACACATGAAGAAATGCTTAACCTCACTAGCCATAAAAGAAATGCAAATCAAAACAACATTGAGATACCACCTCACCCAGTTAGAATGGCAAAAATCAAGAACTCTAATAACAAGAGAAGCTGGAGGGGATGTGTACAGAAGGGAACCTTACTGCATTGTTGGTGGGAGTGTAAACTTGTTCAAACACTTTGGAAAGTAGTATGGAGGTTCTTCAAAAGACTGTACATTGAGCTCCCCTATGACCCAGCAATCCCACTTTTGGGCATGTACCCAAATGTTTACAAACAAGACCACACTAAAGCTACCAGCACAACTATGTTTATTGCAGCATTATTTACCATAGCTAAGATATGGAACCAACCCAGATGCCCCTCAGTAGATGAATGGATCAAGATAATGTGGTATATATACACAATGAAATTCTATGCCTCCATCAGAAAGAATGACATTGCCCCATTTGTTAGGAAATGGAAAGTCTTGGAAACAATTATATTAAGTGAAGTAAGCCAAGCCCAAAAAACTTAGGTCCTAAGGTTTCCCTTATTTGCAATATCTAGTATATGTCTGAGTCAAGTAGAAAGGTCAGATAAGGTGATGTTAGGAAAATGAACCCTAAGATATGTATTTAAATGGTTTTTTTTCTTTCATGCATTTGTTTCTAATGCAATTATATGATTACTTCTTTGTTGCTTTGTATGTCCCTCCCCCACAGTATAACCCCTGCTTTCACTATATTTGATGTCGGTATAATTTTTGGAGGGGAAGTGGAAAAACGAGTCGTTTAAATTAGGATACAGGTGGACCCGTTGCAACAATGAGAAGTACAAGTGGTCATGTCGAAAACGAATTTTACAACTTTGGGTGGGGAGGATTGGATGGGGGGACGGAGGGAGGCTGGAAGGGATGGGAACGGTAAACAAAGGAGGAAGCTACAATGCTTGATAAGAAATGTACTCACTATCTTGCCCATGTAATTGTAACCCCTCTGTACAGTATTTTCACTATATAAAAAAAGAAAGATAATCAGAGACTGCAGTGGCTTGTAAGCTCCATTTATATTACTGAGCATGGGGCGCCCTTCGCCTTTGCCTTTCTGACCCTTTACATCAGGGGCAGGTGGGAAGATGTAACAAGAACATCTAGAGTTTGACCCTGGGATTAAAAACTCTATTTTGTGATCATAAACCCTCCATTACTTCTTGAATTGGATCTGAGGCGCGGAAGAAAGTTTGGTAAGAGTATGCAGAAACTTATAATTACTTCTAAGTTTGCTATCTAAAATCATCCCTTCCCACCCCTTAGAATCCTATTTCCCAACAGTGTACCCATCCTTACACTCTGTTCTGCTGGAGCTTTTGAGTGTGGGGCATCATGTGCTTCTTATGTGTACTGCTTTACAAATGGAGATTTTCTCCTATACTCAAAATGATTTCACTGATGGGGGCACTGTTCAATAGGCTAAACAGTGTTTGTTCATGTGTTCATACCCTAGGTAGGACTAGTAAGGTCTAAGTAGTAGTCAGGACTCACTTGCTGTCAGTGGTATTGCTCTGAGGAATTACTGTCAGTGTTGCCCACAGTACCTAGTCCAAGGCCTCTCAGAAAGGCTCCAGACCCAAACTGCTTGAGTCTCTGTGTGAGCTAATCATCATTGAGCAACTATGTTCCATGGTTTGTGAGATATTCACTTCTGTGAGCATATGCATATGAGGGCCCAAGAAGAGATTTACCTGGAAGGGAGGTCCTAGGATGCAAAATGTCTACTAGGACAATGGAAACCCATGGTTTGGCATGCTTAATGTTTTAACCTGTGCACTGAACTAGCAGGAAAAAACAACACACTAAGGAATCTGCCAGTTATGCTAAATAAAGAGATGTTGTGAAGGTTAGAAAAAGGACAGTGATTTCATGGTAGTCATGACAAGACAACACCTTAGCACACCTTCAGAATACTAATCCATACTCACTTTTCTATTCACCCATGTTACTAGGTCTGAGTTGTATGTAAAATCCTCAGGGACTTCAGAACAGGAAGATCTAGGGGAGAGTCTAAGATTGGTCTACCATTTTGGAAATTAACTAGTTTGATGAAAGCCCTTAGTAGTGTCCTACAAATATGTGCATTTACCCTACTACATTTGATAAGTATCACCTCATTAAATTATCTTTGGTTGGTTCACTTGCTGACATAGCAGCTGCCTGGTAGATCCATTGTGACTTCACTTTATTCTGTTGAACCAGAAATGGAAAAGGAGAGACTGACCACAACACATTAACATCTTTCTCAATGAGCAGTGAATGGCAGGGGAGTATTTAAGATGCTCCCCATGTTCTCAGTTTGCTAATACCATCTGGGATTCCAGAGCAAATCTTGATAAACAGATACAGAAGTTACATGTAGATGCTTTGCCAGATTCACAGCTAAAGAGGTAGATGAGAAAATGGAAAGGCTTGGTGTGAAAGCCACAGTTTGATATGAAGCAGAATTCAAAGGATGTGGAGATGAAGCAAACTACTTGTAGGGAAAAGGAAAGGCAGCTGCAGCTAATGAGCACCTAGAGAGAGAAGAAAGAACAAGTTTGAGGCCACCTGGACATCAAAGTAACCCATCTGAGGTACAATAGTCTGGGTATTCAGAGCCATAGAGAGAAGTTGGAAGAGCACCAGCAAGTGCTCTTGACCATTCTAGGGAGCTCCCAGAATGCCAGGGTAAGAATTGATAGCTTCCCAGAGCATTGCTGCTGAGCACAACTCAGAGCCCTCCCTATCATTATAATTGACACTGGAGAGGAGCAGCAAGTGTTGTATGAAGTGATAGCAGATCACTTTGTGGAGCTTTTTCTGTAGCATTGTGAAGTGTGTTCTCTCAGGATGCTTAGGGCAAAGATCCCAGAGCTGGTGTCAAAGAATGCAATATACTTGGAGTAGACATTTATAGATGGTATGTGTCTGAACACAACAACTGATAATGAGCTGACAGAGGTAGTTCCCTAAAGATCTAACAGCCAAAACTGGAGAGGCAAACCCAGAGCTCTGCACCACATCAGTCCATCATGCCAATTGCTTCTACCCTAGTACTGGGTACCCAGCTTGCACAACCATGACCTTGTTATCCTGTTGTTCCCCACAATCCCTCACAACTTTTATCTTTCATTTTGTCTATGATTCTTTGTCCCTGATAAACTGTTCTGGATGCCTGTATTAGCTACGCCAACCCCTGCAAAGCTGTTGCTGCTACCCAATTTCTGCCATTGCAACTCAGCAATTACAGTCACAATTACCCTTTCCATAGTATCCTACTCTCTGCTACTCTTTTCTGCTACCCACAATTCTTAACACCATGGATCCAGCCACCTGATACCTGACACCCCTGTCTCTGCCACTCCATTCCCAAACAAAGCAAAGCAAGAGCTGGCACAGACAGTCGACTTGGGTACACCTCTTGCAGGCACAATATGACAAGTTATTCCTCAGGTATTTTACATGAGGGAATAACTGTTGGTGGAAGGAAAGTTACTAAGAGGTGACTAAAATCCAAGGACATCAACTTATATCTTGTTGCTAGGAAAAGCAGGCCCTAAGGTGATAGTTAATGAGAAAAGAAAATTTACAAGGAATATTGGGGATTATAAAAAAGGTTTAGCTTAATCTCTTCTACTAGTGAGCTGAATTATTTTATGATATAGATATGTAACTCTTTTCCATTTTAAAAAGCATATGAAGATGCACATTTATGTGGTACTTATATTGATTTATGAAATAGTTGCATATGATCACATTAATGATATTCAATATTTTATGCTCTATGATATACTCATAAGTCTGCCTTTAGCAATATGAATTGAACTCTCTAACAACAAATGGAATTTCATTGTCAAATTCTATAAGGAGATTATTGAGGCTAATAACAAAATGAAGGCTGGAACAAGAAAACTGAGTAAACCTAAAAGTTTGAAGCTTAGGGGTCAGTGGTAAGGGCTATGATAAAAGAGAAATTCTTCACCATGGAATCTTGGAAAAATAGAATGTGTTTTGTTGAATTACTAGCTTTTTAAACTTTAGAAAGCAGAACATGATTTTTGATTCTTACTTTTTGGAACTTCTTTAATGAGTGGTGTAAAAAAATTATCAAAATGACTTTGAAAATTCACTGGCGTGAATTATCAGATTAACATTTTACTCAAAGTAGCCTTGAGATGCAGGCATCCTGGATTCTTTTTCTATTAATTTAATGGAATGAGCTTCCTTTTGAATGGTTGGACAGTCCATGACACTTGTTCCAAAACAAGAAAAGATACTGGAGAGAAAAAAAAGAAAAAGGAGACTTAAGGCTGCTGAAATTAGCATATTTTCCATTTGGACTTTAATGTGTTGTTTCAACAAAAATAAGATTTTCATCTTAACATAATAATTTCAAAATGGATGTACTACAGGATAGCTTCTAAATGTAATATTTAATGCTGTTGGATTACTTGAAGAAAAAGGTTACAGCAAACTTTAAATTTCAGAAAAACTGTAATGCACCAATAAACAACTTGAAGAAATATAATTTAAAAATTCATCGTTCAAAGCAAACCCTGGCAGGAAAGTCTGTGAGACATTTATGTGCCAACATGAAGTGGCACTGTGGCTCAATTGGTAGAGGGCTCTCCTTGAGCTGAAGAACTAAGGAATATGTTAATACCCAGGCCCTGAGTTCAAGCCCTATGGCTGACAAAAAGAAATTTTAAAGAATTAAAGCATTAGGTCTGGGAAAGAGACAATTCCTCAGCACCACATAAGCAGAAAAATGTGGAAGTGGCGCTGTGGCTCAAGTGGCAGTGCTCTAGCCTTGAGCTGAACAGCTCAAGGACAAAGCCCAGACCCAGAGTTCAGGCCCCCCCTTCCAACAACAACAACAATAATAAAAAATTAAAGCATCAAACAACCTGAGGATGTTGTCCAGAATAATGAATGTGGCATTATCCCTTTACATGGCTTAGTGACTTGTAACCTAGTTTACCAGGGGAGGTGGTGGGCAATTTGTGTGTTTGTCAAAACCTGCAAAATTATTTTCTAATTTCTCAAGGAGGGAGAAAGGAATGGATGGGGGGAGGAGAGAGGTGCTTGGTGGCTTTGCCTTTTGGTTCAGTGATTGTTTTCTGGAGTCAAATTTAGAGAAATTCTGCTTGCAATCCTAGTTGCATGGGGAATGAAGAAGCCATGCCATGGAAGTGGTTTTGTCTTGTCCTTGGTCTGGTTCCAAACACCACTGGACAATCCAAGTCCCACTTCAGGACCAAGATTCCTTGAAAACTACTGATCCACTGGGCATGTGGACCTAACCACAGCCAGAAAAGTCAAAATGCAATGCCGAGGGTGCACTGGAAATCTACACCAGGCAGATATTTTTAAATATATTTTATTGTGAAAATACTGTACAGAGGGCTTACGGTTACATAACTAGGTAATGAGTAAATTTCCTATCGAGCATTGTTACCTCCTCCTTTGTTTTTCCCCTACCATCTTTTCCCTCACCACATGTCCAACTCCTCCCTTCTCTACCCTTTCCTGACATTGTAAATTCATTTTCCACATAGTGTCCTGTACATCTCATCGTCACATTGGGTCACCCTGCATCCCCATTTAAGCATTCTGCTATATCCCTTCCACTCTCCAATTACAAAAAAAAATGTATATAAGATGCAGAACACTGGAATCAAATACAGTGGAAACAGAGGTTATATGTGGGGGGATGAACCTACAAAAGAATCACATATTGCATTATAAGTATATTAAAAACAAAAGCAAGAAAGTAAAAACCGCTTGTGTCTTTGACTTGGGGTACATTTCGCCTAACACCTCTTATATGGTCATATGTATCTAGCCTTTGATCTTCTCTGCGTGTTCTAGACAGGTAATAGTCCATGGAAACAAAGGAAAAACAAGATCAACCGTGGGACCTATGTTTCTTTGGGTCTGGCTTACTTCACTTAATATAATTTTTACCAAGTCTTATCATTTCCTAACAAATGGGGCAATGTCATTCTTTCTGATGGAGGCATAGAATTCCACTGTGTGTGTGTGTGTGTGTGTGTGTGTGTGTGTGTGTGTGTGTGTGTGTGTGTGTATACCACATTTCCTTGATCTGTTCATCTACTTAAGGGCATCGGAGTTGGTTCCATATCATAGCTATGGTGAATAATGCAGCAATAAATATGGTTGTGATGTTAGCTTTTGTATGACCTTGTTTGTGATCATTTGGGTAAATGCCCAAAAGTGGAATTGCTGTGTCATAGGGGAGCTCTACGTGGAGTCTTTTGAAGAACTTCCACACTGCTTTCCAAAGTGGTTAAACAAGTTTACACTCCCACCAACAATGCAGTAGGGTTCCCTTTTAGCCACATCCCCTCCAGCATCTGTCGTTATGACATGATTATAGCTATTTTAACTGGAGTGAGGTGCAATCTCAGTTTTGATTTGCATTTCTTTTGTGACTAGAAAAGTTGAGCATTTCTTCATGTGTCTAACGGACATTTTTATTTCCTCTTCAAAGAAGTTTCTTTTTAAGTCTTTAGCACGTGTAGTTATTGGGCAGTTTTTCCTTTGATGATTTGTTGTTGGGGATTTATGTTTTTGAGTCCTAAGTATATTTTAGATATAAGACTTATCTGTTTTATGACTCATGAAGCTCTTCTCCCTGTAAGTGGACTATCTATTGATCTTGAGAGCTATGACCTTTGCCTTGCAGAAGCTCTGCTGTTTCATGCAATCCCATTTGTCGAACCTTTCTTTGATTTCTTTTGTTTCTGGTTCTCTATTAAGAATATTTTGGCCTGTGCAAAAGAGCCCTAGAGTTTCTCCTAGTCCTTCATGTAATGTTTTCACGGTGTCTGCTTTTATTTTGAGGTCTCTGATACATTTGGAGTTGATTCTTGTGTAGGATGATATATACGGATCTAGCTTTAGTTTTCTACAGGTGTTTAAACAATTTTGCCAACACCATTTACTGAAAAGGCTGTCTTTCTTCCATTCTAGGTTTTTTAGCACCCTTGTCAAAAATTAGCTGGCTATAAGTCAGTGGGTTCATTTCTGAGTCTTCAATCCTATTCCATTGGTCCTCAGGTCTGTTCTTGTGCCAGTACCACGCTGTTCTTATTACTATGGCTTTTTAGTAGAGTTTTAAATTTGGAACTGATATTGCTCCAGTGCTGTTCTTTCTGCTAAGGATTGACAAACCTGCTGCCAGCATTATACTTACTGGTGAAAAGTTAAAGCCATTTCTTATAAATTCAGGAAAGAGATAAAAATGTCTACTCTCTCTACTCCTCTTCAACTTCTCTTGAATTTCAACTCCTAAAACACAAATTTCACAACGCATTTACAAGAAACAATACACAAACCAAACATGGCAATGCTTAGATGCAGGACATTTTACAAAACCCAGAATATAACTCTGCTGTCTAAGGGAGGGTCTCTCTATATTAATTAACAAACAAACCCAAAAGAGCAGCCAGGTGTACTAGACGTGAGTGTCCCTGACATCTACTCCATGGACAAGGAGCATGGAAGGGCTTCCTGAACCTGCTGGAGAGTGCATGGAGGAAAGTTTCCTTGTCAGCCTGAGTACAAAAGTGAGCGTCACCCTGCCTGGGCCTGTCTTTCTTGTTTTCTCCCCACAGTGGAGCAGAATTGCCCCATGCTCTATGGAGAATAAATACTGTACAAGCTGATCTGAATGTGGCTTCTTTTTGGTCTTCACACTTTCCTAGGTGGGCAGTCAGTGCCCCACGGTGTGTGTGTGCTCCCAGGGGCTGATCCTCAGGGCCCAGGCCCAAGAGGCATGTGGGTGCTACATGTGAGTCAGTGGCACTGTGTCATTCATGCAGCAGCTGCTGGGTAGCTGCCCTAGCCCAACAGCAGTTACAAACTGATCTTCTCCCACAGCCCCAGGAGAGGTGCCCACAAGGGCATGACTTGGGAAAGCAGACACTAGGGTCCTACTTCACCAGAGGGACCAGCATGCAAGATGAAGTGGCTTCCACCTAAATTACTAATTATATTATGGAGCAGTTTTAAACAAAGTGATACACATTACTGTATGATATATAATGCTATATTCTTGAGTCTGTAGTCTCCAAAATCATTGGACTTCATAATAGCAAGAATGGATTTTATTGTTTGTATTTACAAGGCCATTATGGCAATCTGAAATAAAAGTCCAACAAAACTCTTATCCAAAAAACACATGATTAAATCTCAGAATTAAAAAAAAAGTATGTAAGTAGTGCAAATGAAGTTATACTAGAATAGTAAATTACACACAAAATATATTACATTAGTTACACTCAAAAGTAAAATAAGTAATTACAAAAAGAATTCCTACTGGATAAAAAATATTACAGTGGTTTAACAGGTTGAAGTGATATAAGTTATATATTTTGTTTTAATAAAACTTATTTATATCTCCCATTTCTGTTTATCTCAGAGAAGGAAAATGTTAGGAAGTAGAAATTATATGTGGCACCTCTTGCTTCCAGTACCATGAAGGGGACTGGCACTTCATAATGGGAGTCTTGGGGTGACACCCACACCCATCCCATGTAGACACATCAGAGGTCCGTGTGGTGACCCTGAGGGGTTCGAGGACAGGACATTGCTGATGCAAAAGGGGCACTTGTGGTGGGCTGCAGACAACAAATCTCCATCAATGACCAAACCAATCTACCCAGCCTCAGGTGCCAAAGCCAGGAGGGAAGGCAGAGAAGACCCCAAGCCCTACCTTCATTCTGTGCAGCCTACACTGCCAAGACCAGACCCATTGCCCTGATTTGGAGCCCAACATGGGTAGGAGTTGTGCCCATTGCCTCCAAACGGAGCATCCCCAGAATGGCACCCAGAGCTGGGCCCATGTCTACCAGAAGGATGACAGAGGAGGCTACAAAGCAAAGCCTAAGGGGTTTCGGGCCCCTGGTGCTGCAGCTGGTGCATTGCAAGTCCAGGCTCCTCTGGTACTGATGGGCATGTGCAGGGATGAACCTGTACTGAGTCCACAGAGATAAGAAAATGGAGGTCTACCGGGATGCTGAAGGGGCTCCAGGTTGCTGAGCTGCTGCAGCTGTCACAAGCCCGCTGACAGAGGGGACAACACATGGCTTCAGTCCCCAGACAACCTTAAAGATGATGAGGTGAACCAAGGCTGGGCTGCCTGGCCCCAAGGGGGCGGACAACATGCCTAGCCTTCCTTCTCCCATGGGCTGTGCTCTGTAGAAACATGGTGTCCCCCCAACCCCACACCCATGGGGGCAGGCAGTGACTCTAGAACGGCGTCTCTCTGGGATTACACTTGCACTCAGGACCACTTCAGACCAGTACCAGAAGAGCTGGAGGAGGAGAGGGCAGCAGTGGACTCAATTCTAGCTCCATGGATGCCAGCTCCTGGGTGAAATGGAGCAACTGAGACTGGGATGAGAGGTCGGTAGGGTGAGCATTGCTCATCTGGCAATGCTGGGGAGCATGCACACACATCTCCTCACTGCACATCCGCCACAAGGGAGGGGGCCCTACTTCTTAATGGGTGACCTGAGGAGGCACTCACACCCACAGGGACTACAGAAATGGTGGTTAACGTGGTGATTTGGAAAGGGCTCTAGAACACAGCTTTGCTGCAGCACTGAACAACTGGCAAATAAAGGAAAAAATCCACTAAAACTTTTCATCAGTGATAACCTATTATACTTTAAAAACAGTTTTACTTTCCTCTTGTCCTATATTTTTGCATGGGGCCCTCTGTGTTAACCAGAAATCTCCAGGATTTCTTCATGCACAGTAATACAAATAAAAATAGATTTTATACTTTTTTAATTAAGGGAAGCTGCATTTAGTTCTTTCCCATGTTAGATTCATGAAAAAGAAATGCTGAAGTATATCTATAAAACACCAAACTCAGGACTTCTTCTGAACTCCTCTCTGAAGAAAGAGAATACAATGACCAAGCAATAGGTATCACCCATATTGTCACTCTGCTAGCTCTCTCTCTGATTAGAAAATAATCCTGCCAAGCACATGCAGATCACTTATGCAAAATGTTTTCCAACAATTCTTGTTATATTGCATTTATCTTCCTCCTCCTGTTTCCCCTCTTGCGGCTCTTCCCTAGGGTCCTGTTTCCTTCTTCCTTCTTTCCTCCCCTCTACATTCTCCCTGTCCCCTCCTCTTCTCTCTCCTGCTATGCACTTCCTCCGCTCTGATCCCTTCCTCCTCCTTTCCTTTCCTCTTTCTCCTACACTTTCACTTTCTTCTACTTCTTCTTTATGGTCCTGTGGGTTGGACTCACACTAAGCAGATGCTATGCTGCTAGCTACATTCCTCCAGTCTGGACTGCACTTCGATGACACTCTATTTCTGATTTGGTTTTAAAAAGCAAACCCAGCAAAGACTTTTGATTCAGGATTTAATTCATTGTACATATTCTACACCATAAATATGTACTACTTCATACAGTGAGGCTAATAGGTTTGATTATGCTTTGGGCTACAGATAAACTCATCAAAAACAATGTGTTTGAAGGCAATCTAATGTGATCCTCTGTTACTACCAAATTAATGAACTGGTTACTTTGTATCTTGCACAAGTACTTCCATATTGCTCCCAGTTTAGTGAACTGTCACTTTGTGGTAGCACAACAGTAACACTAACGCAAGGATTGCTGAGGATCAGAAGATTAAGTCCAGACAGGAAAATCCATAAGATATGTATCTCAAATTAACTACTAAAAAGCCATAAGAAGACATGTGGCTAGGTAGTTTAGTGCCTTCCTTGCACAGAATAAGCTGATGACAGGACCCAGGTCTGCGTTGAAGACCTGTGGTAGGTGCACACACACACACACACACACACACACACACACACTCACTCACACACACACACACAGAATTTCCCTGCTAGAGGAAGTAAAGTATCTCTTTTCCCAATAACATGTCTGAGTTTCTAGCCTATGTATTTGGATATTTTTGAAAGTTGTATTATTAACTTACCTAATTTTAACAAATGGCATCCTGTTCACTATTATTTAATCCTGGTTGGAAAATATTTTAAGACATATTTTCATGTAGAAAATTGAGTTTGTTCCCCAAAATCGTGACTGTCTTGGTTTATAAGAAAGAAAGAATTGTGCCTTTAATTCATTAGTTCATAAATTAGAAAAGTAACCCTAACTCTAGAACCAATTGCTTTTGGATTCTAAAACCCACACAAATCCATAAGTTTTTATTCATCCTATCTTTGATTCAGCTCATCTTTCTTAAAGTAATTCATAGTTTTACTGAATATCTTGCCATTTTTCTAACCCGAACCCTAACTGAAACATTCATGATAATCTCACACTAATCATACTCTAATCCTAACATTATTAGCAGTTTTCTATTTCACATTCATCCAAATTCTAACTTGACTTGTTATTTGAAGATTTACTTTCAGTTGGACCCTAAATTTTCCATTTCCCTTATACTAACACTAACCCCAGCTGGAACTGAATCCTAACTTTCACCCTAATGATAGTCCAATTCTAATGTTTAAGAAAAAGACTCTAGTTTTTATTCATTCTAATAAATACTCCAGTTTGCCCTCTGAAAATGAGTTTCAGTTTGCCGTAATTCCCAAAAATTTCCTGACTCTACTGCTGAAGTGATCTTGTTCCCTAACATGATCCATTATATTACTTTTCCTCACATTTTCTTATCAGGAAAGACACTGTAGTTTCCATTGATTCTACCTTTTCCTGAACCACTGTTCCCTAAAACAGTTTCAGATTTACTTACCATCTTGTCCATTACTTAATGCTAATTCTCAACCTAAACTTGGCTGGAAAACTCTCAATAATCATTACAAGAATGATTTTTGCTTCTACTTGTTAGTGAAAACTGAATTTTCTTTTTTTGGTCGGTCGTGGGGCTTGTACTCTGGACTTTGGCACTATCCCTCAGCTCTTCAGCTCAAGGCAAGCGCTCTACCCATTGAGTCACAGAGCCACTTCCGGTTTTCTAGTGGTTTATTGAAGATAAGTATCTCATGGACTTTCCTTGCCAGGGCTGGCTTTGAACTGTGATCCTCAGATCTCAGCCTCTTGAGTAGATAGTATTACAGGCGAGAGCCACGGGTGCCCGGCTTGGAAACTGAATTTTATAGTAAAAACTTTCCTATTCATAACACTAATCATAATCAGAACAAAATACTGACCCTAATCTTAGTAAAATTATATGTCAATACTAACATTAACACAAGTAAACTAGTTTTCACTCATCCTAACTTCATTCAAATAAGCCTTCCAAACATAAGCTTCATTTTTTTCCCCAATATCTTAGTCATTTTCTATCCCTAAACTTAATCTTTCTTAACTGGAACATTGAGAATAACCATACGCCTAATTGTAAGTATATTCTAATATTAATAGCAATACTCTAGTTCACATTCATTCTAATTCTTACCATGCTTATTCTAAAATTTACCTACAATTTGAGCATCATTTTTTTCTCCTACACTCTAACCCTAACAATGTCTAGAATCCTAATGATAACCTTGTCACTAATGATATCCCAATTCTAAAATTTATGTAAAATGCTCGCTGTGTCATCCTAGCTGAAATTCCACTTGTAATTCTTCAAATTGCAGGTTTTCCTAAACCCTACAGATTTTCTCACTCTTAACTCTGAATCTATCTTGTCCCATAACAGGAATCATTATACCGATTGATCTCAAATCTTGATATTATGAAATACACTGTACTTCCATTATCCCTGCTTTCCCTGAATTCCTAGAAGTTAAAATAAGTTCAGATTTAAACTATTCCTTTTTTTCTTTTTGTTGGTCGTGGGATTTCGTCTCTGGGCCTGGGCAGGATCCCTGAGCACTAGGCATGCGCATGATCCTTGAGTACTTTAGCTCGAGTTGTGCACTTTGCCACTTGAGCCTCAGCACCACTTTCATGTTTTCTGGTGGTTAATTGGAGATAAAATTCTCACAGACTTTCCTGCCTGGGCTGGCTTTGAACTGCAATCCTCAGAAATCAGCTTCCTGAGTAGCTAGGATAATAGACAGAAGCCACCAGTTTAACCAATTTCTTTACTCTTTCCTCAACCCCCTTTAACCAGAAACCTAATCCTAATCACAATTTGAATTAACACCAAATTGTTAATCTAAGGAAAATTGTCTGGATTCTATTGAATTAGTCGTTTTTTTGCTTCTACTTCTTAGTGGAAAACTAAATTTTACTCTAAGGCTTATCCTTCCCTAATCCTAACAAGAACTAAAACAGCAGCTCACAATTAAAACCAAATCATATCTGAATGTTTAAGGTAACATAGACATTGGTTTTCATATATTCTAACCTTGATGCCACTCATTCTTCTTAAAATATGTTGCAATTTTACACAATATCTTATATATTTTTCTCATCCTACTCGCAGCTCTAACTGGAACACCTTGCCTAATCCTAAACCTACAGATAATTGAATCATAATGTTAATAGCAAGCCTCTATTTCACATTTATCCTAACTCTTGATAGGCATGTAGGCCTAAATTTTACTTGCACTTTGAAGCTAAAAATTTTAAAGTGTTTCTCTATTTCCTGTCAGGTGTTGTTTTACATTATTTTTTTAAAATTTTATTTTATTGTAAAGAGGCTTACAGAGGGATTACAGTTATACGTGTAAGGTAATGAGTACATTTCCTGTTGAACATTGTTGCCCTGTTCTTTGTTGTTCTCCCACTATCCGTTCCCTCACCCACCACTCTAACTCTTCCTTCCCCATGGTGTAAATTTCGTTTTCAATATAGTGTGCTGCGAGTATCATTGTTGCAATAGGTCATCTTGTGTTGAACCTAAATTTTCTTTTCTCTAACCCTAATTCTAATTCTGTCTGGGATCCTAAACCTAACCATAATAGTAATTTTATATATATATATATATATATATTATAGTAATTCAGAAATTAACAAAAATATTGAAGTTTTTATTCATCGTTAATCCACTGTACATCTTGAATTAAGTTGCAGTTCACCTTAAATCTTCCAAATTAGCTTATATGTGCATATATAAAGATGTGATTTGATGTGAAAAACAGAAGATCTTTGGAGGAAGGAGTAATGAAAAGGAAATACAGGGAGTACAATCAAATGCTTTAAATATATTTTGGAAAGAGCATAACGAAACTGCCACTTCTAACAATTAATAACCATTAACAAAATAACTAAAAATTAATAAGTAAATAACATACTGCCTTCCAGTGTTCTTTAAGAGAGCCATGATAGAAGTTCCAGGAAGATGGCGGAGGAGAAGCTGGAATCTGAACAAGCTCTTGAATAGAAAACAGTTTCAGAGTTCCAGTGAACAGTCCCAAGCCAGAGAATCACACCAAGTGTGACATCACAGGACAGAGAGTTAGTCAAGAGAGGGGAAGCCAAGCAGACACATCTGAGTGCCTGCCAGCAGCTGCTGCTGCCGCAGCAAGGTCGCGGCAGCGACCACCGCCGCTGCGGGGGCACACCTGAGACACAGTCCGGGACGAAGGAGCCAGACGCAGCGGACGAGTGGATTCTACTCAACACCAGCAAGAACCGACAAGGAGCGGACAACTTCATCCTGCACTTTGCAGACCAGAGACGACCCAGGATCCAAGACTCGGCGTGAGTAGAAGCCCCACTTCCTCACTCCTTCTCAGGGAGCAGAGGAGGGAAGGCCACCCCTCCCCCCCCAGCACCGGTGATCTCCATCTTGGATACCGACAAAGCTCGGAGGAGCGGCTAGCTCCAGCTCAGGCCTTGGAATAAAACGAGTCATTTAGCAGGTCACAAGAACTTAATGGCGAAGTGACCTCAGTTCCATCCAGGGAAAAGTCACCCAGCTCAGGCGCCAGCCATTGGAGTGGCTCTCCTCACCGGGTAACCAGAGCCAGAGGCTGCCCCTCCCTCTAGCAGCCACCACAATCAATTGAAAAACAGAAACCCTGAGAATGGCTCCAGGCTGGGTGCTGTGAGTTTTTTTCACAAAATAGCTCCAGGGAAAAGCTACTGTTTGTTGAAAGGCCTCAACTCTACCCAGAACCTAGCCTCATCACTGCATCCCCGTCTTTTGTGATTCTCAATGCAGATCACCCTCCCAGTAAACTAACCTGGGAGGGGGATCTCAAAATCTTGGGTAAAGTAGACCATTTTTCTGCCTGTTCCAACAAACTGACTTAAGAAACCAATCAAGCCACAAGACCTCAAGCTGACCAGAGACTCCAACCAGACTCTGGTTACAGACAAAAGGGAGATACAGGACTCTTTGCACCCCCCCCCCCAAAAAAAATCAAAGAACTTTTTTTTCTTCTTCTTTTCTTTTTTTCTTTTTTTTGTTTTGTTTTTTTTTCGTTTTTTGTTACCTTATATATATAAAAAAATTTTTTTGCTTTTCTAAAACTTTTATTAATCTTTAATTTTTGCCTCTTCTCAAAAAATAATTGTTTTCCATTAATTTTTTTTTCTCCTCTTATAATTTTTATTTTAGGAATACATGAACGTGTGTTTTCCTTTCTTTTCTTGTCTTCTTTCTCTTTTTCTTTCATTCTTAATTATCTTTTTGTTTTTTGTCTAGCTCTACTGAACTTCTGATCTTTTCTTCTCACTTTCCTATCCTTTCCATCTTTTCCTCTTTGTTCTTCATTATGTGACTTAACTCTTGTCCTGCACATCCTCAGATAAACCCGTAGTTAACCAGAAGACCCTATCCCCCATTGTGTACACACTTAATCCACAAACTTATTACTCAATTCAAAACCTCTGAGACGTAATTCATTAATAGCAGTACTACCTCTTTATACCTATATAATATTTTAAGCATTTTTTTAAAGTTTTTCACATCTCCTCTATGTCCCTCCCTTTCTCTCAACATATTCATATTCCTCTATAAATAGATGGTCTTTTAATCTCTAAAATAACATTAATTTTTACGTTTCTATTTCTTTTCTGGTCTCTTTTCATTCCCCTTTCCCTTTCTTCTTTTTCTCTCTCTCTCTACTTGCATCCTACCCAACCTATTTCCTGCATTGTGATTAGGACATAGTGAACTCTCCCTGTGCCTCCCCACACCAATCTATTCCTATTTTTCACCCACATCTCTCCCTAACCCTAAAAATTTCTGGTTTTCCAAATTCTTCTCTGCGGTTTGAAGCCCTTTAACATATAGTTGTTTGATGTCGAATAGATGTATCTGTTGAACTAGATTGTATCTGTAGACTATTGACTGTACAAATGCAAACTTTGGTTGATGGTTGCCTTAAGATAGTGTTCTAGCACAAAACTGGTGCTATCTTCATCTCAAATGGGCAGAGTAAGCCGGAAAAACACAAGAAAAATGGCAAATTCGGGTATCTCAATTCCCAATCTTGATAATCAGGGGTTAGAACAGATAATGAATAATCCAGAGGAGAGTTCCCAAACAGCTCTACAAACACTGCTGGCAAACATGATAAATGAAAAGTTTGACAACATACAAAGGACTCTGTATGAGCGTGATAGGGAGAGAGAGGAGGCATCCCAGAAGTTTATACAGGAATATCATAAGCGTGAGGAAGCTACTCAAAAACTGATACAGGATTTGCGTGAACAACTTGAGAATACTCAAAGAGAAAGGGAGGAATGGCGTGAGCAGGCTGAGAACACTCAAAGAGATCTGCAGGAATCCCACGAATGGGAGGAAGCTAATCAAAGAATAATACAGGAATTGAGAGACCAGGTAGAGAACACACAAAGATCACTAAAGGCATTCATGGAATCCATTAACAAAGAGCTGAAGGAAGTCAGGGAAACCACAAAGGGAATGCTGAATGGAACCCAACAGAAGGAATGGGAGCCCAAAGAAACCATAACCAATCAACTAAGTGATTTGAGGACAAACACTGAACACCAAATTAAGGAAGTAAAGAAATTCATACAAGACCTAAAACAGAGCTTCAACAAAGAACTTGAAGCCATCAAAGCTGACCAACTAGAAGGAAAAGAGATAAAAAACAAAGTAGAGTCTTGACAGCAGGTTAGACCATGCAGAAGATCGAATCTCAGAGATTGAAGACAGCCTAGATATTATAGAGAAAGAACATACAACCATCCAAGGCAAGTCCAAGAAATATGATAGATCTATCCAACACCTGGAAGACACCATCAGAAGGCCTAATCTAAGGATAATGGGTGTAGAGGAGCACCTAGAAACAGAAGTTAATGGTCTAGGAAATTTGTTTAACAGGATCATAGCAGAGAGCTTCCCAAACATGCAAAAAGATAGGTCTGTAGAGATACAAGAAGCCTTTAGAACCCCAAATAGACCAGACCAGAATAGGACATCCCACCGCCACATTATAATCCACACAGGATCAACTCAGAACAAGGAAAAGATCCTTAAAGCTGTCAGAGAGAAAAGGGTAATCACTTATAAAGGGAAACCAATTAGAATCACCTCAGATTTCTCAGCAGAGACAATCAAAGCAAGAAAAGCCTGGAATGATGTATGCCATCCCCTAAAAACAAACAACTATCAACCAAGAATACTGTACCCAGCTAAACTCTCCTTCATAACTGAAGGCCAAATAAAAACCTCCCATAGCAAAGAAAAATTGAAACAATACATCTCCACCAAACCAGCCCTACAAAAGTTTCTTAAAGATGTCCTACACATAGAAAACCAACAAGACCGCAATAAAGGCCAAGAAACTGCACCCAAACTGAGAATCCAAGAACCATAGGAAGAACCCAGTTTTCACAGCCCCCAAGAAGGTAGATAACATGGCAGGAACTCCCAAATACCTCTCAGTCTTATCTCTTAATGTTAACAGACTGAACTCTCCAATTAAGCGACATAGACTGTCTAGTTGGATTAAAAAACAAGACCCTTCTATCTGCTGCCTGCAGGAGTCACATCTTGCCCGTAAAAACAAACAAATTTTCAATGTTAAAGGCTGGAACAAAATCTACCAAGCAAACGGACCGCATAAACAGGCGGGAGTTGCAATCCTAATATCAGATAAAATAGACTTCAAATTAAAATTCGTGAAAAGAGATAAAGAAGGTCGCTACATATTAACTAAAGGATCTCTCCTTCAGGATGATATTACAATTCTAAATATCTATTCGCCAAACAATGGAGCACCCAAATTTATCAAAGAAACACTACTTTCCCTCAAATCCCATATAGATCCAAAGACATTAATTGTTGGGGATTTTAACACACCACTCTCCCCACTAGATAGATCAACTCGGCAAAAACTCAACAGAGAAACCGCAGATCTAAACAGCTGCATAGAACAACTAGACTTAACAGACATTTACCGAACATTTCACCCAGCATCATCGGAATACACGTTTTTCTCAGCAGCACATGGAACGTTTTCTAAAATAGACCACATTTTAGGCCACAAAGCAAACTTGTCTAAATTCAGAAACATTGAAGTTATACCTTGCATTCTCTCTGACCACAAGGGAATAAAATTAGAACTCAACACCAAAAGCCACCAAAGAAAGTCCGGTATCACATGGAGGCTGAACAACACACTGCTGAATCATGAGTGGATCATGGAAGAGATTATAAAGGAAATTCAAATGTTCATGCTATTCAACAAAAATGAACACACAAATTACCAGCTCCTCTGGGACACAGCAAAGGCAGTACTCAGAGGCAAGTTTATAGCTCTGAGCTCCTACATCAACAAATTGGAGAGATCTGAAACTAACAATTTAATGACACATCTAAACCTCCTTGAAAAAGAGCAGCAAGATAAACCCTAATCCAGTAGACGGAAAGAAATAATCAAAATTAAATCAGAATTAAATGAATTAGAATCCAAAAAAACTATATAAAGAATCAACAAAACAAAGAGTTGGTTCTTCGAAAAACTTAACAAAATTGACAGACCCTTAGCAAATCTTATCAGAAAAAGAAGAGAACACACCCAAATTAATAAACTCAGAGATAAGAATGGAAACATCACCACGGAAACAAGCAAGATTCAGAACATTATAAGGGAATACTTCTCAAAACTTTATGCTAATAAGTTTGAGAACTTGACAGAAATGGACCTCTTCCTAGCAAATATTGACATGCCAAAACTAAACCAAGATGAGTTAAACTATCTTAACAAGCCCATATAAAGCATTGAAATAGAAACAGCAATAAGAGACCTCCCAGCTAAGAAAAGTCCAGGACCAGATGGTTTTACAGCGGAATTTTACAAGGCCTTCAAAGCAGAGCTCACATCAATTCTCCTCCAACTCTTCAATGAAATTGAAAGAGAAAGCTCACTACCGAACACATTCTATGAAGCCATCATTACCCTCATCCCAAAACCAGGCAGGGACTCATCAAAGAAAGAAAACTATAGACCCATTTCTTTGATGAACATTGATGCAAAACTTCTCAACAAAATTTTGGCCAACCGACTTCAACAATTCATTCAAAAAATCATACACCACGATCAAACAGGATTCATTTCAGGGATGCAAAGCTGATTCAATATACGCAAATCAATTAATATTATTCATCACATCAACAGGAGCAAGAATAAGAACCACATGGTTATCTCAATAGACGCAGAAAAAGCATTCGACAAGATCCAACACCCCTTCCTGATGAAGGTTTTGGAAAAATTAGGAATCCGTGGAACATTCCTCAATACAATAAAGGCTGTATATGACAAACCTACAGCCAGCATTATACTCAATGGTGAAAAACTAAAGCCGTTTCCTCTTAACTCAGGAACAAGACAAGGATGCCCACTCTCTCCACTTCTCTTAAATCTAGTATTAGAATGCCTAGCTACAGCAATAAGACAAGATACAGACATAAAGGGGATCCAAATAGGGAAAGAAGAAATAAAACTCTCCCTCTTTGCAGATGACATGATCTTGTATTTAAAGAATCCCATAGAGTCCACTCCCAAATTACTCAAGCTGATTCAAAACTTTGGCAAAGTAGCAGGTTATAAAATTAACCCCCCAAAATCAATGGATTTCTGTATGCCAACATTGCGAAAAGTGTGGCTGAAATTAGGAAAGCAACTCCATTTGTAATAGCCCCACAAAAAATAAAATACCTAGGAATTAACTTAACTAAAGAAGTGAAGGACCTCTATGATGAAAACTTCAAAATCTTGAAAAAGGAAATCAACACAGAACTTAAAAATGGTAAAACCTCCCATGCTCCTGGATTGGAAAGATTAACATCGTGAAAATGGCAATACTTCCCAAGGCTATCTACAAATTCAATGCAATACCTATCAAAATTCCACCCTCATTCTTCAAGGAAATGGAAGAGGCAATCCAAAAATACGTATGGAACAATAAAAGACCCCGAATAGCAAAAACGCTCCTCAACGGAAAGAACACTGCTGGAAGAATATCCATACCAAATTTCAAACTCTACTATAAAGCCATAGTAATCAAAACAGCTTGGTATTGGCATAAGAACAGACCTCAGGACCAATGGAATAGAATTGAAAACCCAGAAATGAACCTACAGACCTATAGCCATCTAATCTTCGATAAGGGAGCTAAAACAATAGAATGGAAGACAGACAGCCTCTTCAGTAAATGGTGCTGGCAAAACTGGTTAACTACATGTAGAAAACTAAAGCTAGATCCTTATATATCACCCTGCACCAGAATCAACTCCAAATGGATCAAAGACCTTGAACTCAAAGCAGACACTCTGAAAACATTACAGGATAATTGGAGAAACCCTGGGTCTCCTTGGCTCAGGCCGAAATTTTCTGAATAGAGACCCGGAAACACAACAAATCAAAGAAAGGTTGGACAAATGGGATTGTATAAGGTTGCAGAGCTTCTGCAGGGCAAATGACATAGCTAGCAAGATCAATAGAAAGCCCACGGACTGGGAGAAGATCTTTACTAGCCATACAACGGACAAGGGTCTCATATCTAAAATATACTTGGAACTCAAAAAATTAAACCACCCAACAACAAATCCTCAAAGAAACAACTGCCCAATAAGTAAGTGGGCGAAAGACTTAAAGAGAAGCTTCTCTGAAGAAGAAAGAAGGATGGCCAATAGACACATGAAGAAAGGTTCAACATCCCTAGCCATAAAAGAAATGCAAATCAAAACAACATTGAGATATCACCTCACTCCAGTTAGAACAGCAAAAATCAAGAACTCTAACAACAACAGATGCTGGAGGGGATGTGGACAGAAAGGAACCTTACTTCATTGTTGGTGGGAATGTAAACTTGTTCAACCACTTTGGAAAGCAGTATGGAGGTTCCTCAAAAGACTTCACATAGAGCTCCCCAATGACCCAGCAATCCCACTTTTGGGCATTTACCCAAATGATCACAAACAAGGCCACACTAAAGCTACCAGCACAACTATGTTTATTGCAGCATTATTTACCATAGCTAAGATATGGAACCAACCCAGATGCCCCTCAGTAGATGAATGGATCAAGAAGATGTGGTATATATACACAATGGAATTCTATGCCTCCATCAGAAAGAATGACATTTCCCCATTTGTTAGGAAATGGAAAGGCTTGGAAAAAATTATATTAAGTGAAGTAAGCCAGGCCCAAAGAAACATAGGTCCCATGGTTTCCCTTATTTGCAATATCTAGTATAGGTATGAGTCAAGTGGAAAAAGTCAGAGAATGTGATGTTAGGAAAACGAACCCTCAAATATGTATTTTAAAGTTTTTGTTTCTTTCATGCATGTGTTTCTAACGCATTTATAAGATTATTTCTTTGTTGCTTTGTATGTCCCTCCCCCACAGTGTAACCCCTCTTTCACTATATTTGATGTCAGTATAACATGTGGAGGAGACGGGGACAAACAAGTCGTTTAAGGATTCAGCTGGACCTGTTGCAACAATGAGAAGTACAAAATGTCATGTCAAAACCAGCTTTACAATGTCGGTGGGGGGAGGGGGGGTGTGATTGGGTGGGGGGGACGGGGAGGCTGGGAAGGGAGGCGAAGGTTAAACAAAGGAGGAGGCTGCAATGCTTGGTAAGAAATGTATGCATTATCCTGCCCATGTAATTGTAACCCCTCTGTACAGTATGTTCTCAAATAAAATAAAATAAAATTAAAAAAAAAAGAGAGCCATGATATGTCTTGTGAATAAAATGCTTGTGTTAGATAAACTTTCTTCATGCATAATTTATTTTATTATTGGCCAATTATTTAATTTAATCAATAAATATATATCAAATAAGATTCCATGATAAAAATGTAAATCAGTTACTTAGCAACTGTTTGAGAAAAAATAGTCATGACTTTTAAGAAACTTAATGTCTATTTCCCTACAAAGCACTGCTTTCAGTTTACAAATCTAATATTTCTACTAAGTTTTGAGATCATAATTGGCATGAAAAACAACTAACTGTACATCTTATTTCTTGAATGAGTGATGTTTTAAATATTATCTTTTATTCAAATGAATACTTCGGTCTACTTTTTCAAAATAAATGCAATTTTTTCTCCTTTCAGAACAAGTACTTTCCCTTCAATTAAATGTATTAGTATATACAGGTATTTATACGCTAAATCTTCTATGTTTGTTATGTAGATCTACATATTCAGAATGACATGGTTTTTCTATTCACAAATGTCTTACCTGTGGGATATTTGCTTCATTAATATAAATTATCTCAGGTTGTTTGAAGGCTCCAGTAAGCAGTGTGGTCAAAAACATTTCCTGAATTCTAAATATTAAATCTAATCATTTTTAGCCTTTGATTATATCATTCATTTTCTCTTCAGAGCAATTAAAATAAAATAAATACTACTTTTTAAACATTTCACTCATATTGTAAATAATACTAACATAGTTCACACAGAGACTAATTATTTCAAACTCACCATATTTAATGATCATAGTGTGAAGAATATAAAGAGTAGAAGGTCCTTATACTCAATAATATTTGTGATTAAATTAAATCAAATCATATATCTGGATTTCTAATTTGGAGGTTAATCATATGGAAACAGGAACATACTAAGAAAAATGATTACTTTGGGATCATTTTCTTCTTAAAATTAGGCAGCAAAAATATCTCTAAGAAATATATTTTTTAATAAAATGTTTCAACCCTTAGTTAAAGTGCATTATGCTTTCATATAAAGTTTATCTCAAAATAGAAATTCTGCAACTAATCTAATGTATGTTTTCATGAACAAAATGCTATGACTTCTAATCTTGTTACGTGATTTAATTATATTTTTGTTGTGACATGATTCCTATTTACACTTAATACTAACTTCATACAAATCATGCCCATGCACACTAACTTACATAAGATAATATTCAAACAAATTGATCTTTCTTCCTATCTCCCACAGGCAAGGGTGAGGTTTTGAAGTATATTAAATGAAAGCACTCTAAAAGAGAGTCTTTATAAAATGGAAATTTGTAACGTGAGGATGCGATCATGAGCCATTTCGACTTGGCTGAACAGGAATTCTCTTTTCTACAGCACTCTCTAACCTTTTAATCACGGAAATCCACACAATTTGAAGTTCATATGAAGGAATTACATTCCTAAAGAAGTGGCAACCCTGCTCAAAAGTTCGGTCTCATCACTAGTTCTTTGTGTTTGCTGGGTGATCTATTTCTCTATCATATGTTTCATATTATTAAGCATATTAGTAATTCAGCTGTGAGTACATAGCAGGAGACTCCTGAAATAACTGCTATTGCTGGGTAATATTCAGGAGAGAGGAAAAAGATTACATTACTCTCCAATTCCTCCCTTTGGCCTTCAATAAACCAATTAATTGTCAAAACAATCATGTAAGATGTTAGTTTACTTTTCTCTTTTTAAGTAAGATTAAGCAAGTGTTTTTCACAGTAAAAAGTAATGACAGTAGTATCAGAACTCTGATATGAGCACCTTCTGCCTAACAAGTAATACTCTATGGGCAGTAAATATGGAAGTCACACTTAAATTCTCTCTCTACGAACACTCACACAGACACAGACACAAACAGACAAAAACACAGACACAGACACAGACACAGACACAGACACACACACACACACACACACACACACACACACACACAGACAGCTGCCACCCAGACACATAAAAAAACAGTTCAATTCCTTGGTAATGATAGTTGATTGATGTTTGCTCCGTTGGTTTTTCTTTTTTTCAGGACCTTGCCTGGACCTGCACCTTTCTCTGAAATCAAGCCCCCTGCTTTTAGAATACTGTGTCTATGTATTCAGAGTATGTACCTGCCTGCTTCAGGCCAATTAATAATACCCTGAATAGAGTAGCCTCAAACTTGACATTCAAGTCAAACTCCATGAATTCATACTATTATTCTGAAATACTAAAATTTATTGGATCTAGAAACCAAAAAAAACCCACTTTGTTTTATTAGTAGGAATTGACCTCGTGAAAGTAGAAGACTATTGATCAGGAACTGAGGTAAGAGGACAGGAGTATGTGGGAAAATGTAGAACACTGGATGTGTGTTAGAGATATAAAATCATTGTCTGTTGGATCATTTATTCTAAACTTAGCCTATATTGAAAGCTCAATTTACATATACAGTTTCCAGCTATTTGTTTACCCATCACTTCTGATCACAAATACTCTTATGAATTTTTATAGTATCTTTGAATAAATCACATAGTTTGCATGTGCTTATCATCTTAATGAAAAACAGTTTGCTCCTACATCTTTCGTCTATGTGACGTACCCTTATTTTTGGTTTCTCTGTTTGCTGAGTAAATGTATTCCTGGAAACAGGATATTGACAACAAATCTGGGTTTAATTTTCATTTTTTAAATTTGAAATATAATATAAACTTTGTTGTGACTAGTAATTTTCTAAAACTGAGTGATATTCATGAACACTAATATTTTGGTGCCTTTAAGTAAATTGGGACTTGATGTGGTATGGTAATTCTTGTGTCTAATTAACTTAGCCATTAGATTATTAATGCATAAACAGGTGCATTGCACTTTTTTATTTTTATATATAAAATAGTCCCCAAGGATTTACTTTAAAGTGATAAGGGGGGGGGGGGTTGTCTTCATGTTCCATAGTTTATATTTATTTCAGTAAAAGTACTAATAATACATGATGTATGGTGGAGCAATATAAAAGATGAGAACATATTTCTAAAGAGAATGGGTTTATTGATTAAAACAGAAAACTTTGAAATAGTCATGTTCCTTGGTTGAAACTGCATAAATTTCTTATGAATGTAGCTCCACATGAGAATCAGGGATAAATTCACATTAATATTACTGAGATTTACATCACAATATAAGCAATATAGGTATTTTAAGGAATTGGTCATTCAAAGCACTAGATACCTAATGGATGAGGAATGGAATTGAAAATAGCAGAGGAAAACAATTCAACATGCATATATTATGATTTCATAATACTAATATGAAAGAAATGGAGCTTTTGCCTTTCTGAAGAAGAAAGTTTAGCCAGTAATTTCAATGTAAGACTTCAGTTGTAATGAGTCTAAATTCTTTTTCTCCAAGATATTCAAGAGTACTATGCTCATCTTCTGAAGAGTAAGTAATTATTTTAATTAATTTGCTTAATATTAATTTACTTGTAGCAAATAGGTTAAAATGTCTCCTCTCTTTCTTTCAATGTAATAACATGCATTTCATATTATTAATATCTCTTCATACAAGCCTGTAATCACTATTTCAAACTAACACAAACAAAAAAACAAAAATAACCTGATACAACCATCACAAATCCTAAATTATGTGAAAAAAATCAACATTTTGTAAAATATATCTGAGGAATTGTAAAAAAATGACAAAATAACAACAGAAAATTCCCCTAGCTCTCTCTAATGAAACAGAGAATTAGAGTCCTTGCAGGTACTCTACTTCTAAAAAGTCACGCCCAGTGAGTTATAACTATATATAGACATACAATTCAAAAGAAGATTTTATACTGTCTTCACAATAAAAACAGAAATATATGAAAAGATGCCCAGCCAGGCAGGTGACTTTTGTGACTGTGTTGGCCAACATATTTAAAAGCACAGATGCAGTGTGGAAATAAAAGGTCCACATGGGAAAAATAGCAGGAACAGAAGTGTACATCAGAGACAGCCACATCCATACTCAGAGACATTCAAGATACCATTGGGCAGCCCGAACTGTCACTGGAACCACAAGTATTAACATCACAACATCTCACCACAATTGATTTCTACTCCTACACTTAATGGTCTAGACCAAAACCTAATTCCACAAAAACAAATCACAACAGAAGATCCAACCAACATATGGCAAATCAACCAAGAACATAAAGAGTCACCTATTAAGATTATAGAGCCCCCAAAAGATATCCTCCAACTGAACAGAGCAAATCAGAAAAATACAAGAAAAGTGATGTCTAGATAGTATAATTCACACAGTAAATAACCAGGCATTAGTACAGACAATTAGGTACCTAGAAGATAGTTTTCAAAATACATTACAATTACTGCTGAAAATGTGATTAATGAAAAGGTACAAAACCTCTACAAGGAAATTTATTGAACAAGATGAGAACAACCAAAGATTAGCAAAATAACTCATGGAGACTACAAACAGAAAAATAAATTCTGAAAAGGCAAGGGAGTCCAAGGAAAAAATGGATGCCTAATTAAAAGATATGAGAGAAGACACAGCTAAATAAACAACCATAAAAACCCCACCACCCAAAGAAAATAAGTAAAGAAAGTCCATACAAGGCCTAAAAAAAAGCTTTATAAAGAGATAGAAGCCCCAAAAAATGACCAATTATAAAACAGAAATAAAAAACAAAGTATAAAGTCTTTACAACAAGTAGATGACATAGAAGATAATCTCAGGGGTCAAAGACCAAGTAGGTATAATAGGAAAGAGGAAATAATCATTTAGAACAAATCCAAGAAATAAGAAATGATCTTGCCAGAACTTCACGACTCAGTTAGAAGATCAAATTGGGGGAGATTGGTCTCAAGAAGGAGAAGAGCAGGAAACTAAATGGATGGGAAACATATTACAGAATTCTAGCAGAGAACATTCCAAACATCCAAAGAGATAAGCACATTCAGAGAAGAGAAAGCTTTAGAACACCAAACAGAATTCTAGAAGAGAACAACCCACCACCACATCATAATCCATTAGAGGATCATTAATGATCAAGGAAACGATTCTTAAAGCTGCCATAGAGAAAAGATTGATTATTTATAAAGTATATACAGTCAGAATAAACACAGATTTCTTAGTTGATATGATAAAAAGGAGAGCCTGGCATGATATATAACAAACATTAAGGGCAAACAACTACCAACAGTGAATATGGTCCTAAGTCAAACTCTCCACCAAATCAGCGGGATAGAAGTTAATCAAATATATCCTACAGAGACAAGATCAAGAAGAACAGGAACTGGTTATATATGATGAGAACTAGGTAAATATATTAAGAGTAGATGAGTCACAGCTCCTAAGAGCTCCTGAGAGAATTCACCCAAATAGATAAAATTAGAGAAAAATAAGATGTCATAACATAGATTAGCAAAATTGTGAATGTTATAAGAGAGTACTTTGAAAACCATATACCAATCACCTGGAGAATCCTGGAGTAATTGATGCTTTCTTATACTCGAACTGTACCAGGAAGTGATGCATAAGAAGTAATGAAAATGAAATGTCAATAAACAATTTCCCATAACAGAAAAATCTAGGACTCAATAGATTTACCATGAAATTAAGGCCTGCAAAGAACTTACAATACTCTGCTCTAACTCTTCAATGGAATAGAAAGGGAAATGGAATTATCAAACACAATCTATGAAGCTAGAATTAGACTCTTCCCCAAATCATCTAGAGACTCATCAAAGAAAGAGAACTATGAACCCAGCTTTGATAAGCATTGATGCATAACTTCTCAATACAATTCTTACTAACCAACTTAAACAATTATCAAAAAAACATGCTATGATCAAATACTATTCATCCTAGTATACTGCTGGATTCAATATACTTGTCAATAAACATAACACACATCATCAGCAGAAGCAGGGACAAGAACCACGTGATTGTTTGTATGGATGTAGAAATAGCTTTTAACAAATTCCAATACCCTTTTATGATTGAAAGGTCTGAGAAGCTAGGAACGCATGGAACTTTCCTCAATATAATACAGAGTATGTATATGACAAAGAGAAAATAAGCATGTACCTAACGATGGAGGCATGAAGACATTAAAATCAGGAATGAGAAAAGGATGTCCACTCTCTCTACTACTCTTCAATATAGTAGTGGATTTTCTAGCAAGGACAATAGGCAAGAGAAAAATATAAAAGGGATCCAAATATGAAAGGAGTAAAACTATCTCCTTTCACAGATGAAATGATACTTTATATAATGGACCCTATAGCTTCCCCCCCAAAAAGTTAGTAAAAGTGATGCTAATCTTCAGCAATGTAGCAGGGTATAAAACCTACAAGAATCAGTAGTTTTCCTGTGTTACCAACAATGGGAAGATCCAGGCTGAAATCCAAAAAACAACCTCATATATATTAGCCTCAAAATCAAATCAAATCTAAGCAAAACAAAACAACAATAAAACTAGGAATTAATTAATTTAACAAAAATGTGAAGAACCTCTATTGTGAAAAATTTAAAATCCTAAAAGCGAAATTGAAGGAGATTCAAGGAAATGGAAAGTCTTTCAATGCTCCTGGTTGGAAGAATTAACATTGTGAAAACTGCAATACTGCCCCCAACAATTGGCAATGCAATACCCATCAAAATCCCTACAATATTCTTCAATGCAATAGAGAAAGCAATCCAAATTTATTATTGAATTACACAATTACAGTTGAAAGAGTAGGCTGGGAAATGAACTCATAGGCCTATAGTCATCTTACACACACACACACACACACACACACACACACACACACACACACACACACACACATTGGAATTCTATTCACCCATCAGAAAGGATGACTGTTCACCAGTCTTAAGGAACGTCAAAGGCTTGGGAAAATTATACTAAGAGAAAGGAATGCACACTTGAGCAATATAGGTTTCATATATTCATTCATTCATGGAAGCTAGAAGGTACCTACAAATCTACAAGAGAGATTTTTCCTCCAGTTTGAATTGCCATTATCAAGAAAACTGACAATAGCAAATGCTAACGTGGATGTAGCCAAATGGGAACTCTATTACACTGTTGGTGGGAAATTAAATTTGTTCGACCATTCTGAAATGCCCTACGGACATTCTGCGAAAGACTAAACAGATCTCCCTCATGGCCCAGTAATTCCTCTCCTGGGCAGTAATCCAATAAATAACAAACAAGCTCACATTAAAGCTACCAGTATAACCATGTTCAGAGGCAATCTGGCATCCTTGCAAAGCCAGCAATAATATTCTGCTACCACTTACAGAAATGGTCTATCCAGATGGCTTTTCAAGGTTGACGGTAAAAAATGTTTATTTCTGTGTGGGAGGACCATATAAAAAACAAAAAAAAATCACATCGTACATTATAAATACTTTAGAAACAACAGCAAGAAAATAAGAACACTTGTGTCCCTATCTTGGGGTTCCTTTAGCTTAACATCACCTTATCTATTCATATGCACATAGCTTCTGACCTTTTCTGCTTATCCACAACATATATTAATTATTGCCAATAAGGGATACCACGTGACCGATGTTTCTTTGGACTTGGATTATTTCAGTTAATATAATTTTTCCAAGTCTTTCCATTCTGTAACAAATTGGGCGATGTCATTCTTTCTGATGGACGATAGAATTCCCATACACACACACACACACACACACACACACACACACACACACAAACTCACAACGTTTCTTGATCCATTCATCTACTGAGGGCCATCGGGGTTGGTTCCATATCTTAGCTATGGGAAATAATGCTGCAATAAGCATAATTGTATTGGTAATTTTAATATGGTCTTGTTGCTGACTATTTAGGTGTATGCCCAAAAATGGGATTGCTGGGTCATACGGGAGCTCTATGTGGAATCTTTTAAGGAACCTCCATACTGCTTTCCAAGGGGGTGAGCAAGTTTACACTCCCACCAAGAATGAAGTAAGGTTCCCTTCTGGCCACATCCCCTCCAGCATCTGTTATTGTAAAAATGTGGAGCGCTTCACGAATTTGCATGTCATACTTGCACAGGGACCATGCTAATCTTCTCTGTATTGTTCCAATTTTAGTGTATGTGCTGCTGAATTGAGCACAGAATATTTTTTATATATAAAGTGGAATTGATTTTCTTAAGCTAGACAATTCAACAAAAAGTTCAAAAGAATTGTCGTGAAATTTTAGAACCATGTATTTCTTACATAAGCACACATTTAAGACTAAAGTCAAGATTGATATGTCAAAAACAAAATAATTCCAGATATTTGTTGTTCAACAGATGTGTAGGAGGAGGAATTCAATTATTCTATACAAGGCACCTATCATAATGAACACTGCAGCAAGTGTTAAGTTTTTTTTAAAGTTTTAATGTTTTAAGTATGTTTAATTTTAGTAATTTGCTTATATGCCAAAATTAAGATTGTTTGGTAGGTCATATAACTTTTCTATAAAGTATTTAAGATTTATGGTAGCAGACATATACTACTATGTACATTTCAGAGTTTATAGAAACTTTACTAATGAGAAGTTGCAAAGTCTTTGTATGAAGAAACAGCGAAGAGTTAAGACTTTGTTAACTACAGAGTTTCTGTTAAAACTTTAGGGCTTCCTTACTTAATATATTATCGAGGAACAAAAATGATTATATAAACCATATAGAGATGATGAGATAAGACATAAATAGTAACCTTAGAGGGTAAATTTAAAGACTACTCATAGCCTATAAAACTCTTGTTGAACATCATAACCTTAGCCAGTTTTAAATGTACAGGAATATGAGAAAATAGTAAAATCTAATAATGTAGTACACTTCAAATACTGGAAACAATGGTACTTGGTTTTTATTTTATTAATCATTAATATTTAATTATTGGTTTTCTTTATTTGTAGCATTGTTTTCCTTGTTGTAATATAATACAACTTTTTGTAAGTCATCATTAAGAGGTACTTTGAGAATGTTACTGGGATGGCCACGCCATTTTTTATAGGTGCATGTGAATTTACAAAGAGCAAAATTAAGAACAAAATATTGATTAAAATTTTCTCAAGTAGTTTGAATCAGGAGTGTTGATAAATGTCCACACATAAATCTTAGCCCTAGGCTGAAGCAGTGGTTTTACAGAGTTGAGGCAACAAAATTGGGAGACCGTTTTGTATTTAGTTTTTTGGTTTTGTTTCTGTTGGTTGTGGGGCTTGAACTCTGGGTCTGCTTGAACTCTGTGTACTGCTCCTCAGTTCTTCATCTCAAGGCTATTGCTACCACTTGAGCCACAACACCACTTCCATCTTTTTCTGCTTATGTGGTGCTGAGGAATGTGGTGTTGATGGGTTATCATACATCAAATACCTTCAAATGTACATGTAGAGTCTAAAGATAGCAGTATGAATATACTTATACAGCTCTTGTTTATCTATTATGCACTTTCAGTATTATGATATTTCTCTCTTTCATTCTCTCTTATTTCCTCTCTTTCTCTTTCATGCTCCATGTCTGCTACTTAGAATTTCTGCTGAGTTACTATTATCCTTCAGGACCCACTGGGATTTTGGGAACATGATAGGGACCATCAGTTACCCTTGCATTCTTTAAGAGTTATGAGTGACGTGATATTATTCTTTGCTTTTCTAAACGGCAAAACAACAGATCTAGGAATTCCTGTTCACTTTGAGTATTATTACAAATTTTCCTCATAGGAATCATTGGGACGGATAATATACTTTTAACCTGTGTCCTAAAAGATCTTTTCCTTTTACAAGCAACCTTTTTCTTTTATTATCAGTAAGTAACAAAAACAAAGCTATCCTATGGAAAGTAGGCTGAAGTTGTTCACAGGGATGAAAAAGAAGGAAGCAGGGGAAGTGAGCACAGATTCTCAGAGCAGTTTATCATGTACAGTTTGTGAGAATGACAATGTGCTGGGAAGTCTAGATTAAATCACTGAACACCTGATATATAAATATATGCACATATATTTATATATATTTATTGCATATATGTGTGTATATGCCCTTATATATGTACACATGTATATTGCTCTACATACAAATACACACATACATATACACATGTATACATGCACACATGGAGAAAGACGCATAGATACAGCCAACAAAAGTTTCACTACTTGTTGAATATGCCCTAGACGGAATGCTTGGAACCAAATATGTTGAAGATATATTGTCTCTAAGAGTTCTTTTAGCAGTTTTCTTATCTCTTAAAACTGATAGGTTTTGACAGATTCGACTTGCAAATGCAGTACAAGTGATAGCAAATCACCCAGAAATCTCAGTAAGTACAGGTCATATGGTGCCTCCTTGATCCCTACGGAATGCTTGCTCTTGTAGACACTCTCAACAACTAAAACAGCAGGAGAATATCCTGGTAAAGAATAAAGTTATATGGCATCTTTCCTTGAGCTCTTTTCCAACAGCCAGCATCAATTCATAGTAATGAGTGAGTCTACAGAAGACTGGAGCTCAGGTCAACATTTAACCAACCCATGTGATAAGTCTAAAGTGAGAAATGCTGACTGAGGTCTTGCATTACTTGGCCATGAAAATAAGAAAAAGTATTTGTAATGTATTAAAATTTGAGAATAATTTGTATCCTGTCAATAAATGTGTAGAATACAATTATACCAACTGACAAAAGATGCATTTTATTTGTGTGCTTTTGGACTTGGTGAGTGATTTTAGGTGTGTCTACACAAGTAGAATCAACATAATTCAAGCCAGCATTTCTTCATTTAAGATACAAGGAAAGGATACAGGTTGACCCATTGTAGCAATGAGGTGTACAAGACACTCTACCTGGGGGGACTAAGACCACATCATGGGTTTTTCTACAATCCCCATTCTTCCACCAACCTTACTCCCCTCTCCTCTTCACTCTTCTAAGGGTTAAAATATTTAATTCATATCCTAATCCACCTCATCACCAAAATTGATTTAAAGGTTTTCTGCTCTTGTTATCAATGTTGGTTGAAGGGTTGAAATTCTGTTTGTCAAAATTTGCCTTGCATTTTGTTTGGTATTGCCTACTATTCTTACATTGACCACGTGGTTTTATCATATTGGGAAAAAAATATCACTTGTCACTGGAATTCCAAAAAAACGTACAGCCGATTTTCATTTTTTAAAAACCCAAGTGCATCTTAGAAATTTAGTTTAAATGTGTGTGTGTGAAAACATGTTCAACATAATCTCATTATAAAAAGTGTGTAACTAGTTATCTTCTTCTATGTCTTGATGGTGATATTTCCTATTAAATGTGCTGTTTGTTAAAAGAAAACCTTTCTTTTTTCAAGGGTAGTAGTAAAAGGAATGAGACCCAGCTCAGCTCCTAGCCAGTTGTGATGAAAAGCAAACCAGTAAGGAGGTAAGAATTGTCTTAAAATGTTTGTTCCACATATCTGTTTCTGTCCCCAGAAAGTTCGAGTATAGGAGATGATATGAGTATGCCTTAAAAGACAGCTTGTGAGTAAAGTTGGTAAGTAATTGTTGGCTGTGATTTAACATTAAAACTAGCATGTCATTCTCTATGTCCATCCAAAGTCATTTCTTTAACGTCTGTGTATAATTTTGTAAATAACTAACCAGGAGTTTTGACAATTCATCCAAGAGAGGCAGTCTTGCCCAGATCCTGCCTGGACCATCCTACCTCCACCATGGTACACTGGACTCCTGCCTGACTCCATCACACACAACTGATTCTTGGTAAAAGACTGATTTAGATTTACAAACACTAAGAGTCTTGTGGGACACTCTCTGTAAATATTACTCATCCTGATATGAAAAAGCCAGCTATGTTGTTATACTATTGAAACATGCATAGGCCAGGAGAGCCTCTCATACAATTTAGTTATCAGGTTTTCCAGGCATACAAGCTATGCTCAAACTCTCATCCCATCTATTGAATTTTGTCATTGCAGAGTTCTGGCAAGTACTTGTTGATCAATTCTTGGCAGGGTGCACATAAACTCCACTTGTTCTCACTGATCTCCTTGTTGCTTTAATTGGAAATGATAAAAGGTTTTTGTGGCAAAGATTGCAGTTCAAAGCCAGCCCAGGCATACAAATCCCTGAGACTATATCTCCCAACTAATCATCAAAGAGCCAGAGTGGAAACTGGCTCAAAAATTAACCAGCCAAATGCTAAATGTGGCCCTGTGACTCAAAGTGGTAGAATGCTAACTCGAGCAGAATTGCTCAGGGAAAATGCTCAGGCCTTGAGTCCAAAGCCCATATCCCAGCCACAAGCACCTAGATCCCAGGACAAGGTGGAAAAGAATAAGAGGAAAAGATGTTACATCAGCCACTTTGTGCCTGCCCTTTCAAAATTAACCAGATCCAGGAGGTCAACAGAAACAAGTTGAGAAGCTTGTCTATCTAATGTCCATATCTGTCTAACTTCTAAATGCACAGGAATTTACATTCTTGCCTTGGTTACCTGCTATTTATAGGAAATGATCAAGGTCTCTCACCACGCACTTAACTACTCCAATCCAGCCCTAGTTTCTGACTGGCTATAGGCTCATGATCCAAATGGAACTTTTCTGGATTTTATTCTCTGGTTGTGTTTTCTGATGTCACTCATATCAACTAGTCCTGCCACCTTGTCAGCCTTTTGCATGATCTCAGCATTTTCAGGTTTCTCTCTAACAGAATAACAGCCCTCACTCAAACCTGGGACCAAGTCAATGACATCCTATTACTGCTGACAACCAGAGGCTTTGCTTACACTGCTCTGGACCGAGCACAGACCTGGACCTGAAGACGCCAGCTCCAGTGACTTCTGGACACACTCATAACAGCTGAAAGTAACCAGAAGAGACCATGATGCCCCTCCACCTTTTATACTCCAGGGTTCAAAATGGTGGAAACTGCTTTGTTCTCATAACTGCATGATTCTCCTCTCTCAGCTCAATTTTTTTATGTATCCAATGATCCTATATGAAGAACTTGCTTCTCTCCACTTGGCCCTATCATTTTATGTATCTACATATGGAATATGAAGGATTGACCCCCACCCTGCTGTCCCAGGCTCATACACAATACAGGCAAAATCCCAGGTATGTGTGAACTCCTTTTAAGTGCAGGCCGGGCAATCCATATAATCCCAGTTGTAAACATCCCATTGTGGGCCCAACTGAAAGGTCCCCGCTTTCCTTGACCTAGGGGCTTTTCATTAACCTCTACCTCCTTGCTCAGTCCTCCTATAAAAACTCAGATCCTGTTTCAGCTCCCTCACACAACCTCCAAACCCTTTTTTTGACAATAAACAGTCCTCGCCTATTGATGATGAAGTCTGTCCTATTCCTTTTCCATTCTCCTAAATTTTCCTAACAAGGACAGGCTGTATTCTATGACCCAGAGGAGAGAAAATTACTAAGCATTCATTTACAGCCTTCTGAATATTTCTGATTCTGCACACATCAATTATCTATCCATACCTATGTCCGAGTGAGAGGATTTTAAAAGAATTAGGGTTGGTTCCCATGCATTATATTAAGATATTTAGAAACAACTGAGAAACCTAAAGGTCTATACGAATTTTTGGTGGGACTGAAGGGATAGTGGAATTTGGTTCTCTATAATTTGAGCAATTTGCAAAAAGAATTGGCAAATTACAATTTACATTTGCAGCAGACTTGACACATTAATTTTTGTGCATTGAAAGGAGCACAAGCCTCAACAATATGTCAATGTTATCCTCTTATTTATCTCTGAAGGTTTATGCTCTGGTCATTTAATATTAAAACTTCAAAAAATTAATCTTTAGCAAGTCGTCAAAGGGGTTTCACTTCATCTTGTCAGTGTTGAATAATGTGTATGTGCATTTCAATGTACAATACTTCTGGATCATTGTCAATCATTCCACTTTTCTAATTTTTATACATTTTATACTAAAAATCGTGTACAGAGGGGTTACAGTTACATGAGTAATGTCTTTTGCATCATATTCACACATTTTATGTGAATATCGAGGGTAATTTACCTAGTATTGGAAGTTTAGGAGCGGTCTTCATTTTCTGATGATAGTAGCAGGAGTCAGTTTAATTATGCATATTCCACTATGGAGTGAGGCCTTTAGTCTTCTAACTTTTCGATAAATTCAGAGTTACTTTTTCTTAATAATTACAAACGTTTTATTTAAGTATTTGAAACGCTGCCCCAATTATTTTAAAACTTTCACATTAAGCTAGACTGACTTTTTCTCCCATTTACCCCACTAGCTCAGGTTAAGTATCCTTTGGCTTTATTGTTTGAGAAGCCAAGGGAAGAGGGTAAACAGAAAGATGATTATTAGTCAGATATCTCCTTCCTCTTGTTTTTGCTATTCTTGTTGAGAGGAATACTAGATCAGGAAACAATAGTGATGCTTGACTTCACCATACAAGGGAGCATTTCTGGCATGTCAATTATTGTTTCTCAGAATCACTTAAATTGATTAATCTTTCCTTCTCTGTAACAGTAACCTAACTGTGGCACCCTTGGTGCAGAAGGAAGCACACTAACAGGTTTTTAGCTGTAAATTGGTATTTTATATCTCAACTTACTACTACCAAAAATATAAAGCTTTGGCTATATAAATGCAAAGGCACTGACTGTACAATAATACCTTATAAACAATTCTACTCAGCTCTCCCCTCCTCTCCTATCCTCCCTTCTCCTCCCCTCATTTACTCTCCCTTCCCTTCTTCATTCCTTTTGTCTGTGTCCTCCGTATTCATCTCTAACTTCTCACTTTCTATCTTCCAGTAGCAAGTGATTTGGTTTATCAGACAACATATAAATCATTGAACAAATATTTTTTTCTCCTTTTTGTGATTATTTATTTTTAAAAGAAGTGAGTTTTAGTAGAGTACCAGTGGCTTCCACCTAGCTACTAGGTAGGTTCAAATTTGACAATTGAAATTCCAAGCTATTCCAAATGAATAAACCTAAAAGATTCTTTTCTCCACTTGTAGTAAAAGGAAGAAGTGAAGGTGTGACTCAGGTGGTACCGTCCAAACATTGAGAATTAATGCCCAGATAGAGCTCAAGGCCAGTAGTTCAAAACCCAGTAACAACATAATGTTAAAAAAAATGTGTCCTTCTATTTTGAATGGGGCTATTTCTCCAAAAATTCATACCCATGACAATTTTCAAGGTCAAAGACTTTTTTAAAGGCTCTTTCAGATCTTAACCTGATTTCTCTGCTTGATTTACTTTATAGGAAATAGAAACCATTTGTTAGGAAATGGAAAGACTTGGTAAATATTATATTAAGTGAAGTAAGCCAGGCCCAAAGAAATATAGGTCCCATGGTTTCCCTTATTTGCAATATCTAGTATATGTCTGAGTCAAGCAGAAAAGGTCAGATAAGTTGATGTTAGGGAAATGAACCCTAAGATATGTATTCAAATGTTTTATTTTTCTTTCATGTGATTGTTTCTAACGCATTTATAAGATTATCTCTTTGTTGCTTTGTATGTCTCTCCCCCACAATACAACCCCTGCTTTCACTATATTTGATGTCAGTATAACTTGTAGAGGAGATGGGGAAAAACAAGTCGTTTAAGGATTCAGGTGGACCTGTTGCAACAATGAGAAGTACAATTTGTCATGTTGAAAACGAGCTTCACAATGTTGGTGCGGGGAGGTGGGGAGGCAGGGAGGATTGGGTGGGGGGGGAGGCTGGGAAGGGATGTGAAGGGTAAATAAAGGAGGAGGCTGCAATGCTTGATAAGAAATGTACGCATCATCCTGCCCATGTAATTGTAACCCCTCTGTACAGTGTGTTCGCAAAAAAAATAAAATAAAATAATAAAAAAAGAAAGATAAAAAAAAAGATTTTGTATTAGAAACATCTACTTATTTGGTATGAAACCTACCAAAATGTGATCTTGAAATCACACTCCACAAACTGGACATATACATCAATTTAGCAACTTATAGGTCTCAAACTTTTATTTGAATTCTGTATCTCATATACATTCAGCTTCCTTACAAACATGCATGCATATTCATGTCAACATACATCCCCATACTCACATGACATACTAAATGTAACACTGTAATAAAAATAATTACTGAAAAAGAACACCTTCACAAATGTCATTAAACATCATTTTTTAAATATAATGCATTATTGAAATACTGATGAAAGTGCAGCTGGGAGGATGTTTCAAATAGAGTGCCAACCTAAAAATCACGTTTCTCAATCCAAACATCATTATTTCCATCCTTCCTTCTCCCATTAAAAAATGAACACATAATTCACCTACATGTTCCTTAATCATTGATTGAATAAAGAAATTGTAATATATATATATATGTATATATATGCATATATACACAATGATAAATTATTTAGCCCCTCATTGTAATGAAATACCTTCATCTTCAGGAAAATAGAAATGGAATCCTTCATATTAAAGCAATAAGCCACACTGTGTAAGCAAATACTAGGTTTCTCACATGTAGACTCTAGATCCAGAAAATAAAATGAATGACCCACGTATAAAAGATGGAACTGATTGTGTTTGGAAAAAAGTTAATGAGGAGATGAAGAGAAATAGTGTGGAGTAAATATGTTCAAATACTTCATAAGTTAGTATGATCACATAATAAAATTTCAGTATAAAAATAGGATAATGAATTAATAAAAGGAATAAAATTTAATAAGCCACATTATGTGGACATATGTGTATAACACAATAAAATTACTTTGTGAAATTATTATTTCGTAATAAAAAGAAAAATTCATTCCAGTTGTTATAGATTCATATGTTAATTTCCTTTTTTGTCAGTTATTTCTCTGACAAACTAAAAGGAGAAATAGGCTTTGCTCATTTAGAAAGACAATCTTGTCCAATTAGCATTAAACTATTATAGTTAATTAATGTCAATGTGAAGTTGTTCAATCAAATTAAGTGTTATATTAGAATATTTCTAATGCATTCTTCAAAGTATTCTCTATAGGTATATACTTTTTGCTATTTATTGAATATGTTTTTTTTTTTTACTTAATTGCAATATACCATTTTATGAATGGAGTTTGGTTTATGCAACTAGGATATATTATATCTGACCAGAAAATCAATTATTCAAAGTTTTTTTTTAATCAAAAATGCTTATAGTGAAATAAAGGGCTAAATCCAAATTATGTTTATTTGAAGACAGTACTAGTTTAGTCCTCACATTCCCCATTCTCTTCTTGAGAATAATACATATTGTAAGGAAATGCTTAGAATGTTTTGGAGAAATAGCTTGACTTTAAACCAGTGAGTTACTCTATGCTGCATTTTGTTTACTTTATATCCAGTATCGCTAAATTCTTACCTTATCATTTTCCTTAGGCTTTATACTCAGGTTTAATCTCTGATGGGAGACAGATAAATATATAAACATTTTTTAACAGTGATTAAATTTAGGTACAACGATACTCATGCAGATAGGCCTCATCAGTCATGAGACCATGATATCAAAATGTTAACCTA
Organism: Dipodomys spectabilis; assembly: GCF_019054845.1. Lineage (NCBI taxonomy): Eukaryota > Metazoa > Chordata > Mammalia > Rodentia > Heteromyidae > Dipodomys > Dipodomys spectabilis. The sequence goes on along the minus strand of NW_024870831.1, from coordinate 2,262,361 downwards.
TACTTACTGGTGTCATGTTATGTGATTTTGCGTATTATAAATAGTGGTTATTAGCATTTGTTTTGTAAACAACATCATTTCACTTCAGTAATGAAGTGAAACATTATACTCAACAAAATTTAAGGAGGCATCCTAAATTAGTTGCCAAGATATACATCATGTAACACAATGTTTGAAAAATGCAAGCTAAAGGAAATAATTTATGAAAAAATCAACAATTAAAATAAATACAGAATCAGTATGACTGATTTTTCTTTTACCCCAGTTGTAATATGGCTTGTATGATGACTTTTCTGATTTTATGCTTAGTTAGGTCTTGATATTTAGTTGGAGAAGCTATGTTCTTAAATGTATTCATTTGTCAGATGAAAGATAAAATGAATTCCATGCCAGAATCAACATGCATTATAATGCTATAGTTGTATACTTTGTCAAAGTTTCAAAACAGCTCGAGTAGCTTGGGTCTTTTTTGCATCTAACTAAATAGGTATGCAATTTTGTCAGTACTAGAAACATTTTGACCACCAATTATTAAAATAGTATTTTCCATAAACTACTATTCTCTTTTCATGAGATTTTTAATTTCATTTATGTAATGTGCTGAGGTTTTCCTTTAGATAACCCACATTCAGTAATCTACAAACAGTGTAATTTGGAGTAGTTTAAAATTATGTACACTCAAGTACACTGCTCAGATTCTATGATTTGTATATTTTGTTCTTGTTAAATCAGTGGTATTTACTTCTCAATATTGATACTATTGGACTTATTCATTGCATTTCTGATTTTTTTTAGTATGTCATGATTTTTGTTGTTTAATACTATAGCATTTTTCCTTTTAAATGTGTGCAGATCTTTCTTAATATACAGTTACATTTGTTTTAAACAATTTGATTCAAAAGATTTGCTATATTAGGTTCAGCCAGATGAATTTAATTACAAATTAGCACAACCTTATTTCTGAGACAGCTATAATTATAGCTCTACTCAAATTAACATGTATTTGAGGTTTTGTCCTTAAAAAAAAACTGGGCCCAACATGTTTTTGTTCCTGGAGGAGTTCCATTTCTTGGATTTTTTTCCAGCTGTGGTGACTTTAACATATGTGTACATTTTATTTCAAGAGTTTTGTGTATATATTTTGTTTCATATAACAGGAAGTACAAAAAGAATCAGTGATTTAGAACTTTCCCAAATAGAATTCTAAGAGAGACACTGGCAAGTGGGAGCAAGCAGGTCTTAGTGAAGGGGATAGCAAAATAACAGAGACATTGATTGATGTGAGTTGAATTCTGCTTCCTTTTCCTCACTATTTCCAAAGGTATTACTTCAAAGTCTTTAGTGAAAGGAAAATAATTTTGTCTGTAGGAACTCAGAATTTTTGTTTTAATTGGGACACAATTGGGACACACTACACATTCATATTTTATTTTAACTCTAAAATCTTTTTTTCCCTTAGTGTAAAACCACAAATGTGAATTTATAATGCTAAAATAACACGTAGTAACTTATATGAAATGGTGCAAATTATTTTCACTTTACACTATATGCAATATAGGATGTAATAATAATAGTGTGTAAGATAGTATGCAATTGACTGTGCAAAGTCAATAATAGTGAATTTTTGTGAGATACTGAGTAATAGTAAAAATTATATTTGAATCATTTAAAAAATCCTAGTTACATCTAAAAATAACACATAGTTTTATAAACTAATGCTGAAAAAATAAAATTGTTTATTGGAAAAACCAGAAGTATCAAAGCTTGCTTTTTAAAAATTGACTTGGATCTGGGCTTTGTTGGCTCATTCCTGTAATCCTTGCTACTCTGGAGTCTGAGATCTGAGGATAGTTGTTCAAAGCCAGCCTGGGCAGAAAAGTCTGTGAGACTCTTATCTCCAACAAACCACCTAAAACCAGAAACTGCACTGTGGCTCACGTGGTACAGTGGCAGCTGTGAGTTGAAGAGGTGAGGCAGAGTGTCCAGGCCCAGAGTTCAAGGCCCACAATGGACAAAAAATTGGCATAGAGTTTTACTTTATTAATTCATGATTTTTTATGAGTGGATGTTCAGTGAAAATGTCATTGGTTTTTATATTTTGTATTGACATAAAATGAACCTAGTATTGTCTTAAATTAATAAAAAAAAAAAACTCTGATTCTATAACAGCATAAATTTTGTGGGTAATGGTTAAGACCAAGTTGCCTTTTTGAAAAAATATATTTATATCACCCCCCCCCCAAAAAAAAGAGGAACAAAATAAAATATATTGCAGAAACTTACTCTGTAAATCTTGATGGACTAATACTCTGTCTGTTTGATTTAACTTATAATATAAAATTAAAGTAATACTGGATGATATGAACCCATTTACATTTCCTCATCCTTGTCATTTAAGATACTTTAAAAAGAAATTCAACAGGTGACAGTGTTTTTCATTACTTTTCCAAAGAAATGATCATTTCATCATTATAGTGTATAGCACAATATACCCAGAAAGCATTTGTTAAGGAAAAAAATCCATTTATTTGGTTTGCTTCTATAAGTTTTCCTTCAGAAAAGTTTTATGAAATAGCATGCTTTCATTCATAGTGCTTTCCAAAATATATCTCACAAATCCAACAATGCAGCACAACCTGAAACATCTGTGGATTTTTCCAGTTAGGGTGCATAGTAATCACTTTCCATACTCCTTAGAACTAGCTGTTCACAGGCATTAATTGCTCTGTCACTTCCATGCTTTAGAACAGCAGCATTTGACAATGGCATACATATTAATTTGTTTACCACATCTGGTTTGTTTTCAGCAAGGACTATCTTCATGGAAGATGGTAATAGATAAGTTTTGCAATTCTGTAGTTTAATAGGGCTCTAAGTTGTAGATATAGAACATACATTTAAGTGACTAAATATTTAAATTAAATCCAATAAAGTATATTCCTTCAATTTTCTGGGTAAAGTGTTCAACAATCTAGATATTTTTAAAAGAAATATTGTATGTTGTTTCCTTGGTGACAACGTAATTGGAACACTTAAAATTTTCCTATACCATGGCCATCTTAAACGAGGTGGATGTACTTGGGTTGGCATGCAAAACTTTTGGGATAGCATTAATGTTTGAATCTTGGATAGGATTTGATTGGGAATTGTGGCAGACTTTCATGGTATGGGAAGAAAAACGAAAGGACATACTAATACTTTTATTCAAACACAAAAATACACACATACAAACACACAGATACATACATATGTAGTATAAAGACCCAGTCAGTTTGCAAAAAAATATTTTAATAGGAATTCCATAAAATATTTAGTCTGCTGGGCACTGATTAGAATTTATAGAAATATCCAGTTGCTTCCACCCCTGGACAAGTCATTATCATAGGTGAAGATGTTGCCATTTGAATTTAGAATGCCCCAGAAAGACCTATATGTTAAAGACTTTCTATTTCCTAGCAGACTGTGGAGAATACCTGAATAGTTCTTATGGAGATTAAATTCTTCCGCGTGAAACCTATGAGACCATAGATACTCATATACATTCTTCTTTTATCTTTTAATCATTCTACGTCAAAAACTTTTCTCTGACATCCTCCCCACCTTGACAGTGTCTTGTCATAGGCCCCCAAAGCAATAAAACCAACTGAACATACACTGAAACCTTCAAACTTGTTAATCTGAGTAAGCCTTTCTGTTTAGTAAATGGACAGTATCACTTACTATGGTAGGTTATAAAGCTAACACAGAAGTCTAGTCTTCCTAACAATGTAGAGTATATAAAATTGTGCTTCATTCTAAAATATCTAACTTCATTTTTTAATTTATGTTTTAGTTTCTGTTGATCCCAGGGCTTAAACTCATGGCCTGGGTTGTGTTCTAGGCCAGTGCTTGACATGCAATCTAAACTGGAACTCCGTTTGCCCTGATGGTTAATTGGAGATAAGAATCTAATGAACTTTCCAACTCAAGCTGGCTTTGAACTGGGATCTGAAGATCTCAGCCTTTTAACTAGCTAAGATTACATCCTTGAACCACCAGTGCCTAGCCAGGTTGCGTATTTTGAGTAATTCCAACATTCAAGATTGTATAGATGCCCCTACTATAATATATATATTAAAAAAAACTTAACCCTGTTTTCACTGTATTTGATGTTGGTATAATTTGTGGAGGGGAAGGGAAAAACCAAATTGTTTAAAAAGGGATACATGTGAACTCATTGCAACAATGAGATGTACAAGATGTTATGTAGGAAAATGAAACTTACAACTTTGGCTCTGAGTGGGGGGGAGGGTCCAGAGGGGGAGATGGGAGGGATGGTAAGGGGAAACAAAGGAGGAGGTAACAATGTTTGATAAGAAATGTACTCATTAACTTGCTAATGCAATTGTAACCAATCTGTATGGTATTTTCACACACACACACACAAAACTTAAAACATACTAAGAATATTTGTAAAGTATATAATGAAAGAAGAATTTTCATCCTTTACAAAATCTAAGCAAAATCACTGCTAATCTATTGATATTTTACTGTAACGTTCCTGCAACCAGTTTGATATAGTTTAATACTTGTCATGCAAAGTTTCTCTATGTTCTACTGGAGATTTAATTTTTCATGTATGTATGTATATATATGTATATGTATGCGTATCTATCTATATATATTCCAATGTAGATCATCAGACTTGAAAATTTGTTTTGTTTTGCTGTTCAGTAGTTAACCTGGTTGGCTCATTCTGTGACAATATCTGTGCACATTCTTATCATTCCTTTATTTACCACACCATCAGCCTTCTAAAATCAGCTTCATTTCCTGAAGAAGATTACCAATCAGTCCAACCAATATACACCAAGAGGGTTTTAATAAAACAAGCTTTAAGGAAGGAAGATAACATAAAGTGACAACTACAGAATTTATAGAGACTTGACATCTTTCACATTTCTGCCTTCCTCCTCATACTTAAGCATTGACTAACACTATAAACATACTGCATTTATACCTTAAGGAAATGAGTTTTCTTTCCAACCTGAAGTCTTGTTTTCCATGATTTTTGACATAAACTTTTGGGAGATTTTTTATTGTGATGGGATTCCAGCCAAAACAAAGCCGTGTATATAAAGAAAGTCAATAATTTCAACTCAGTGTACTAAACAAAAGAGGGAGAAAATTAAGGTTAGCTATATATGTTAAGCAGAAATATAGGCAATATTGAGATATTTTGAAATTGTACACTTTTACCAGATAAAGTTGCTCAACCCTGTAATCTTATATACTTGGGTATCAAAAATTAGAGAATTCCAGTTCCAGGCAAGCCCAGACACAAAAAGAAGTTTCAGAGACTCTAACCATTTGCTGGGTACAAAGTTTTATGCTTGTGTTAGGAGGACCGCAGTCCAAGAAGGCCCAGGCATAATGATACTACCTCAAAATAAGCAATCAAATTATAATCTGCAGATATGGTAGTAGTAGAGATGCTGTTTCACAAGTATAAGGTTTTGGGTTCAATCCTCCAGTACCGCTAGGAATTTAAGTATGTGCCAGGATAAGAATTTGGCACGTCTAAGGTCAAGATTTCAAAATCGTTTTACAAGCTCTATTAAAACCTTTACCTCTTTTGCTATTTTTTAAAGTATAACCATAATTCTATGCCCCAAACAAATAATTTTCTATTAGAGATTTTCTTCTACACATTAAGTAATATGCTATGTGTTGCATACTGTCCCACTGAAATCATAATAAAGATAAAAACCTCATTGTCTTAGAAAGTGACTGCATATGAAAAAAGAATCTCAAAGGTAGCATTTAAGTTGATGTCTCTTCCAAGAGACGCACAAGGCCTTGAATATGCCAAGGAAAGAGGACTCAGAAGAAGCCAACTCTGATCTTGGAGTTCTAGTTCCACCAACTCAGAGGCAATGTATTTACAGTATTAATGCTACCCAATCTGTGGTCATTTGTTATTACAATTACTAGTAAATATGTGGAATCTCTAAGACATGAAAAGTCATTGATTCTTGGGGTCCATGACTCATCTCTATAATCCTAGTTATTAAGAAGGATGAGACTTGGGGGATAATGGTTTTCCACCTGGTAGGAAAGTTCATGAGGTTCTATGTCCAATTAACTACAAAAATTTCTGGGCTGGAGGCATGGTTCTAATGGTAGACTGACTATCGTTAGCAAACAAACTGAGATCATGAGGTATATTTAAGCCACAAACTACTATGAGAAGAAGCATTATGAATAGGAAAGCAGAAACAAAAGAAATAAACTTATTGATATAGACAAAGCTTCCCAATGTGAAATATGGCACAAACTGTAATATTTAGGTTTTTCCTTCCTATACAGTAGAAATAAATGGTATTTTTACTTGATGAAACTAAAATGTAAAACTATGCAATAAATAGTCACATTACTTTTGTGTTTCCATAATTTAACTTGTTTTCCTACAAATTTCTATAATAGTGTTGCTTTGGAAAATCAATAAATGTTGCATTTACATATAGGATTACCTACCCTTGCAAGTGTTGTCTAAAATTGATGTACACTGAAATGATTGCCAAATGATATCTTTCTCAAGATTCCAAATGGTTATAATTTCAGCTGACCTTCCACAAAACTCATAAGCCAAACATAAATTTTTAGCTTGTTCATGTAATCATAGGAACATGAACATATGTTTCAAAATGTTAATTACCTTTGTCTGCTGTCAATAATGTAGTATAACTAATAGAATTAAGTATATACCATGAGAGAAATAAGATATTTACTTCTAAATACAGACTGGCAGGCACACACAAACATAAATACCACTCTGACTCAGGTTAGGTTCCTGACATTGGGTATCAGACAATGATCTAATAATCAAACTTTCCTGCCCAGACAAAAAATACATTCATAATTCCACACATACAAAAACACCAGATCATTCAAAATAATGGGAATATTTAACAGAAACAAGCAGCTACTGAGCCATCTATTCCTTGATTTCATTCAATCATGATGATGAAATTTTCATATAAAAATTAAAAATCTTCTTGAGTCTCTGTGATTAGCAGACAAAAATGCTATCATATAATAGAAAATGTAGACAAAATTAATTGTCCCTTGGTAATCTTTTTTCTTTTTTAAATTTTATTTTATTTTATTTGAGAACATACTGTACAGAGGGGTTACAATTACATTGGCAGGATAATGCATACATTTCTTACCAAGAATTGCAGCCTCCTCCTTTGTTTATGCTTCACCTCTCTTCCCAGCCTCCCCCCACCCCCCCACCCAATCATACACCCCCTCTCCCCCCACACCGACATTGTAAAGCTGGTTTTGACATGACATTTTGTACTTCTCATTGTTGCAACAGGTCCACCTGTATCCTTAAACGACTTGTTTGTCCCCGTCTCCTCCACATGTTATACTGACATCAAATATAGTGAAAGCGGGGGTTACACTGTGGGGGAGGGACATACAAAGCAACAAAGAAATAATCTTATAAATGCGTTAGAAACACATGCATGAAAGAAACAAAAACATTAAGATACATATTTGAGGGTTCGTTTTCCTAACATCACATTCTCTGACTTTTTCCGCTTGACTCATACCTATACTAGATATTGCAAATAAGGGAAACCATGGGACCTATGTTTCTTTGGGCCTGGCTTACTTCACTTAATATAATTTTTTCCAAGCCTTTCCATTTCCTAACAAATGGGGAAATGTCATTCTTTCTGATGGAGGCATAGAATTCCATTGTGTATATATACCACATCTTCTTGATCCATTCATCTACTGAGGGGCATCTGGGTTGGTTCCATATCTTAGCTATGGTAAATAATGCTGCAATAAACATAGTTGTGCTGGTAGCTTTAGTGTGGTCTTTTTTGTAAACATTAGGGTAAATGCCCAAAAGTGGGATTACTGGGCCATAGGGGAGTTCTATGTGAAGTCTTTTGAGGAACCTCCATACTGCTTTCCAAAGTGGTTGAACAAGTTTACATTCCCACCAACAATGAAGTAAGGTTCCTTTCTGTCCAGATCCCCTCCAGCATCTGTTGTTGTTAGAGTTCTTGATTTTTGCTGTTCTAACTGGAGTGAGGTGACATCTCAATGTTGTTTTGATTTGCATTTCTTTTATGGCTAGGGATGTTGAACATTTCTTCATGTGTCTATTGGCCATCCTTCTTTCTTCTTCAGAGAAGCTTCTCTTTAAGTCTTTCGCCCACTTACTTATTGGGCAGTTGTTTCTTTGAGGATTTGTTGTTGGGTGGTTTAATTTTTTGAGTTCCAAGTATATTTTAGATATGAGACCCTTGTTCCCTTGGTAATCTTTAATATATCTTATCAAAGACTTCTGCTTCCTTCTTAAAGAATCTCTTTCTGGCGTTTTGCTCTAATTTCTAATATTAAATTATAAAGAACATGCCATATTTCTTAATTCATTTTCCCTAAACTATGGAGTTGAATCTGATTTGTTTGCTGATTCTAAATCAAATTTTCTCAACAACTTGAATTATGGTTTATGTTACTCCTAAGCCATTTGAAATATCAAATACAATTGGAAATTCCCCTTGGCAATGATTTGTGAATGGCATTAATGGTTGTGGAGGGATGAAGGACTTGAATTATCTAGAGTGCCTTAAAAATGGCACTGTTATTCAAAGGGCTAATCTTTTAGTCAGCTCTTAAAGTGTGGTCTTCTTACTTCATCTAAGAAAATAAAAGTACGCTTTTCATCACATTCTTGCCTGCAAAGCAGTAGAATTATTTCCTTTGTACAGTTGATGTCAAGTTGCAACTATAGTGAAACCTCCGAACAACTGCACAGCTCTGTTAGCTGCTCTAGATTTTGAAATTTCCGTCCAGTAGCCCTAGTGAATTTAGCCCAGATTCATGGGATAGTCACATAATCCACAAATGCAAAGCACCACAATATACAAAGACCATGTGCAAAGTGCGGTTCAACGTTTTTCTTTGTTGTTTGATTTTTTTCTTATTGGTTGTCTTTTAAGGAGCAAGAGGCTGTTTATTTCACATTATTGTTGATGTGACTTAAATTTACCAGATTTTTCAAATAAAATGAAAAATATGAAAGTGAAATATTTAGTCACAAAATACAGCTAAACACTTGCGTGATTTTTTTTATTCTAGTCCAGTTCTCAGTTATATTCAAATAATGTTGTGATGAGCCAAGCATATGTGTAAATTGACACATATCAAGCACACAGAACTCTGGAATCTTTGGGCTTTGTTTTCTATATCAAATTCACATAAAAAATAAAATGATCACTTGCTTCATGTCTTAAGTGATCGACTCAAAACAAGTTTTATTAATTTTATCAATAGATCTTATCATCTATGGAATTGATGCATTGCATAAGTTTTTTATTCCTTATTTCCACTAAATTAATATTATATTTATTTTACTTTTTTTACACATGAAATAATGATATTCTTTAGGATAAAACATGCCTGTTTTTCAATTTGGTTGCCAAAATGGAACTATGAGACATTCTGTAAATTTAACTTTAAATCTGAGCCTTCAAATTTCACTAGGACTTGAAATGTGCTACTTACAATTTTCATATTAAAATAAAAAGCATTATTAAATAGGAAGCAAAATTATGTTATCGCACCTTAATCCCTGTATTGGCTTTATGATAAAAACAATTATATTTATACAACAAGATTTACATAACCAAACAAGCCATGAGATATGGAAACAGAAAACTCCTTTTTTGTTTTGTGTTTGTTGTTGTTTATAGTTTGTGCTGATTCAGTCTTCTTTACCTTATGCCTGGTAAATTCACTGTTGTCTTCAAGAAGGTGAGGGGTGGGCACAGAGTTTTAGGGAAAAGAATAAAAAATTGCAGCAGTGGATTTCATTGAACACTCATGAAAGTGAACTATTTAACACATGGGTGGGGACAAGAGGGTGGGACTGGGAACAAGTGAGGGAACTGAAGACGTTTCACAAAGGAAATGTACTCATTACCTGACTCATGTAATTGTAATCCATCTATAAATCAACTTAATAAGAACAACAGAGTAAATTTATTTTAAAAAGGCAAACAAAATGTTTTTTCTTAGAATCATAGAAGTTGGTTGAGTCTCTGAAAACAGCTACGTTGACATTCATTGGGCAAATTTGTGAGCTACTAGTAGATAAAAGTCACTTATGATTATCTGTATGGGCTTTTCAGACTCTGATTCATTTATTTCTTTAATCTAATTTGTATTATTTCTGTCTAACTGTTTTTGGTTTGGCTTGTTCCTGTTTTTCAAGGAAGTAGTGATGCATCATTAGTGCTGATTCAAGATTGTTCTAATTTCTTGTTGTACATATTCAAAGATATAAATTTTCCTCTGAGTATTGCCTGTGCTGTTTTGTCCCAGATCTGGTAGTATTTTGCGTGTTCACTTCCACTGAATTTCATATATGTTGGAACTTCCCTCCATATCTCTTCAGTGACTCACTGATTATTTAGCAATGTGTTATTCAGTCTGTGAGTTTCAGAATTTCCTGTGATGCCTTTTGATGTCGAGATCTAATTTGGTCCCATTGTGGTCTTACAGGATACAGGAATAATTTCATTTTTATTTTTGAATTTTGACAGATTTTCCTTGTGATCTAAGATGTCATCTACTTTGGAGAACATTCCATGGGCTGCTGAGAGGAATATATATTGTGACATTGTCTGGTGAAATATTCTGTAGATACCTGTTAGGCATAGATTGTCAATGCAGTTATTTAGCTTTGAAGTTTTATTGCTACGTTTTTACCTGGATGTCCTGTCCAGAGGTACAAATGATATGTCAAAGTATCCAACAATGTATTTGTATGTATGCCTATTTTTAGGATAAGTAATATTTGTCTGATGAATTTGGGAGCTCTAGGATTCAGGGCATTGATATTTAGAATTGTTATATCCCTCTGATGGAGAGATTTCTTTATCAATATTTAATGTCCTTCTTTGTCTCTTTTTACTTTCACACCACTTTTAATTTAAAGCCTATTTTATCTAATATCTGATTATGAGGTCCATTTTTATTTTATAAAGATGATGTACAGAAGGGTTACAATTACATAAGTCAGATAATAAGCACAATTATTTTTGAACAGTGCCACTTGTTCCCTCATGTTCTCCCAGTTTTTCCATTTAACCTATCTCTCCCATAAGTTGAATAGTTCATTTACAATGTAGTATCTATTGAGTAGCAGTGCTGCATTTGTTAACCCTTTGTCCCAACATTTCTGTGTTCCCCTTTGCCTTTTCCACACTTACACATAAGACCAAACGTGCATAAATTAATAAAAAAGCAGCATCAGAACACAGAAGGAAAAAGCAAAATAATAAAAAAAGAAACTCTCATTATCATTTCTTGGAGATCATTTTATATGATAATATTCATATAGCCATTGAGCCTTTGTGATCCTCTCCAAAGGGCATCCTCCTTTGATCTCACGGTATAAATGTTTAGAATCCCATATAATTTATCATGTCAAAGTGTAATGTTTTCTTTGTTACCATCCAAGTGTGTTTACTTGTAGAATTAGAGGTACATTCTAATACAACAAATTAGGGAAATCAGGCAACTTATATTTCTTTGAGTTTGTCTTTCTACACTTAATATAAGTTGGTTCCAAGCCTTTCCATTTCCTTATGAGTGATCTAATATCATTCTTTCTGGATCAATGGAATTGCATCATACTGAAGAGTTTCTTCATAGCAAAGGAAAAAGTTAACAGGATATATAGAATCAGAACAGAATGGAAGAAGATTTTTCTACCTAAGGATCAGACAAGGGTTTTCATAACTAAACCATATTTAGAGATCAAAAAGTTAAATCCAACAAAATAAACCCTCAAATAAACAAGAACCCAATTAATATATGGTCTAAAGACTTAACCTCTTAGAAGAAGTAAGAATGATAAATAGACAAAACTCTCTCCATTAAAGAAATGCAAATACAAACAACAGTGAGATTCATCTCACCCCTGTTGCAATATCATGAAAAAACAATCAATCACAGATACTGATAGAGATGTGACCCAAAGGAAACTGTATTACACTGTTGGTGGGAATGTAATCTTGTTCAACCAATCTGGAAAACACCATGGAAATTGCTCACAGAACCGAATGGTGAACTACCTATGATCCAGCAATTCCACTTATGGGCATTTATCGAATAGAGCAAAAACAAGGACACACTGAAGCTACTAGCCCAATCATGTTCATTATTGTATTGTTTTCTGTAACCAACATACAAAATCAGCCCAGATGCCTCTCATTGTAAAAAGATATCAAGAATTTTATATGTATATACAAATTATATATATATATATAATTTTATTGATCCCAATTTACAAGTATATATGTATGTATATAATGTATGTATATATGTATATACATATATATGTATGCATATATGTATGTATGTATATATGTATGTATGTATACATACATATATATACAAAAATATATATACATACATAATAGAATTCTGTTCATCCATCAGAAAGAATAATATTGCACCATTCTTAAAGAAAATGAAACACTTAGAAATAATATTAAGTGAAAGAAAACAGACCCAGAGAAACTTATCTAGCATGATTTTCCTCAGTTGTGGTAGATACAAGGTGCCTATAAATGTGAAAGTAAACACACTAGATGATATGGAAGGAGGAACAAAAGAATTATCTGAAGTGTCAGAGTCCATGGAGAGTGAAAATACTATAATTCTCTTAAAAGACTAAGTCAAAACCAAACAAAATAAATATCAGCAAATGTGTAATGAAAGAGAGGTCAGTAGGGGGCAATGTGAGAGGGGTAGGAATTTGACGGGGAAAGTGCAGGCAAGAATCCATTGTATACTTCCCAAAATTGAAACATACAAAGCAAAGGGTAGTGTGAAATTGGGATGAAGATGTAGAAGCGGTAACACAATTGCAGGTTCATTGCACAATACACTGCTTTGTTAAATGCCAAGGAATTCCCTAACATAATATTGAGATACATAAGGATGGGGAGGGGTGGATGAAAATGTTGAAAGGCGTGACATTGAACAAGATGCTCTGTATCCATACACTGTTTCAGTGAATGGCAACCCCTTCATACAACTAAACATAATAAAAATATTCAAAAAATTAATTATGATAGTTGATTAGAGAGTTGAACCTCAATTCAATTCGCATTTAAAAATATTTTCAACCTGGAGACTTGGAGAATAAAATTAAAATAATAAAATTTTATGAACCTTTTTTATCAGAATTCGTGAAATTTAAATATAAACTGCTTTGCTTTTTGTCAGCCTTTGGGCTGTTATAATAGAATATTTCAAAGTAAATGGTTTAAAAATATCAGGAATATATTATCCAATATCTGGGAGCTTAAACATTGATTATAAAAATGGTAATTCAAAGCAATTATTTGTCTTTTTTTGCGGGGAGGGGGGGAAGGGGTCCGGTCCTGGGACCTGAACTCTGGGCCTGGTTGCTGTCCCTCAGCTCTTCAACTCAAGGCTAGCGATCTACCACTTGAGCCACAGTGCCACATCTGGCTTTTTCTTTTTGTTTATGTGTTGCTGAGGAATCGAACTCAGGGCCTCATGCATGCAAGGCAAGCGCTCTACCACTGAGCCACCTTCCCAGCACAATGCTTTGTCTTATGGAGGTCCACTTTCTGGTTCATTATAATCTATTTGCTGGACCTTCACATGGCAGAGTAATTATATTCGGCTTCTTTTATTAGGACCATTATTGCTGGGTCATCCTTGAAAGGTTCATTCTAAAGTCACCAATCAGAGGACTAGAATTGCAACACATGTATCTGGAAGAAGTTACATCGTCCAATACACTTTGCAACTTTTTCTTTAACTCAGTGTGGTGTATCATTTGGATATTATTTCATAGAAGATAATTACTTAAGGACAATCTTATATCATGTGAATTATGTGAATGATTCTTCTTACAATGGGAATAATTATAGTGATGGCAAAGTGAAGTATGATTGTTTAGTGGCTCTTGAATCACATGATAGGTAACCATGTAAACGTAGGACAGCCTTACTAGGGCCCTTCTGATATATTTGAACAATCTCTGATGAGTTAATTGCTTTCAGAATTATTCGTTTGAGCCAACAAATACAGATCTCCTTTGATTTTAATTACAGTCCACTAATAGGACTCCCACAGACACCAAAATCAGAGGGTGCTATTTTCTCTGATGAAATACATAATAAAATTATTACAATTAATATATATGAGAACAGTGATATTAATAGTGCTATAATTACTAGTATTCACATTATATAATGTATTGAAATCCTTTGGTTACCTCAATTTTTAGAATATTTATAACTAAATGTAAATTGTTTGCATATAATTATTTGATGATGTATAGAAAATGAGTAAAAGATTTGAGTACATATTTACTGCATTTGCAAACAGATTCATCTGGTTTTATCTGATTCTTCATTTGTTGGTTTCATTCATGCATGGCGAACTTGCAGAGTAATGAAAATTTCAAATTTGCACTTACTAAAAGTATAATTATATGAAGTTTATGTTGGTCTAAAGAGCAGATTTTATAAATTAAATTGCTTTTGTCCCTACCTTCCTCCCTCCCTTCCTTCATTCCTTGGTTCCTTCATTCCTTCTTTTTTTCCTTCCTTCCTTCTTTTCTTCCTTCCTTACTTCCACCTTCCCGCCATCCCTAACTCTCTCTCTCTCCTTTCTTTCTTCCTTCCTTTCTTTCTTTCTTCCTTCCTTCCTTTCTTCCTTCCTTCCTTTCTTTCTTTCTTCCTTCCTTCCTTCCTTCCTTCCTTCCTTTTTTTCTTTCTTTCTTTCTTTCCTTTCTTTCATTCTTTTTCTTCCACCATTCTTCCTTTCTTTCTTTTACTCACAATGTTTCTTATGCCTATAGAAAAAATACCAACTGTTGTATACTCCAAAGTGTTATGAATAATTATAAATACACTATATTAATATTAATTTTAATAACCTATGTTATATCTTAGGACAAATTTTACTAAAAACAACTTCACAGAAATTGTGAGAAATGTAACAAATATTACTTTTGATATTATTTCTTCAAACTAAAATAAAAATTTAGACATAATATTGTTTGTATGTGTTATTCTTGTGATTTGAACTCAAGACCTATCCTTTAGTGAGATTTTCCCCCTCAAGGATATTGCCACATTTGAGCCAAAACTCCACTTCTGGATTTGTGTGTGTGTGCATGTGTGTTGTGATGTGTGTGTGATTAATTCAGATGCGACTCACAAACTTTCTTGACAAGGCTGGCTTTTTTATTTTTTAATTTTTTTATTGTGAAAATACTGTACGGAAAGGTTACAATTACGTGAGCAAGGTAATGAGTACATTTATTATCAAGTATTGTTGCCTTCTCCTTTGTTTCTGCTTCCCAACTCTGCCCATCTCTCCCCCAACCCTCTCTGCCCCAACTCCCCAGCCAAAGTTGTAAAGTTCGTTTTTCTACATAACAACTTTTACATCTCACTGTTGCAATGGGTCGACCTGAATCCTTATTTAAACCATATGTTTTTTCTATTCCTCTCCACAAATTATACCAATATCAAACACAATGAAAGCAGGAGTTAAACCATGAGGGAGGGACATTTCTGAGACAAGCAGAAAAGGTCAGATAAGTAGATGTTAGGTGAAATGAACCCCAAGATAAGTATTCAATTTTTTTCTTTCTTGCAATTGTTTCTAACATATTTATAAGATGATTTCTTTGTTGCCAAGGCAAGCTTTGAACCCCAGCTTCCTGAGTAGTGAGGATTACAAGCTTGAGATACCATATTCAGCACAGATATAATATATCTACGAATAAAACAAATTTATTATTTGAATTCTAGAGGCTCAATTTAACAAATTAACATTTATATATTTATTTAGCAATTAAACCTGAAATTGCTCTGTGAAAAATAGTTTTCATTTTTATGAAAAAATAGACACTCGAAGGTTTAACTGACAGAATCTTTGCACAAATTGAAATATCCTATTATTCAAAAGCAACAAATGGATCATTAATCAAATTTCTCATGTGAGCTAAGAGCAATAGGCTCTGTCAGGGTGAATGAAGCAATTTTTCATTAAATCATTATCTATTGCGGTCACATGATTTTCTCTTCTTTTAAACCTAAACTTTTTGACATAAAGTATAGATTCATACATTTTTTGAGCATATAAAAATCTTAGATACTGGTCATGTATTTCTGAGGTTTTATTACCAAGACATTTCACAGAAATGTGTTTTATGTGTTTTATGTCAACAGTGATTTTTAGAAATTGAATCAATCTCCATATGAGATAAAGCAAGATATTTCATGACTTATGCCATTATTCCTATAGACTTGAATATAACTTATTTTTGAATGGTAGGAAATTAATATTATACCTACTCTATAGAATAATTAAAAAATAAGTGATTGTGACAGTATTTATTATTCCTTTGACTAGAAAGAAAGAACCTCACTGTAAATGACAAAAACTTGAATGGAAATATCATAAAATTATGAATAATTCAAGTCATTATGAGTTAGATGAAATAGTCAATTTTGAAAATCACAAAATGAAATCTCTTGAAGCTTCCTTATCTGTTAAATAAAATGAATTTGCACTCAGAATAGCTCTCCAGTAATAGTATAACCACCTCCATGTCAAGTAGCTTCTCTGATTAATTCAAGTAAATATCTAGGAACAGAAGTTATCGCAATGTATAGAAATATTTACCCACCACTCAAGAAATTAAATCATAAATCATAAAGGATAGAGATTAATAATTATCTTTCATTATGTTGCCATAAAAAGGTGAACCCTTTCATGTGGGCATAGTTGTAGAGATTTGGTTACTGAGAACTTGTGATCAAAGAGGATGTTAAAATCAAAGTCCTTTCTTCCTCTTCTTTCTTTTTCTTTACGTTTCCTTCTCCTTGTCCTTTTCCTTCTCCCTCTCCATTTTCCCCTCCTCCTCTTTCTCCCTCTCCCACCCCTATTCCTCCTCTTCTTTATTTCCTGGCTTCCATGAATACACATACTCCATCACATGTTCCTGACATGGGGTAATGTGTCACCACCAACCCGAAGCAATGAGGATAAGAAACATAAACTGAGGAGTTCCGGGAAGATGGCAGTGGAGAAGCTGGAGGCAAAACAAGCTCTCGCATAGAAAGCAGTTTTAGTGTTCCAATGAACAGTCTTAAGCCAGAGAATCATACAAAGTGTGTCATCACAGGACAGAGAGTTAGGCCAGAGAGGGAAAATCCAGGCAAGGAGACAGATCTGAACACTTGCCAGCAGCCACGGCTACAGTGGCAGTGGCGGCGGCGGCCATAGCCGCCATACCTTCTATCTATTGCCTTCAGGAGTCGCACCTTGCCCATAAAAACAAACACATTTTCAATGTGAAAGGCTGGAACAAAATCTACCAAGCAAACAGTCCTCATTAACACGCAAGAGTTGAAATCCTAATATCAGATAAAATAGACTACAAATTAAAATTAATAAGAAGAAATAGAGAACGTCGCAACAAACTAATTAAGGGATCTCTCCTTCAGGAGGATATTACAATTCTAAATATCTATTCACCAAACAATTGAGAACCCAAATTTATCCAAGAAACACTACTTTCCCTCAAATCCCAGACATTAGTTGTTGGGTACTTTAACACAACACTTTCCACACTAGATAGATCAACTCTGCAAAAACTCAACAGAGATCAGCAGATCTAAACAACGGCATAGATCAACTAGAATAAACAGATATCTATCGAATATTTCACCCAACAGAATCAGTATACACATTTTTCTGAGCAGCACATGGAACATTTTTCAAAATAGACCATATTTTAGGCCACAAAGCAAACTTGTCCAAATTGAAAAACATTAGACTTATACCTTGCATTCTCTCTGACCACACGGGAGTAAAATTAGAAAGCCCCCAAAGAAAGTCCTGTAACACATGGAGGATGAACAACACAGTGCTGAATCACGAGTAGGTCAGGGAAGAGATTAGAAAGGAAATTCAAATCTTCATTGATATTCACCAAAAATGAACATACTACTCCCAGCTAGTCTGGGACACTGCCAAGAGAGTACTAAGGGGCAAGTTAATAGCGCTGAGTTCCTACATCAACAAATTGGAGTGATCTGAAACCAAAAATTTGAGGCATATGAGTCTCCTTGCAAAAGAACAGCAAGACAAACCCCAATCCAGTAGATGGAAAGAAATAATTATATTTAAATCAGAATTAAATTAATTACAATGCAAAAAAACATAGAAAGAATCAATAAAACAAACAATTGGCTCTGTGAACAAATTAACAAAATTGACAGACCCTTAGCAAATCTTATCAGAAAAAGAAAAGAACACACTTAAATAAATAAATTCAGAGATGAGAATGGAAACGGAATACTTCTCAAAACTTTATGCTACTAAGTTTGAGAACTTGGCAGAAATGGACCTTTTCTTAGCAAATATTGACACACCGAAACTAAACCAAGATGTATTAAATCATCTTAACAAGTCCATATCAAGCATTGAAATAGAAATAGAAGTAAGAGACCTCTCATCAAAGAAAAGCCCAGGACCAGATGGTTTTACAGCGGAATTTTACAAGGCATTCAAAGTAGAGCTCACACCAATACTCCTCCAACTCTTCAATGAAATTGAAAGAGAAAGTTCACTACTGAACCCATTCTATGAAGCCATCATAACACATATCCCATAACCAGGTAGAGACTCAAAGTAAGAGAACTATAGACCAAATTCTTTGATGAACATTGATGCAAAATTTCTCAACAAAATTTTGGCCAATCGACTTCCACAATTCATCCAAAATATCATACACCACGATCAAACAGTATTCATTTCAGGGATGCAAACTGGTCCAATATACGCAAATCAATTAATAGAATTCATCACATCAACAGGAGCAAGGATAAGAATCACATGGTTATCTCAATATATGCAGAAAAAGCATTTGACAATATCCAACATCCTTTTATGATGAAGGTACTGGAAAAATTAGGAATCCATGGAACATTCCTCAATATAATAAAGGCTGTATATGACAAACCCACAGCCAGCATTATACTTAATGGTGAAAAACTAAAGGCATTTCCTCTTAACTCAGGAACGAGACAAGGTTGCCCACTGTCCCACTGCTCTTCAATCTAGTATTAGAATGCCTAGCTACAGCAATAAGACAAAATGCAAACATAAAGGGGATCCCAAGAGGGAAAGAATAAATAAAAGTCTCCCTCTTTGCAGATGACATGAACATGTATTTAAAGAATCCCACAGATACCACTCCCAAATTACTCAAGTTGATTCAAAACTTTGGCAAAGTAGAAGGATATAAAATTAGCCCTCAAAAATCAATGACTTTCAAGCAGAAAAGGTCAGATAAGGTGATGTTAGGGAAATGAACCCTAAGACATGTATTCTTTCAAGCGATTGTTTCTAATGCATTTATAAGATTATTTCTTTGTTGCTTTGTATGTCCGTCCCCCACAGTATAAACCCTGTTTTCACTGTATTTGATGTCGGTAAAATTTGTGGAGGGGAAGGGGAAAAACAAGACGTTTAAATAAGGATACAGGTGGACCCGTTGCAACAATGAGAAGTACAAGTTGTTATGTCGAAAACGAATTTTACAACTTTGGTGAGGGGTGTGGGGAGGATTAGCTGGAGGGACTGCGGTGGGGGGGTGGATGGGAAGGGGAAACAAAGGAGGAGGCAACAACGCTTGATAAGAAATGTACTCATTATCTGGCCTATGTAATTGTAACCCCTCTCTACAGTATTTTCACAATAAAAAATAAATAAAAATTAAAAAAATTAATGACTTTTCTATATGCCAACAATGAGAAAAGTGTCATTGAAATTAGGGAAGCATCTCCATTCGTAATAACCTCTCATAAGATAAAATACCTAGGAATTAACTTAACCAAAGAAATGAAGGACCTCTATGATGAAAACTTTAAAAACCTGAAAAAGGAAATCAAAGAGAACTTAGAAAGTGGCAAAAACTATCATGCTCCTGGATTGGAAAGATCAAAATCGTGAAAACGGCAAAACTTCCCAAGGCTATCTACATGTGCAATTGGATACCTAGCAATATTCCATCTTCATTCTTCAAGGAAATAGAAGTGGCAATCCAAAAACTCATATAGAAAAATAAAAGACCGCGAATAGCTAAAACAATCCTCAGCAGTAAGAACAGTACTGGAGGAATATCAATACCAAATTTCAAACTCTACTACAAAGCCATAGTAAGCAAAATAGCTTGGTACTGGCACAAGAACAGACCTCAGGACCAATGGAATAGAATAGAATACGCAGAAATGAACCTACAGACTTATACACACCTAATGGAGCTAAAAAAATAGAATGGAAGAAAGACAGCCTCTTCAGTATATGGTGCTGGCAAAATTGTATAACTATTTGCAGAAAATTAAAGCTAGACCTTTATATATCACCCTACACCAGAATGAACTCCAAATGGATCAAAGAACTCGGAGTGAAAGCAGACACCCTGAAAACATTACAAGATGGAACAGGAAAAACCGTAGTTCTCCTTGGCACAGGCAGAAATTTTCTTAATAGAGACCCAGAAACACAACAAATCAAAGAAAGGTTGGACAAATGACATTGCATGAAATTGCAGAGCTTCTTTATGGCAAAGGACATAGCTAGCAAGATTAATAGAAAGCCTAAGATTGGTAGAAGGTCTTCACTAGCCTCACAACAGACAAGAGTCTCATATCTAAAATATACATGGAACTCAAATTAAATCCCTCAACAACAAATCTTCAAAGAAACAACAGCCCAATAGATAAGTGGGTAAAGACTTAAAGAGAAACTTCTCTGAAGAGGAAATAACAATGGCCAATAGACACATGAAGAAATGCTCAACCTCTCTAGCCATAAAAGAAATTTAAAACAAAACAAGGTTGAGGTACCATCTCACCTCAGTTAGAATGGCTATAATCAAGAACGCTAATAACAACAGATGCTGGAGGGGATGTGTTCAGAAGGGAACATTATTGCATTGTTGGTGGGAGTGTAAACTTGTTCAACCACCTTGGAAAGCAGTACATAGAGCTCTCCTATGACCCAGCAATCCCACTTTTGGGCATTTACCCAAATGATCACAAACAAGGCCACACTAAAGCTATCAGCACGACTATGTTTATTGCAACATTATTTACCATAGATAAGATATGGAACTAACCCTGATGCCCCTCAGTAGATGATTGGATCAAGAAAATGTGGTATATATACACAATGGAATTCTATGCCTCCATCAGAAAGAATGAAATTGCCCATTTGTTAGAAAATGGAAAGACTTGGAAAAATTATATTGTGAATTTATCCAGGCCTAAAGAAACATAGGTCCCATTGTTTCCCTTATTTGAAATAACTTCTATATGTCCGAGTCAAGCAGAAAATGTCAGATAAGTTAATGTTAGGGAAATGAATCCTAAGATATGTATTCAGATTTTTTTTTCTTTCAGGTCATTGTTTCTAACACATTTATAAGATTATTTCTTTGTGGATTTGTATGTCCTTCCCTCATGGTATAAGCCCTGCTTTCCCTGTATTTGAGGTTGGTATAATTTGTGGAGGGAAAGGGAAAAAACAAGTAGTTTAATTATGGATACACGTGGATCCATTGCAACAATGAGATGTACAACTTTGGTGGGGGTGCAACTTTACAACTTTGGTGGGGGTGCAGAATATTGGGTGGGGGGAGGATGCAAAGGGATTAGAAGGGGAAACAAAGGAGGAGGCTACAATGCTTGATAAGAAATGTACTCATTATCTTGCCCATGTAATTGTAACCTCTCTGTACAGTATTTTCACAAAAAAAAGAAAAAAAGAGCCGGGCGCTGGTGGCTCACGCCTGTAATCCTAGCTACTCAGGAGGCTGAGATCTGAGGATCACGGTTTAAAGCCAGCCCGGGCAGGAGAGACCATGAGACTCCTATCTCCAATAAACCACCACAAAATCGGAAGTGGCGCTGTAGCTCAAGTGGTAGAGTGCTCGCCTTGAGCTGAAGAGCTGAGGGACAGCGCCCAGGCCCAGAGTTCAAGCCCCACGACCGACCAAAAAAAAAGAAAAAAAAGAAAAGAAAAAAGAAACATAAACTGAAATGCAAAAAATCAGAAGCCAAGATTAATCTTTCCCCCTTTTAAATTAATTTTATAAAGTATTTTGTCATATTAATAGGAGACTGCCACAGTATGCTCTCATTTATTATAAGTGATAAAGTTTACTCTAAAAAAAGTGACCCACATCGCCCTAATGTAATGATTGATTAAATTAATATTATCTTAGGACAAATCTACTTTAAAATACCAGATATATTTCTATAAGAGGCGAAAAATCACCTGTATGGTTTCCTATGAAAAAACTTGCAAAATACAATTTGTTCCTCAAGGAAATTGACCTATAATTGGCAGTATTGTCAGTTTCATAATTGATGTAAGAAGACTATAGTACGAATTTCAACTCAAACTAAATGATATAAAATTTACTTTGTCCCATGTATACTATCTATATCTGTTTCCCAAAATGACATGTATTTTATCATATTTTAATTGACTTTAAGTAGTTGTATGGGAGTTTCTGTTTGAAAAAACAGTATATGAATAGTTCTTAGTGAGCTTTTTTTTTCTTTTTTCTCTCCTGAGGTTTGAACTCTGGGTCTTGGCACTGTCTCTGAGTGCCTTTGGATAAATGCTAGAGCCCTATCCCTTGAGGCATAGTAGCACTTTCAGATTTTTCTGACATTTAATTGGAGATAAGAATTTCACAGACTGGGTTGGCTTCAATCCTCAATCCTCAGCCTCCTGATTATCCAGGATTACAGGCGTGAGCCGCCAGTGCCTGGCTTAATTCAATGCATTATTTTTGGCTAGACCTGGGGCTTGAACTCAGGGCCTTGGCCATATCCTTGAGCTTCTTTTTCCTCACGCTAGCACTCTACGACTTTTGTCATAGTGTCAATTCTAGCTTTTTTTGTTTATGTAGTACTGAGGAATCAAACCCACACATGCAAGGCAAGCAGTCTACCACTAAACCACATTCCATGTCCAATACAATGCAGCTTGATGATCTTTATCCCTCATCTTCTCAATCCTATCTCATCCCTCAATTTGCATAATTTTGTAGAATATTCACTGACTCACAATGTCATGTATAGTCACTCAGAGGATATCACCGATCATATTTTATTAATAGTCTTATTCATCAACATACTAAATTTATACATTATAGAATTCTGTGATTTTAAATTCTAAATTATCACTCAGATTCACCCACTACTATACTAAAATTTTTCCTAAGTTTAATGCAAAAGCACTCTGCAATTCTTTGATAAAGTACAATGATTCTTAGAATGATAAAGAGTTGGAGCAAGAGCATCATCTTCAGTTCTATAACATTTTATCATTACTACCCTCTCAAAATACTGCTGTATTTATTAGTAGGCACTTCCTGTCCTCATTTCAATCTACCCTCCCCTTGAGCAGCTATTATTTCATATTCTATCTCTACAGACGGGCCAATTTAATATAGCACATGTAATTAGAATATGTAGTCTATATTATCCATTTCTCCCATGTAATATTACTATTTGCAAAGTAAGTCCATGTAAATTTTTCTCATGGATAGAGTATATTGTTTTGTAAGCATATGAATAATTTTATAACATCCTCAATGGGCATTTCAATATTTTATTGTATGTTATTGTAAAAGGTTTTGCTATGTATATTCTTGTATATGTGTCTCATTGAACATATGTTAAAATCTATTATTATATAAAATTATGATTCAAAATGCTGGATCATAGAGGCAACACTGTGTGTAATATTTTAAAGATTGCCAGTATCTTTAACTGACTATATCATTTTAAGTGTATAAGGATTCCAATTTCTAAATAATGGTTGTGCAGGGCTATCTTATTTTTTCTATTATCACTAATTTCTATATGTATTCAATGCCTAGCTATGTTATGATCTTTCCATATGTTCCTTTGTTGTTTTTACATTACTATAGAGATACGTTTTTGGATTTTTTATAACTTATTCAGGCTGGTTATAGTATTTCCTTGACATTAATAGGCTCTTAATATATTTCTGATTCAAGTCTATTTAAATAAATGCATATGTATGCACACTATGTGTTCATATGTATAGATTCATACTTATATTTGTATAAATACAAATACCTATATATACATATATACATATATACAGATGTGTACATATATGTATATAGGCATATACGTATAATATTATTTTCATTTGTCTGTAAGTTATCATTTTAAATTATTTGCCAAACATGTACTTTTTTGATTTTACTTTATTTTATTTTATGGTTAAGTTGTTGTACACAGGAGCAGGGCGCCAGTGGCTCACACCTCTAATCCTACGCTGGAGGCTGGGATCTGATGATCGAGTTTCAAAGCCAGCCTGTGCAGGAAAAGTCTATGAGACTCTTATCTCCAATAAATCACCAGAAAACCAGAAATGGCTCTATGGCTCAAGTGGTAGAGCTCTAGCCTTGAGCTGGAGAGCTGAGGGAGAGCACCCAGGCCCAGAGTTCAAGGCCCAAGACCACCACAACCAACAACAACAATAAAAAGGAATACTGACTAAAAAAGCAATAGTATTAAGAAATCGTAAAGATAGACACAAGTCTAACATTTTAGTATTATCTTAGATACCAGCAGCCTTCTAGTCCAATGAGCCATGAGCCCTCAGAATGTTGACCAAATTTCGTAGTTTATTTGCACAATCAATATAAGTATGTATTTTCTCATCTATCTTTCATTTCACCACAGAATGTGTATTTATCCTTTATATCATACTTGAATACCAAAGCCTTTGGAAGATATTTATTAATTGGTGTATATTAATTGTACGAAGAAATCTTATTGAAATATTTTACACTCGCACATATTGATGAAGGGCATGATTAACCGTTTCTCTTTCTCCATTCCTATTGCCTTTTATTTTTCAACAGTTTTCTGTGAATTTCTTTGTGCTATCTTCACACATCGTCAAAATGTGTTAAAGTGTGTTCACCCACTGTCATTGAAAATTATACTATACTGAATATAAAAGCAAAAATCTAAATAAATGGAGACATACAATTTTTGTGGATTGGAGGATACATATAAATTGTCTCCTCCCCTTTTTTATCATCATTCATGGGGCTTGAAATCTGGCCTTGGGGGCTGTCCCTCTGCTATTCATTTCAAAGTGAATGCTCTACTCATTGAGCAATTGTGCCACTTCTAGTTTTCTGGTGGTTAATTGGATATGAGTCTTACAGACAATCATGTTCCAGCTGGCTTTGAATGGCAATGCTCAGATCTCCGCCTCCTATGCAGCTAGAATTAAAAGCAAGAGCCAAGAGTGGCCAGCTTCACAGTTTTATTTCTGTTTATGACAATTTCTAAAAACACCTGACTAGCAATCTTTGACTCACTGACAAAGAAAGATATATTTCTATGTCAAATTTTAAAGGTGTAAGTTTAAAATTGTTATATTTGTAGAGGAAAGATTATACAGTTCAATGGGTCTGTAGGGCACCAGATTAGATCCACATAAATATTATCAAGGAATATTTAATAAGGGTTAAACGAAATATTTGTGGAATGACATTCTCTTTAATAAGTGGTGACAGATTAGACAGAATTTGGGCAAATTAAAAAGTGAACATTGACTTACACGTAACAATTTATTCAATATTAACTTCTAGCAGGATTAAAACGTATATAAAACAAAAAGAATGATGAAAATGAAAAGCAAAGGAAGATGTCTTGATAATTTTGGAGATGAAGTATTCTTAAATTTGGCATTAAAATTATACAAAATGAAAACGATATAGTTGCACTCAATAAAAGTATAGAACAATTTAGTCTGTGAAAGCTCATATACATGTAGTGAATAGAAGTTGTTAGCAGATGGCTCATGTATCTCATCTAGCTACTTGGGAGGATGTGATTTTAGTATTGCTGTTTGAAGGCAGCCCACAAAATAAAGTCCCTGAGAATCTTATTTTTTTTAATCAGCAAAAAGCCAGAAGTGAGGCACGACTCAAATGGTGAATTGTTAACAAATTGCAACAAATACCAGGCACCCTGAGTTCAAGCCCCAGAAACATATGTACATGTACAAAAGTAATAATAGTAATACTAATATGACGATGATGATGATGATGATAATATGATGAAGAGTACACATAGTCAAGGAAAAAATATTTGCAAATCCTGAAGAATGCCTTAAATCTAGATTCTACATAGAACTCTCAAAACCTAATGGTTAAAAGAACATCAATTAGAAACCAGCAAAATACATCTTGTGAAAAATAAGCACAAGAAAAGCATCATCAGTCATCAAATAAATGCACATTAAAACTAAAATGACATCATAAAGCATGTATGAGAATTACTTCATGTAATTCAATAATGACCATAGTAAATGCTATCAAGAAACAGAGAAACTGGATGCTGAGTGGGGTAGTGCATAGTCACAGGCACTGTGACTATTCTTTCACATGTTACCCAAGAGTCAGGTTTCAACACAAATGACTACAATGAGATTGTGCAAAAGAGATTGCGACTTTTCTCTCTCTTGAATCAAAATTCTGTCAAATGATTTCTGTCTTCCAGATATTTACACATTTCTTATGATCTTTTCTAATATTTGGTCTTCATTACTGATGTTCATAATACATTTTTGCTGTTGTCTTGTGTGTATATCTCATTTTTAGGGCTTGAACTCTGTGTTTAATGGTCTCCCTTGTATTTTTTGCTCATGCCTGATGACAGTCTATCCTTGAGCCACATCCTCACTTGCTGCTTCTTGCTGCATAATTGGAGATAAGTTTTCATATTTTTGTCTGTTTGGACAGACGTTGAACTAAAATATTCAGGTCTCAGCCTCTTGAGTTCTAGGATTGTACACGTGAATGGCTAACACCAATCTTTGCTTTACTGTTATTTTAATTATGTGGTAGAGGAAAGTGGAAGTATATTTGTGTTAAGTGCAATTTTCAAATACAAGTTTGATTCAACTTGATATAATGTAACTGTTATCAGTTTTAACAGTTAAATCAATGAATATTACACATTCCCACAGAAATACAATTGAAAACAAAAGGCATAATTATTTTCTTTTTTTTTTAATTTTTTTTGGGTCCGGTCGTGGGGCCTGAACTCTGGGCCAGGGCGCTGTCCCTCAGCTCTTCAGCTCAAGGCAAGCGCTCTACCACTGAGCCATCTTCCCAGCCCGTGAGCCATCTTCCCAGCCCCATAATTATTTTCTTAAAACAAGTAATGGAACCATGAATTTCTTTCACTTTACAATTCATGTTTAATATAACTTTAACTAGCAGACTTCTATGACTAAAATTAAATATATTAATTGTATACCACAAGAAGCAAAGTGATTACATTATGGATAGATATTTTCTCACAGCCAAAAGATAAGTTTTTGAGCATTCTCACGAAAAGGAAATGTTACATGCAGAAATTAATGGATATGATGTAGCTTGATCATTACACAGCATATAAATGAATGCGGATTAGCACTCAATACTTCATAAATATGTAAAAATAATTATGTAGCTAAGTGCCAGTGTCTCATACTTGTAACCTTAGCTACTAAGGAGTCTGAGAGCTGAGAATCATGGTTCAAAGCCAGCCTAGGCAAGAGAGTCCATGAGACTCTTATCAACAATGAGCCACTAGAAAACACGCAGTGGCTCAAGTGGTAGAGCACTAGTCTTGAGATGAAGAGCTGAGGGACAGTGTCCAGGCCCAGATTTCAAGCCCCATGACTGACAAAAATTAAAAATAAACAGTTACAAATAAACACATATTTTGCCATAAATGTTAAAATATATATTCTAAATTTTTTTAAATCCTCAATAGATATACTAGTTTATATAAATATGGAGAAGTGTGTTCTGGATTTAGTTGTCATTGAATCAATTTTGTAACTCACACATTTCTCACTCAATTCATATTTGTATGTTTATATACTTATATACCTTAAGTATAATTAACTGATACGTGATAGGAAATTCTGTTTTAGGAATCTACCTTGGCTTTCTAACATTAACCCTTCTACCCTAAAATCGATATGCCCTCCAACCTTGTCAGAGGTTTCATCTCATTGGAGCAGAAAAGTATAAGCCAAAACCATTGGTTGGAACAACTGTAGCATTTTACATGTATTTCACTTAGTTTAAGAACCAAAACATTCAATTCATCTTAACCATGCCAGTAACAGCAAAATGTCTTCTGAGCTTTTCAGTCTCTTAAGAGATGACAATCTTTAATTATACATCTATTTTTTCTGTCAAACATCTTATATCTTAGGAAGATTTTTGGGTAATCCTGTATTCTTGAATAGAAGACAGGAACAAAGGTAATAATGAATATAGCCAAAGAAAATTCTTGAAAACAATTAAAAAACAATCACACTCCTGTTTTCACCGATTTCAATGAGAATATAAGATAAAGTATCACGTTTTTGTTGGATTTAAAGAGCAATAATTAAACTTTTATTATCAGTGAAAAAGGGAACAGACAACTTTGTTTGAAGACAGCTTGACTTTGAGCAATCCAACATAAGCATAATGGATTTAATTTGTTTTTCTATGTATTTGCCAAAATAATTGAAAGCAACAACCAAAGGCAGGAAATCATCTAAGCCAAAACAGTAAAGTTTTATCTATAAAATAATTTTGAGGGTTTGATTCTTTCAAAGTCATGCTTGCAAAGAGGAAAGTATATTTGCTTTGGTGTGAACAAGAAAAAATATAAAAATCCTTTATTAATGTTTATCATATCTTGACTAGGGCTTCTCATTTTGGAGAAGAGGAAAGGTATGAAAAAGTTCAAGACTGTTTATTCCCCAAGATCATT
The DNA here is from genome assembly GCF_019054845.1 of Dipodomys spectabilis. Taxonomy (NCBI): domain Eukaryota; kingdom Metazoa; phylum Chordata; class Mammalia; order Rodentia; family Heteromyidae; genus Dipodomys; species Dipodomys spectabilis. The sequence continues at coordinate 2,233,385 of NW_024870831.1, read as the reverse complement.
CTTATTTATCTGTTATAGCGATGGAAGCAGGCTTGGTTACTATTAGTATCATGCTTGTTTACATTTAGAAGCATTGTTTGTTTCTGGGTTATAAGCTACAAATCTTGAGCATTAATAAAGGGTCATTTCCTAAGAGAAGAAAGTTTTTGTAATCAAACCTAAAATATTAAACACAGCATAGTGGATACTATTTTCTAGCTATTTCACAATCTGTAGGTATGTCAGGCTTACTGGACTTAGTATTCTTTTCCAGTTTCTTTTATACCACCTGCCCTAAGTTATAATACATATTAATGGAATGAAAAAGTAATGCCATCTTAAGAAAGTCCCATTGCAACAAGATGTTATGTCGAAAAACCAACTTTACAAATTTGGCGGGGGTGGGGGGCCGGGGAGCGATTGGTGGGCAGAGATGTTAAGGAGAAACAGAGGGGGAGGCAACAATGTTTGATAAGAAATATATTCATTACCTTACTCATGTAATTGTAACCCCTCTGCAATGTATTTTCACAAAAAAACTTATTAATATTAAAAAAAGAATGTCATTTAGGACTCTGGGAATGTGGCTTCATGGAACAGTTATTGTTTAGCATGCATGAACCTGAGTTCAATTCCTCAGTACCACATAACCAGAAAAAGGTACACTGGAAGGGGTGCTTTGTCTCAAGTGGTAAAGTGCTAGCTTTGATCAAATAAAAAAAAGAGCTCAGGAACAGTTCCCTAACCCTGATTTCAAGCCCAGGTCTGGCAAAAGAGTCATTTAGCTAGTAAATGCAAAATAAAAAAAATCATAATTAGAATATAAAATTGCTCCTTCCAAATGATAACTAATAATAACTGATAACTAACAATAGTCCTTAAATCATGTATGGACTTTACCTATATTAGAATACTGTGTTGAACAAAAAAAAAAAAACAACGTTTTTTTAATAGGTCATGGCAATTAATACCAGGAATGAGCTTAGATATCAAGTGAAGATTAATCCAGGAAATTCAAAGATGCCAGACTTTTGAGTGGTCACTGCTAATCACAATGAGAAGGGTAGTATAAGTGAGATTTGGAAATCTTTTTGGTAAGTCATGGTACCAAAAAGGCAGAGGTTCATTAATTGTTTTGACAGAAGAGAAGGAATAACTCCAGATGGAAGGAATAAATGATAATAATAACTAAATTATACCACAAACTGTTCTAGAGAACCATTTTTGATTATTGAACAACTAGTTATTAACTAGGCTTATTCCTCATTGCCGTTGCAATCTAATCACTTATGCCAGTTCTTAATCTTTGTGTGGTAAGTTGTATATCCTTCTATGCTGCGCTTTCATACCTAATCTCCTTTGCTTTCTAAAAATCTCAGTCTTTCTCTATTTCTCAATGAACAATTTCTGATACTAAGTCCACATATGGAGACAGCAGAGGATGCTAATGTAAGAGACCCATAGCTCATGGGTCATAATGTAACAACATAGAAAAAGAAGACATATATATTGCTACTTCAAATTTTCTGAAAAGCTGCAATGTCATCATTTGATTCAAATTTCCATTATTTGTGTACAGTGTCATTAAGTGCACATAAATGCAAATATGAGCCGGGTGATGGTGGTTCACCCCTGTAATCTTAGCTACTCAGCAGGTTGAGACCAGACGATTGTATTTCAAACCTCGCCTGGTCAGGAAAGTCCATGAGACATTTATCTTCAATTAGACACCAGAAACCCGGAAGTGGTGCTGTAACTAAACTGGGAGAGCACTCAACTTGAGCAAAAGAGCTGAGGGACAGTGTCCAGGATCAGAGTTCAAGCCCCAATACCCACAGAAAAAGGACAAATATGACTTTAATTTTCCCTAAGAGGAATGACGAAGTCAATAGAAATCTTCACAAGCGGAGAAAATCATTCCTAAATAGTTCAGTGCATCTTTTGCTGAGTCAAGTTATGGCTTCTTTGCTGGACATATTCTCTTCTTTTAAAAATTGTCAAATATTAGCTTTATAATAAACTTCACCAAAAATTTCTTGGTCCAAAAGAGAAGTCCATACAGTTTATGTAACTTGGATTTAAAAATATCACAAAGCCAACACAAACAGGAGAGTCTGTCAAACTCTTATCTGTAATTAAACACCAAAAAAGCCAGAAGTGGAGTTGTGGCTCAAGCAGTAGAGTACTAGCTTTGAGGGCAGGTGGGCAGGAAAGACAATGTTCAGGGACAGGGTCCAGCCTCTGAGTTCAAGCCCCAGAGCCAGCACAAACTAAACAAACAAGCAAACAATAAAAAAACCCACATATTTCTTTGGGACCATCCTTAAAGCACTGGTTTGAAAAAAGGCTCCTGTTGCTGATCATACTCACTGGATCTTGCTTTTTGGAATCCGTGTAGCTATGGAGAACTCAGGAGCAGATTAAAGAAATGGATAACTGACTCCTGCAACAAAAGAATCATGTCAGGAGTGAAATATCTATGAATAAGGCACTTTTTAAGCTCCATGTCTTTGTTTCTTTTCTGAAGAACACTTTTAAAACAATGTTATTCCCCTAACATCACCTTATGTGACCTTTTCTGCTTGACTCAGACATATACTAGTTGTTTCACATAAGGGAAACCATGGGACCTATGTTTCTTTGGGCCTGGCTTACTTCACTTAACATAATTTTTTCCAATACTTTCCATTTCCTAACAAATGCCATTCTTTCTGATGGAGGCATAGAATTCCATTGTGTATATATACCACATTTTCTTGATGTTAGGGGAATGAACCCCAAGATAAGTATTCAAATTTTGTTTCCTTTCATGCAATTGTTTCTAACATATTTCTAAGATGATTTCTTTGTTGCTTTGTATGTCCCTCCCCCACAGTATAACCACTGCTTTCACTGTATTTGATATTGATAAAATTTGTGGAGGAGAAGGGCAAAAATAAATCGTTTAACTAGAGATACAGGTGGACCCATTGCAACAATGAGATGTACAAATCGTTATGCGGAAATATGAACTTTACAACTTTGGTGTGGGGAGGAGGATCAGGTGTGGGGAACGGAGGGAGTATGGGAAGGGATGGGAAGGGGAAACAAAGAGGAGGCAACAATGCTTGATAAGAAATGTACTCGTATGGAACCAACCCAGATGCCCCTCAGTAGATGAATGGATAAAGAAGATGTGGTATATATACACAATGGAATTCTATGCCTCCATCAGAAAGAATGACATTTCCCCATTTGTTAGGAAATGGAAAGGTTTGGAAAAAATTATATTAAGTGAAGTAAGCCAGGCCCAAAGAAACATAGGTCCCATGGTTTCCCTTATTTGCAATATCTAGTATAGGTATGAGTCAAGCGGAAAAAGTCAGATAATGTGATGTTAGGAAAACAAAACCTCAAATATGTATTTTAATGTTTTTGTTTCTTTCATGCATGTGTTTCTAACGCATTTATAAGATTATTTCTTTGTTGCTTTGTATGTCCCTCCCCCACAGTGTAACCCCCGCTTTCACTATATTTGATGTCAGTATAACATGTGGAGGAGATGGGGACAAACAAGTCGTTTAAGGATTCAGGTGGACCTGTTGCAACAATGAGAAGTACAAAATGTCATGTCAAAACCAGCTTTACAATGTCGGTGGGGGGGGGGTATGATTGGTTGGGAGGGAGGGGAGAGGCTGGGAAGGGAGGTGAAGGGTAAACAAAGGAGGAGGCTGCAATGCTTGGTAAGAAATGTATGCATTATCCTACCCATGTAATTGTAACCCCTCTGTACAGTATGTTCTCAAATAAAATAAAATAAAATTTAAAAAAAAAAAAAAAAAAAGAAATGTACTCGTTATCTTGCCCATGTAATTGTAACTCCTCTATACGGTATTCTCACAATAAAAATAAGAAATAAAAGAAAAAATAAAACAACGTTATTTCCTTTTCATCTATGCTGGCCTTCAAATGGCATAATTTTTTTCCTTTTGTAATACTCTCAACTACAAGTTTACAGACAAGTTTTATATGAGTGAAGAACACACTTGAAAAATTCAGGGACAGAGTTTCCTTCAAGCCTTAGATTCTTTTCATGTACAGTAAAAACGAGAGCACAAATTAACTTGAACTTTGTCATTTCTCTATGTTAAATTATCAAAGACTTAGCATAGTAGAAACTATTTTCTAGCAATATCACAATCTTTGGATGTAGATTTTTTTTCCGACTGTTCCATGGGACCCATTTTTCTTAACTTCTTTTTCTCCATCTAGTGATCCTATAACATCCTATACCGTCCTGGGATTGCTGTATCTTTACTGGATTCTCTAATTTCTGTTGGAAAGTTAGGAAGGAGAGAAAATTGAGTTACTGTTTCCGTTTTACCTTATTTTTTATTACCTTAGAAACTGTAAATCAAAATAACATAAACTATCTTTATAATATTAGGAGGATAATATTATGCACTTTTGTTTCTAAAGCCACTGAGATCTTCAAATCATGTTTTTAATGCTTGTATATTACTGGAATTAGAGAACATTTTAATACTGAGACAGCATAAAATCTCAAAGAAATCTGGAGAAATTGTTTCAATACTACATCTTGTTCCACGAGGACATGAAACGATTTTATATACAATATTTTATACTAGTAACTTTTTTCCAGAACTGGATTTTGTTAATATATGTGACTATCCACCAGAATAAATGTCTTCATTTATCCACATCTTGTACAGACAGCATAGTCACGCAGATGTGGGAGTTCATCAGTAGCACTTTTTAAAAATGCAAAAAATGTGGACTGGGAGCCAATATGAATATTTTTCTAACATCACCTTCCACATCCTATTTCTTCCTTCCTAGGAAACAACCTAATCAATAAAAAGGCTTAGTTTTTGGCTCTTGAACTTGAAAGTGGAAGCAGAATGTTATGGATGTCAGAGATGACTGTTCATGGTTTTTTACATAATAATGTCACATGCAACAGCCCTATGAGTCCTGCAGGACTTAGCATTGTACTTCCTTAGTGATGTGATAGGAATGTCAGCCTTACAGGACTTAGTATTTTTTTCCATTTCCATTTCTACCACCTAGCCTAAATTATAATACATAGTAATGGAATGAAAAAGTAATGCCATCTTAAGAAAGTCATTTAGGGTTCTGGGAATTTGGCTTCATGGTAGAGTGATTGCTTAGCATGCGTGAAACCCTGGGTTCAATTACTCAGTACCACATAAACAGCAAAAGAAATTGTGCTGTGCTTCAAGTGGTAGAGTGCTAGCCTTAAGCAAAAAAAAAAAATCTCAGGAAGAGTTCCCTGGCCCTGAGTTCAAGCCCCAGGACCGGCCAAAAAATTCATTTAGCTAGTAAATGTCAAATAAAGAACGTACACTGAGAATATATAATTGCTTCTTCCAACGATTACCTAACAATAGTTCTTAATTCATGTACTTTACCTATATTAGAAGATTGTTTTGAGGGAAAAAAAGCGTTTTGTTAATAGGTCATGGCAATTAAAATCAGGAATGTGCTTAGATATCAGGTGAAGATTAATCCTGGAAATTCAAAGATGCCAGGCTTTTGAGTGGTCACTGCTAATCACAATGAGAAGGGTAGTATAAGTGAGATTTGGAAAACTTTTTGGTCAGTTGTGGCACCAAAAAGGCACCAGCTAATTAATAGTTGTGATAGAAGTGAAGGAATAAATCCAGAAGGAAGAAATAAATGATAATAATTATTAAATTATACCAGAAACTCTTCTAGGGAACCATATTTGGTTATTGAAGAACTATTGGCTGGGGATTGAATTCAGGCCTAAGGAACAGGCCAGAATTGCTTTTATTCAAAGAGGGTGAGTTTCCCCATTCCCCATAGTGCATTAGAGTTTCCCAGACTCCAAGTTCAAATACCAGTCCTGGCAGAAAAAAAATGAGCACTCATTCCAAGCCAGGGAGCTCCATTAGTATTTTTAATATACTAAATTTTTTATTTTAATTTATTTTCTATATATTTCATTATTTTATTGTTTTATTTATTTATTTGTTTAGCCAAGCACGGAGCTGGAAGTTGTGGAAACTCTGTCTCAGCTTCCATCACCCTAGCCTGGGTTGGTGCAGCCTCTGGACCCACAGCCTATCCTGGGATTCTAGTCTTCAGGGGCTGATAGGAAAAAAAAAAGTGAAAATGGCAAGGAAAAATAGCCATGAATTGCGAACAGTTAGAGGTTTCTCAGTTTACTTTCCTTGCATGGTGATAATCCTGGGTCCAAATGACACAACTGCAACCTGTAGGCATTGCTGTCAGCAGGCTGTCAGTGAAGCCATAGGCCAATCTGCGCACCTAGGCCCTGAGTTTGAATCCCGGTCATGACATTTACAAATGGCTGGAGAGCATAAGAAACTATTGCCTGTCCATAGGAACACCAGAGGAATGTGGTCAATGTCATGGTTGGAAGACTAGTTTGTCAATTAGTCTAGCATAAAATTAAACCCAGAATTCACAAGATATGGATTGATTTTAATTTATAGTTTATTATGCATTAAAATAATACTGTGTGTGCGTGTGTGTGTGTGTGTGTGTGTGTGTGTGTGTGTGTGTGTGTGTGTGTGTGTGTGTTTTGTCTGTAGTGGGTCCTGAAATCTGGGCCTGGGTGTTGTCCCTCAGCTTTTCAGTTCTGGTTTAGTGTGGTACCATGTGAGACACAGCACCATTCCTGGCTTTTTCTGATCATGTGTTGCTGAGGAATCGAACCCGGGACTCATGCATGCAAAACAAGCACTTTCCCAATGAGCCACCTTCCCAGCCCCTAAAAGAATACTATTGATTAAATGGAGTCCTCACTAAATACCTGAGAATCACTAGGAAGGTACTATATGTCATTGAATACTAGATAGACATCACTGGCAATATCTAAATATCTAAATATATATTTATTTGTATACCACTGTCTGCATAGAAATGTATTGCTATTTTGGCTCAAAGGAAAACAAAATGAAAGCAGCATCGAAAAAAAGACACAAACCATGGACGGTCAACAGTTTCTGTTTTCCTTCCTTGCACGTTGACCATCCTGGGTGTGAAAGACATGGCTGCAACCTGTAGGTAACCTGGCAGTTCTGAAGGTTGGCGCTGTCAGTGAAGCCAAAGGCCAACATGGACACTAGGCCCTGAGTTCAAATCCTGGTCATGCCACTTACAAGGGGCTGAAGAACCTAAGAAACTATTGCTTGTCCATAGGAACACCAGAGGAATATGATTAATGTCATGGTTGCATGAGTAGTCCCTCAGTAAGTCTTGCATAAAATTAGACCCAATAATCACTGGACAGGATTGATTTTAATTCATAGTTTATTATGCATTAAAAGAATACTATTGATTAAATGGAGTCCTCACTAAATACATGAGAATCGGTAGGAAGGTAATATATGTCATTGAATATTAGATAGACACCTCTGGCAGTACCTAAATATCTAAATTTATATTTGGGTTGGGAATGTGGCTCAATGGTAGAGCTCTTGCCTTGCATGACTGAGGCCCTGGGTTTGATTCTTCAGTACCACATAAGCAAAAAGAAAAAAGCCGGAAGTGGTACTGTGGCTCAAGTGGTAGAGTGCTAGCCTTGAGCTGAAGAGCTGAGAGACAGCGCCAGGCCCAGAGTTCAGACCCCACGATGGAACCCCAAAATAAATAAATAAATAAATTTATATTAATTTATTTACCATCATCGTCATAGAAAGTTACTGCTATTTTGGCCAAACCGGGGGCTTGCTCCCAGGTCCTGAGATCCACTTGGCAGCTGAATGGGCTAGAGCGGTGCTGACACTCACCCATTCATGAATTGGGCCTCTCAGGCCTTCATATCAGGTCCCATCATTACCAAAAATTTCTTCCTGGTGTAAGATTTCAAGGGTGACACCTGTTTTCCTTTTCTGTACAAGTTCATAATATGTCTGCAAAGTTACATGCTATGGAATAGATGGGAATAAATGTAATAAATGTTATAGGTGCACTAACGGTCCATAAAATAAATGCTAAGTAAATAAATAAATGGTAAAACACAATGTATCACTCCAAAAAACATGATATAGACTGAATATATTGATGTAAGTATAAATCATAAATTTAACATGTCTATAAATGTTATGAGGTGCTTGAATTCATAGGAAATGATAGGCAAGTTGTATGGCACAACAATTAGTTTTAAATAAGAGTTCATGAAGTGTGACAATAAGAATCATATTCAGGAATTACAGGCATTGGGAAAGATCCAAGAATCGGTACTCAAATGGTACATAGGATTCGAACACAGCTCACTACATCTCCTACTCTATCCAAATAGATAATTAGCATACTAGCTTCAGCGTATGAATGGATGAATATTGTGCCTCATCCCCACCCTGGGGCTCAATCTCAGGTCCTGGGTATGGCCTAGCTCCTTAGTGGCTCACAAGCTGATGGGCTCATGTGGACCTATTTGGCTGTTGGGCTGCCTAGACCCCAAGTTCAAATCCCAGCACTACCAAAAGGTTTATTCTGATGTGAGAAGCCAATCCTTGCACCTGTTTCCCTGTACTGTGCAAGTGCTGGGTCTCAGCAAGAGTCAAAAAAGCATATGCAACCCTAGATCTGTGGGAATAGGTTGTCATCCATGTCAGCACAGTTTTATATGTCATCCTATGATCAATAAAATACACAATACATCCCTGAAAAAGACACAACATAAAAAGAATTAATACACTGAATGCAAGATGCATACCATACCTGTATGTAAATAGAGGTCCTATGTTTAAAAGCGCTGGGCTTCTTATTTTGTCCAGTGCTTGGGCTACAAATCAGGCCCTGCACCAGGCCTGACATTCTAGTCTTCAAGGATGGTGAGCCTCCCCTTCCCCCACAGTGCAACAGAGTTACCAGACCTGAGTTCAAATCCCAGCACTGACAAAAGATTCATCCTGATGTCAGAAGCCAGTCATGGCACCTGTTTTCCTCTCCTGTGAAAGTTCTGGGCCTCAGCTAGGAAGGAGAATGAATGCATAGGCAACCCTATAACAATGGGAACAGGTTGTCATCCATGTGAGCACAGTTATAACTGTCACCATACTCAGTAAAATACACAATACCTCCATGAATTAGACACAAATTAAGGAGAAGTGCACCGAATTCAAGATGCTGTCTGCACATGTATGTCAATATAGATGCTATGTTTAAATTATGAATTTAGGACTATCCTGGCCTCAGCTTCAATCACCTTAGGGTGGCGGGCTGTCATGGGCCCATAGTCAATCCTGGGATCCTAGGCCCTGAAGTCTTGCAGGAAAACACACATACACACACAGAAAAAAAAAAGCCACGGGATGGATTTTTAACAATGTTTCCTTTCCACGGTGATTATCCTGGGTCTGAATGACACGCCTACAAAGGGTACTTCACCTTGCATTGGCGAAGGCTAGTGGGCTATCAGGGAAGCCATAGACCCATGTAGCAATGTTGGCACTGAGTTCAAGTGCTGGTCCTGACACCTACCAATCAGGGGATTTCCCAGAGACTCATTACTATGCATAGGAACACCGATGGAATGTGAGCAAACTCATGATTGAGAAGTTTCTCCATGGATCATTCTAGTCTAAAATTAGACACAATGATCCTAGGATGCTGACTGATCTTATTGAATAGTTTATTAAGCATGAAAAGAATCCTATTCTTTCAATGGCGGCATAATAACTACCTAAGAGTTGGTAGGAACGTAGTTGATGTCATTGAATCCTAGGTAGATGTCTCTGGCACTCTATACAAATATATATTTATTGGTATACTACCACCTGCCTATCCATATATGGCTATTTTGTCCACCCCTGTGGCTCGATGTCAGGGTCTGGGAATTCAGTTTCCTGGGATTGAGGTTGCCGTTTTGACACACTCATTCATGAATTGGTTCTGGTAGCCCCTGAGTTCAGATCTCAGCACTGCCCACAATTGGATCGTGGAGTAAGAAGCCGAGTGTGACACCTGTTTTCCTTTGATCTGAGCATTCTGGGTGTCAGACATGATGGAGAACACATCTACAAATCTAGATACTATGTGATAGGATGTCATCAAAATAATAAATGTAATGTGTTACCACAGTCAATAAAATAAATGGTAAATAAATGAATAAACAGAAATACAATAAATAATCACAACAAACAGGATATGTACTGAACATCTATAAGTAAGTACAAATCCTATCATTACAATGTATATAAATAGTATGTTTCCCAGGGCTGGGGCTTGAATTCAAGCCTAGGGACTAGGCCTGACTTTCTTGTCTTCAAGCACGGTGAGTGTCCCCTTTGTCCACAGTGCGGCAAAGTTACCCAGACCCTGAGTTCAAATCCAAACCCTGGCAGAAAAAAACGGCACCAATTGCAAGCCAGGCAGATCATTTTTGTTTGTTTGTTTCTTTGTTTGCGAAACAAGGTCGTGAACTCAGGTACGGCAACTCTAACTCAGCTTCCATCACCGTAGTCTGGGGTGCAGCCAATGGAACCACAGGCGATCCTGGGATCCTAGACCTCCAGGCCTTGTGGTGGGGGTGGGGGGAACGTACAGAGAAGAAGTGGTGGGATGGCTTTTTAACATTTTGCACCATGATCATTTGGGTCTGAATGACACAGCTCTAAAGTGTACTTCACCTTGTATTGCTGAAGGCTGGCAGGGTACTGGGGAAGACATGGTCCTGCAGGGCAATATAAGCCTAGAGTCGAATCCCAGTCATGGCACTTCTGAATGGCGGGAGATTCTAAGAGACTTGTTCCCATTTATAGGAATAATGATAGAATGTTGTAAGTGTTACGATTGAATGAGTTGCTCATGAATGGTACTCATATAAATTTAGACATCATGATTTCAGTAGGCTGATTGATTTTATTTAATATGAATCAGTAAAAGACAACTTTTTGTTACAGAGACACAATAATTTCAGGACACTGATTTACTTAATAGTTTATTAAGGATGAAAACAATATTAATTATATGGAGGCATAATAAATACCCAAGAACTGTTAGGAATGTAGTCTATATAACTGAATAATGGATAGACATCTCTGGAACACTATATACACACACACACACACACACACACACACACACACACACACACACACACACACACACACATATATTAGCATACTACCATGTGCATGCCAATCTGTTCTTATTTTGTCAACCCCAGGGGCTCAATCTCAGGTCCTGGGAAATGCCTGTCAGCTCAGTTTGTCCCAGGATGGCATGTTGACACTCAATCATTCATGAATTTGGCCCTGTAGGCCATGAGTTCACATGTCAGCATTCCCAAACAATGAATCGTGGAGTAAGAATCAGATGGTGACACATGTTTCCTTTTCTGTGAAAGTCCTGCGTGTCAGGTATGAAGTGGAATACATATGCAGACCTATATCCTATGTAATCAATGTAATCAATATTCTCTGTGCCATAATAGTCAATAAAATAAATGGTTACATGAACAAAACAAAAGGTAAAATGAATAACTACACTGAATGAAATATGGAGTAAATATATGTATGTAAATATAAACCATATATTTAAAGTGTACACAAGTAGGATGTTTTCTAGTGGTGGGGATCGATTTCAGGCGTAAGGAACAGACTTGAATTTCTTGACTTCAAGAAAGCAAGCTTCCCCTTCCTACACAGTGCAACAGTTACCCAGACCGTGAGTTGCTATCCCACTCCTGGCAGAAAAAAATGGCATCTCTATGCTATGTGACAACCAATTCTTAGGTATTTCATTATGTCTCCTTTTAATGAATATAATTTTTAAATGCTTCATAAAGTATTGATTAAAATCAATCAGTATCCTAGAATATAATTGTATGTAATTTTATCCTAGAATCATTCAAGAACTGCCCATTCAGTCATGACATACATCACATTCCATTGGTATTCATATGGATAAAAATGAGTTTCTAGGATCTCCTGCCATGTGGAGGTGGCAGGACCAGGATTCAAATTGTGGGCTCCAGCTTCCACCACTTAAACCTGAAGATAGGGAACTCACCGGTCTGTCCAAGATCATCAGCAAGATCAATGATTAAGCAAGCACCAGTGGCTCTCAGCAGTCCTCCATGGTATTTACAAGGCTGTGAAAGGAGATTCATGGTCATAATCACCCTAGGCTGGAAAGTACTTGAGACCCCTGTCCAATTTCAGTGTCAACAATGCCAGAAGTAGAGCCGTGTGGCTCCAGTGGTAGAGGGGTAGATTTGATCAAAACCAGCTCATCGACTATGCTTCGATCCTGAGTTCAATGTCCAGGACTGGCAACAAACAGACATACACAACAATCTGTGCAGCCATCCGGCCATCTGTTGGTTGACACCACTACCAGCAGTTGAGGAAGGTAGAGGTAACTGAGGGGTAAGCAAGAGTCTCGATGCGAATTTGGAGTACAATAGGAAATGGACGACCTAGTCAGTTAGTGGGAGAATAGAGCATTTCCCAGAGCCTGGGAATGTGGCCAGCCCATCTTTCCCATCCCAGCGCGCAGATGCCTGAAACAACAAGACTCTGAGACAGAGCTGCGGGCAACAAATTACTGCCAGAACACCAGAAGAATCCTCCCATCAGACCTTCAACATTCAAGAAAACAAAGAATACAAAAAAGGGAAGGATCCCAAAGAAAAACACCACTGGGGAGGGTGATTCAACACGGAGGGTCTGGCCAAAGGTAATGCCTACCACAGGCTTCTCCTGCCTTTGGACACAGTAACAGCCACCAGAGTCCAGAGTGTCAAGGGTGCCAATACCATAAAGGAGCTGCAGAGGTGCTACCAACATGTGGTGATTGCCCTGGATTGCAGCAAAGAAGAAACCAGGTGCTCTGTGCCAAGATCCAACCACTGAAGCAAGAAAAGAAAGACCTGCAGAATTGACAAGAGAAAGAGAAGGGGAAGGTAGCCCAAGTGCACAAAGCACCAAAAACAGAGCTAGACATCCACAAGCTACCCATACAGAGGTTGGTTTTGGCAGAAAGTAATTTACAATCGGCACCAGCCCACATGCAGCTCACAGCCGATGACAGAAATGGAGCATGAAGCTCTCACCAGCTGCCTACAGGCCACAGAGCAGTGCATGGGGGAGCTGGAGATGGTGGCTTCTGTGGTTCCTACTTACAGAAGGAGACTGAAATGTTGTTCAAACAGCTGAATGATGTAACACTTCAGCTCAAGGAAAAGACCAGAAGCTTCTATGACCTGGAGCAAGTGAACACAGAGTTTTAGGAGAAGCTGGAAGCACTCTGGACATAGAGGAGCAACAGGAAGAACAGAATCTGCAAGTTCCAACAAGTGCTGCAGAAGCCTGATGTACTGAAGAGACTACAGCACAACCTGAGCTGAATGGTAACTTAGCGAATCTGGAGAGAGACACCTTCTTGCAGAACCTGAGCATTGAGAGGTCCACGCAGGAGGAGGAGGCCTGATGGCTGACTGAGCAGGTAAACCAACTGACAGAAGAGAAGGAGTGAGGATTGAGGTAGGTGCTGCACCTAGAGAATAACTGGCGGAACTGAGAACGAAGCTAGCAGAGCCATGGCACCCCAAGGGTCCATCTCAGGAGAAGCAGCAACTGCAGGCCCACGCCTACCACACGCAGATGGGGTTGAAAAACCTGGAGGAACAACTTCATATCTAGGTCGAGGAAAACCAGAGGCTTCGTCTCCAGATTGCAGAGCAGCAGGAGCAACTGGTAAGACTAGATGAGAAAACCAAGGATCGAGACCCCACCATGTGCATATGTGTGCAACACACAGCTGGAGGAACAGCTGGCCATGCTGCGGGGCACTCTCCACAGGGTGAGCAGTGAGAAGAAAGATCTTACCAGCATCCTGGACTCAGAGCAGCAGGTGAAGAAACATCCGCAGGAACAGCTGGGCTGCTGAGAGGAGAAGATAGAAGAATGGAAAGAGTGTCTGAGAGAGAGAGCCATGCAGCTCAGGAGCTGCAGGAGCAGCAGGAACAGTCCCTGGCCCAGCTGCAGGAGCTCAGAGCCACCCGTCAGCAGGACATCACTTCCAATGAGCAGCTGTGCTCCAAGTAGCAGGTCCTACAGTAGCACCTGCAGAAGCAGACCCAGCTGTTGGAGCAGCTGAATCAAGTGCAGGGTCCGACCAAATGGAGGGACTAGGTGGTGCCCCCAAAGTGGCAGGAGAGTTTCAAGTGCCTGGAAATGACCAGTCCACAGGAGGAGCACCTGCAGTCCCAGCTGAGCTTCCTGGCTTTCTCTGGGGAAAGGGAAGCTGTGAACCCTGGAGAAGCAAAAGCTGAGGAAGCAACTCTCCTCGATGTGCCCGTGGCAGAGGATGGAGATGTCCCCTAACCTGAGAGGGATGTGGCACTGTTAGCACTCTCAGAGGATGAGATCCACAGGAGGAAACTCCTGCCGGACTGGTGCAGGCACTCCCCCTCCCCCGGACAGCTCAGTGCCAGATAGAGCCGGAGCCACAGGTCCCCTGCCCCATGAGCTGCCACCATAACATGTGAGATTATGGGAAGTGGGACATGTGGGCATCCGAGAAGAAAATCTGCTTCATCCACAATCTCCTGATGAGGTGGACTTCCAGAGTCCGACAGATGAGCTCCACCATCGATGCAACCAGCTGTCGGCACATATCCGCACCGTCTAGGAATCCATCCTGGCATGGAAAGGACAGTTGTTCATTCTGGATCAGCTGTGTCAGGAGAAATCCAAGTGCATGTGCAAGCTGTCCCAGGAGAAGATGAAGAGTAGATAGCTGCAGGAGCTGCTGTTGCTCCTACACAGGGCTCCAGTTGCTGACACAGGCTGAACTCCCCACCAGTGCAGATGCTTCAGAGGCCTCAGGCTCCTGGTTGGGCAAAATGAGGGAGGCACAGAAAAGTTTTGAAGAATTGCAACTTCAGGATAGTGTGGAAACTGCAAGAGGAGAGATCAGGGTTCCCTGCCCCGTACAGGACTCCCCCACAGAGCATGTCCTGCTGCAGCTCCCCACATCCAGAACTGCCCACAGCTGGTGCACTCAGGCATGCAGTACTCTGTCCCTTTTTTTCTGTAGACTGATGGGGATGATGACTCCCTTTGTGACATACTGAATCCCAAAATCCTCAGCAGCCACCAGAAATAGGAGGCTAGGTGGGCTTTTCTAGGCCTCCATCTCCCTGGTGATAAGAAGGGTAAACTGCGGGCCAAGTAGAGCAGAGGCTGCTGGGAGGAGGCCCAAATTCCAGGGACATCTAATGGCCCATTGGTGGCCAGGGAAGATGCCCATGTTATGCTTATCACAAAGAATAAATTGTTTCCAAAGGGAAAATAAAGCCTCCACATAGATTTGTCTTCGAGTTATGGGGCTTGATCTCAGGGCCTGGCCACTGTCCTTGAGCTCTATTTGATCAAGACTGGTGGTCTACAAGTTGAGTCCCACCTCCCCTTCCAGCTTTTTCTTTGTGAAATCGAACCCAGGGCTTCAGGCTTGCTAGGCGACCACTCTATCACTGAGCCACATTCTCAGCTAAGATGATATCTTCACACACACACACACACACACACACACACACACACACACACACACACACACACACACACACCCCGCCAAACCCATATGGCCAATCCTCAGATAAATAGGAATTAGGGGCTAGGATGAATATGAAGCACAAGTCTGGTTCACAATGAAATACTTCCCTGCCTCCTCTTCGACATCCTTATTTAAAGTTTCTCTTTTACTATTGAGGGATGAGAGAGGGAGAGGGATGTCTGAGAGAAGAACACCAAGAACAGTGGCCCCCTGAGTCCCACAGCCTCCCCCACACAAGTGGTCCTACAGATTCCCATCTTACCTGACTCAATATTGTGTCTACACTCTCTCCCTACCCCTGCAAGGCTCAGAATGAAATAAGTGTCAGCCCTGGCCTCAGCCCACACCCAGAATAGAAGCTCCTAGTTCCAGGCTGACTTCCACCTCTGACTTCCCAGAGTTAGACTGCACCCACCACTCACCACTGTGTTGGTGTCAATGATCTCATGGATGGATTTCAGGAAGAAGGTCTATGGCAAAGAGCAGAAGCAGTAGTGTAAGCAGGGAGGAAGGAGCCGGAGCAATTGGTCTGGGATCTTCCTCCTTGAATCCTTCCCGTCAAGCCAGAGCCATCCTGATGCGAAGCATGGCCCAATCCAGGGGATGGACAAGATAGAGGAGCATGGGACTAAAGGAGGTACTGCTTTATCTTGGCGCACTTGAAATTTCCCATATTTGGCCCATGCCAATCCCAAAGCCAACATGCAATGCCTCTCCTTGTTGTTGTTGTCCATGAGCGCTGTCCCTGAGCTCTTTTTCTCAAGGCTTGCACTCTACCACTTGAGCCACCAGGACACTTATGATCCTCTTCGAGGATAAGAGTCTCACACACTTTCCTGCCCAAGCTGACTTGGAAGCCAGATCTCACCTTCCTGAGTAGCTAGGATGACAGGCGTGAGCCACCAGTGCCCAGCATGTGATGCCTTTTTAAAGGATCTTGGCGAGTCTGTAAAAGGAACCCCAAAGGGTCTGGATAGACCATGACCCAATCAAGGAGCTGGGATAGGGGAAGGCTGATGTTATAGCCATTCTGTTCCCCAAAATTATAGATGTCAGGTGGTGTTGGATGCATCAAACTCCTAGGCCAACAACCACCAGACTTAGTGGGGAAAAAGGTAGAGAATACCCAAAGGTTACAGAGTAGAAATATCTGATTTGGCATGTATATGGGTTGTGTGTGTGCGTGTGTGTGTGTGTGTGTGTGTGTGTGTTTACCAAGGCTTGAAGAGCCTAGGTGGTAACCTTTAGCATGTTTGCACAAGTTTGGTGCTCGAACATTTGAATTATAGTATTTCTTCTTCCCAGCTTTTTGATGATTCTTTGGAGATAAGAGTATGCCCAGGCTAGCTTTGAATCTTGATTGATCCTCCAGTGTCAGCCTTGAGTAGCTAGGATTATAGGCATGAGCCACTGGCATGCAGCTGCACGGATGGCTTTTCATACTTTCTGTTCTAACAGCTGTCTACTTGCCCTGGACTAGATCTCTGACCTCTACATCAGCTTCCAGCAGCCCCCTGACTGTGTGGAAAACATAATGTTCAAAACTGTCAGTGCATCCTATTTCTTTGTCCTCAGGGGTGAGTATGTTTCCTCTGAAGTCCGGAGGGTTAGGGGAAGGGGAAGGAGGGATAGCTGTAGATGGGTGCTTGGCTAGGAAATAGGTATTCTGTTTTATCCAAGAAGGAAAGTGTGCCCAGATGCTAATGCTCATGCTCTCATATTTCTAGCT
This sequence comes from Dipodomys spectabilis, assembly GCF_019054845.1. Taxonomy (NCBI): domain Eukaryota; kingdom Metazoa; phylum Chordata; class Mammalia; order Rodentia; family Heteromyidae; genus Dipodomys; species Dipodomys spectabilis. Next base: position 2,216,098 of record NW_024870831.1, on the reverse strand, counting down.
CCCTTAGCAGGCTGAGATCAGAGGACTGACATTCAGATGCAACCCAACAAGATATGTTTGTGACACTCTCCTCTCCCAAGAACCACCTGAAAGCTAGAAGAAAAGCTGTGGTAGAGTGTTATCCTTGAATGAAAAAACTGAGAGACAGAGCACGGGCCCTGAATTCAAGCCCTACTACCAAGATGCACTCATGCACACGCACGTGCGTGCATGCACACACACACACACACACACACACACACACACACACAAACAAACACACAGAGGAAGGTCGTAATGATAAGCTGAACTAGAACTGGGGGCAGTCCTGAGGCATAATCATAGTAAACTCTCAAGCTACATCAGTTGTTGGGCTTCTTGGGCTAAGGAGTCTGGCCTATGGCAGTAAGTTCCATGGAACCTGTCCCTCCATTCCAGCACGGGGCTATAGAACCAAGGGAAGGACACTATGGATGTCCCTATGTAGTTGGCCCATGATTGCAGACCTTTATCTGCCCCTGAGCTCTGGTGAGTTAAGCAGGTCTCTGAGCCCCTGGGACTCCTGGTTTATAGTGATTGTTACAAGCAGCAGCCAGCCTGCTTTGGATTCCTCAGCATACTAGTCTCTCATAAGCCCTACTCAAAACCTGCCCAAGGTGTGCCTGACAAATTCACGTTCTTGTGGTTCCCTTGTGAGCCGGCATTAAGTAGTCTACCCCTTCTGGCCCAGAACCGTGGTCTGAGACGTCGATTTAGTGCTCAGATCCACACTGCACTCATGACAGATGCTCTTCTGATGACCCGGCCGATGACCTCCATGCCACAAACTTTATCCTTATCTTGTATTGTGTCCCGCTCTGTAGGCAAAGGCCTTCAAGGAGGCTGCTCTCAAGACTTGTAGGACACATAGACATTGGAAGACCATCAGGAGCCCACTGGAAAGTACTCTGCCTAGAGCCACAGCATGAGGTCAAAGCAGGCCAGGTATTGGTCATGGGGCTCTAACTCTGGGCCTGGGCACCGTCTCTCAGCTCTTCAGCTTAGCACTTCAGCCACATCACCACTTCTGGTTTTCTGGTGGATCATTGGAGATCAGAGTCTCCTTGACATTCCTGCCCAGGCTGGATTTGCATGGCAATCCTCACATCTCAGCCCCCTGAGGTGCTAGGAGGGCCAGCATAAGCCACCCATGCCTGGCTGATCTGGCCTTTCACCACAGTGGACTAAGAACTCCTGAAAGCTTTTCTTTGTTGTTAGGTGCCAGTACTGGGGCCTGAACTCAGGTTCTGACCTGTAGTCTCTTAACGTTTTCTCTCAATGCGGACATTCTACCACTTGAGCCACAGCTCCCTTTCTGGCTTTTGTTAGTTCATGGGCAATAAAGTCTCACTAACTTTTCTCCCATGAGATGGCTTTGACCCATGATCTCTGATCTCAGTCTCCTGAGTAGCTAGGATTTACAGGGGTGAGCCACTAGTGGGATTGAGCTAGAAGCTTTTCTTAAGCAAGAGTTCTCCCCTGCATTTGCCCTGACTCCTCCATGCAAAGAGGGCCTGAGGGTCAGGAGCTGTGAAAAATAGGCTTCCAGCCACAGAAATTGGCTGGGGTCTTTGGTGAAAAGTCAAGCTAATCTTTCCCTGGGCCTCATTCTGGGACCCCACCCTCTGCCCTACCTGTGACTCAAGTACAAAACTTGAAACAGGCTTCAGTGTTCTGCCAGACTTGTCTGAAGCCACAGAACCTTCATCCCATCCACACCACCTGCTCTACACCACACCTCAGGACCTTTGCCCATGCTGTACCTTGTGCCTGAAGCTCTCTGTTCTGTTCCATAACATAGAACTCCTGTGGAATTTTGGCACTGATTATATCACTTCCTGGAGCAAGTCTTTCCTTCCCTCCTCCCTCTTTTTTTTAAATACTGAGTTTCTAGAGGTGGAATTTGTGCAGGATGACTGTCAAATTCTCTATCTTCGTATGTGTATGTGTGTATATGTGTGTGAGTGTGTGTATGGCATGTGCGTGTGTGCGTGTGCCAGTCCTGATGTTTGAATTCAGGGCCTGGACGCTATCCCTAATCTTTTGTGCTCAAGACTAGCACTCTACTACTTCAACCACAGCTCTATTTCTGGATTTTTGGGAGTTTAATTGGAGAAAAGAGTCTCATATAGACTTCCCTGCTTGCATTTGGGATCTCAGATCTCAGACTCATGAGTAGCTAAGGTTACAGGGGTGAGCCAACAGCACCTGCCCTCTACCCCTCTACCTGTTACCCATAACCTCTGCCCTCTGCTAAGTCCCAGTAGAAAATGTCTCACCATGCTCCCCTTTTTTTTTTTTTTTTTTTTGGCCAGTCTTGGAACTTAAACTCAGGGTCTGGGCATGTGCCTGAGCTTCTTTTGCTCAAGGTTAGAACTTTTATTGCTTAAGCCACAGTGTCAATTTTGGCTTTTTCTGTTTCTGTGGTAGGGAGGAATCAAACCAGGGCTTCATTTGTGCTAAGTAAGCACTCTACCAGTAAGCCACATTTGAAGCCCAAGGCTTACTTCTAACGGGAGTTATGAAGGTGGGATTTATTGGATTACTCCTTTTGGCACAGAAATGTCTGGTTATTTTCTATCTTTCCCAGGATTTGGGACCAGCCTGAGACTCGGCAATGAGGAATGATGAATGAGTGATGGCCACCAGGCCCCAGAAGCCTAGGCTCACATCCTACAGAGGGATAGAAGATATGGAGCCACAACCTTTGACAACTCCTACAGCCTAAGAATTGTGCTTTCCCATGATAATTGCCAGGACATCATTCACCCGTTGTACACATCAGTTGCACACACCAGCCCAGGCAACGCCTTCCTGACTTCAGTTCTTAAACTGTAGTGAAGGATGCTTTTTCAAGCTGCCTGCTCAGACTTAGTATTCTCTGAGGGCTTGTTGCAGCTTCCCCAGGTTGGGGGGCTGTGCATGGGCAACCTGCTGAATGCCCATCATCCAGGCCCTGTCCCTGAGCCCATTTGCTCAAGGGTAGTGCTCTGCAACTTGAGCCATGGGGCCACTCAGGTTTTTTTGTTATTATTTTGTTTTGATTTCCTGTGATCTCTTAAGAAATATGAATATCGTGGTCTTTCCTACCCAGGCTGAATTCAAATTGGCATCTCAGCCTCTTGAGGAGCTAGGATTACAGGCAAGAGCCACTGACACCTGGCTTCCTTTTCTTCTTGTTGTTCGTATTTTTTGCGAGAATCTGAAATCTTCAAGGTGTCATTCCAATGGTTTGCATTCGAAGTAAACGTCCCAGGCCTGGAATTGGAATGCTAGGATGGCCACCCACAAATGGAGGGAGATCCTGACTAACTCATTCCTATTCATGTGAATGCTAAGGGAATGTTATAAAAGAAATAATTAAATTTGAAGTTAATTCATAACTCTATTTTAGAATGCCACACAAAAGTTATTGAATTTATATCTTCCATTCTAGCAACATGGTTTGATTAAGGATATTGACTGATTTTTTTATTAATGATTTTATAAGTATTAGATGATGATATTCATTAAATGGAAGCATAATTGAATAACTAATAATTTGTAAAAATATATAATTTAATAATATCCTCACTTTTCCTCTGTTATATATATATATATATATATATATATATATATATATATATATATATATATATATATGGCACTACTGTGGCTTGATCACAGGTCCTCAGAACTTCCTGGCAGCTCAGTTTTCTGGAGGCTGGTTGGCTAAGACTGTGACGCCATTTATGGATTGGGCATTGTAGGCTGTGAGTTGAAATCCCAGCATGGCCAATAATATATTCATGGAGTAAGAAGCCAATTTTGACACATTTTTTTCCTTCTCTGTTAAAGTCCTGGGTCTCAGTACATGTAATATGATGTAATAAAATAAATGTTTTATGTGTAATATTACTAAATAAATAAGGGTAATAAATGTCATATGGAATAAACCCATGTATGTAAATAGATCTCATATATGAGTATTATTTTTTCCAGAACTGGGACGACTTCAGTTCAGGCCCTTGGAACTTTTCTGAACTTCTTTTCTTCAAGGACGGTGATCTTCCTCTTCACCCACAGTGCCACAGAGTTACTCAAACCCTGAGTTTAAATGCCTGGCTTGCCAGTAAAATGGTGCAAATTCCAAGCCAGGGCCTTATTATTATTATTGTTATTGTTATCAGTATTATTATTATTTGGTTTTAGCCCAAGCACCGGGCTTGAACTCAAGTCTTGGCATCTCTACCAAAGCAGATCCTGGGATCCTAGCTCCTGAGTTAAAATCTCAGGGCTTGCAAAAATAAATAAAAAGGAAAAGGATAAAACTGAGGAGTTCAATCAGGTGGTTTTACTTTTTTTTGTCCTTTGTATTGTACCATCCTGGGTCTAAATACAATGCCCAGACAATGCACCTGACCTTACAATGCTGATGTTTGGCTGGCTATTAGGGAAGCCAAGCCGAAATCAGCAACTTAGGCCTGAAAGTTGAATCCCGGGACTCCCACTAATGAATGGCTGGCGGGAGATTCTAAGAAATGCTTTCCATGATGGGAAGGTGGCTCAGTTGTAGAGCGATTGCCTTGCATACTAGAGGCCCTGGGTTCGATTCCTCAGCACCACATTAGCAAAAAGAAAAAAGCCGGAAGTGGCTCTGTGGCTCAAGTGGTAGAGCACTAGCCTTGAGCTGAAGAGCTGAGAGACAGCGCCCAGGCCCAGAGTTCAGGCCCCACAACCGGACCCCCCAAAAAAAATTAAAAAAATTAAAATTAAAAATAAACGCTTTCTAATAGGTATCTGTACAAATAGAATGTTGTAAAAGTAACAATTACATAAGTAGTGTACGATTATATTATAAAATTATACACAACAATTATACTACATTGATTAATTTTCAATTGATACATTATTATGTATTCAATCATGATACTTAAGAAAGGAAGGAATAATTTAATTGGCAATACTTGGTAGAAATATATATGCAATTTCATAATTTACAGACATCTCTCGTTAAATATATCTACACTTATCTATCTATCTATCTATCTATCTATCTATCTATCTATCTATCTATCTATCTATTTATCTGTCTGTCTGTCTATATACCAATCTATACATTTATCTGTTTATACACTTGTCACTACTGGGGCTCAGTGGTAGAGTGCTCGCCTAGTAAGTACGAAGCCCTTGGTTCGATTCCTCACTACCATGTGCATAGAAAAATCCAGAAGTTGTGCTGTAGCTCAAACACTAGCTTTGAGCATAAAGGCTTAGGGACTGTGTCTAGACCCTTACTCAAGACCCAGGACTGACACCAAAACAAAAAAAAGGAAAAGATAGAATGTTCTGACTGCAACTATATAAGGATAGGGCTGCAAATACCTCATCACAGAGCAAGCTGGGAGACTAGTGCTGACATTTGCCATCTAACCTGAATTAGCCAGAGGTAAGCCGCTGCTACCCAGTTCCACGGATTAGATGCTGCCGGCTTGCTTACCCTGTCATCCAAGATTCTCGGAGGCTGAGATCTGACACTGGTGCGTTTAAAACCCAGCCCTGGCAGAAAGTCTGCAAAACTCTGAGCTGTGGCTTAAAGTGGTAGAGTTCTAGCCTGATCAAAAGACCTTAGGACAATACCCCCAACATTTCAGTGCAATCCCCGTGGCTGACTCCCCCCCCCCCAAAAAAAAACTCACCCCTCTAAAATCTAAATTTGGACTATTTGTGGCATGTCTGTGAAAGAATGGTGATACTGATGAAAGCACCCTAATTCTAATGACATTATGTGGGTTCCAGCTATGTGATGAGTCTTTCATGAGTTGTGTGCTGAGTCCTTCATGGGGTTCATTTTTTTCATTTTTTCATCTGGTTCTTATAAGAGCTCCACAAGTAAGATGATTGTGCAGATGAGAAACTTGTGGCTCAGATAGGTCCTCCTGTGAGAGCCAAAATTATGTATGTACCTACCTAGTGAGTTGTCTCCTGCAGACAATTGTTTTGGTTTATGTTTCTTGATTATGAACTTTGAACTCAGGGCCTAGCCACTGACACTTACCAGTGGGGATCATGGATAGCGCCCTACCATGTGGAGCCAAGGACCCCCTTGCAACAGAGTGTTACAGTCTAGGCATGTAGTAGCTGAGGTCTGTCATCCTGCCTACTCAGGAAGCTGAGATAAATGATCTGGGTTCAAAACTATACCAGACACAAAAGGTCCCATGAGACTATTATCTCATATTCACCACTTAGAAACTTGAAGTGGAAGCTAGTCGCTGCTGACTCGTGCCTGTCATCCTAGGTACTCAGGACGCTGAGAGCTGAGGATCACGGTCCAATGCCAGCCTGGGCAAGAAATTCCTTGAGACTCTTCTCTCCAGTGACCCACCAAAAACCTCAAGGGGTCCTGTTGCTCAAGTGGTAGAGCGATTGGCTTTAGCTAAAGAGCTCAAGGACAGCACCCAGGCCTAGACTTAAATTCCTCCAACTTCCAACAAAAGAAAGAAAGAAACCTGAAGTAGAATGCTGGGAATGTGTCTTAGGAGTAGAGTGCTTTGCATGTATGAATCCCTGGGTTTGATTCCTTAGTATTACATCACTAGAAAAAAGCCTGAAGTGGATGTTTGCCTCAAGTGGTAGAGTGCTATCCTTGTACAGGAGAAACTCAGGTACAGTGTTCAGGTCCTGAGTTGAAGCTCCAGGACAAGTATATGAACACACATACATGCACACACACAGATACCAGAAGTGAAGCTGTGACAGCAAATGATAAAGAACTGAGCTTCTGCTCTGCACTCACAGTCAGTACCCAGGTCCTGTGTTCAACACAGCCACCCAGGGCCCAACTAGGAGAGGTCAAAGTTTCAAAATCTGATGAGTTTCACCAGCCCTAGATGACAGGAAGCATAGTGAAATTACACATGTGCTTTGATTTAGCAAGCTTCTGGAAACCCAGGGGGCATCATTGCCAATAATGAATCATTTCATTAGGTTCAGTGCCATGGACCGGCTCTGCCAGGACGATGGACGACACCTCGTGGAGGTAACTGGAACAGGTTGGGAAATGGCAAACAGACAACTCACACACAAGAGGAGTGAAAGCTAGTTGCGATTTATTGCAGAGGATAACAAGTTTTTATAGAATAAGGTCTCCATGAGAAAGGGCAAACAATCTTGCTGCAAGGCTTCGTTCTTGGGTGGTCACCAGCTGGTAGCCTGATCTTGTTTTTTGGATGACGAACTATGACCATAGGCAATTGTTCCAGGCTTTGCCTCTATTTTTAAGAAATACAATTGGTTTCGAGATGTTTATCACCTATTAACCATTAACCAGAGCATATATGCAAGGTGGTGGACAGTAAGGTATGAACTCTAGTACGTTATTGTTTCTTTTGTTTAGTTTTGTACTTTATGGGTTTCAAATCTTTTGTAAGCAATTGTGTTTCTTTGCCATTCTTTAGAGGGTCCCCAATTTGTGGCCAAAAATCATGATATTCAGTATACTTAGTTAAATCTGGCCATATATCAAATTTAGGCTCATAGTGTCTTCTCTGTAACCCTTTCACATAATCGTTTACTCTTCTCCATAGAGGCCTTCACTGTCTCATAAGATCTTTCTTGCTCCTTCTTTGATAGTAAGCACCAAGGAGGCCTAGATCTAGCAAGTCTCTCAGTAAATGGAAGAGAGTAATAGGAAGTTCTTTCTCCTAAGTAGTTTACCCAACGGTTGCCATCCTTATCATACACACCTGTAAAAGGCTATGGATCTGGGGGAAGTCTTTGGGGTCCTCTAGATAATGGAGGATCCCACCATTTTCCTCTGATAAGCCATTGTCACCTTCCATCTACCAACCTTTTAGGAATCTTATTTAGCTTTTGGTCTAAATATCCCTCTACATCTTTCTTATCTACAGGTTATCTATATGGGTCTATTGTATATTCTTCAGGATTAAAGGGAAGTCTCCAATAGCCATACACTCTTTCTGCTCTAGCCGTGCCTACAGCTTCTTGTAAATTTCTTACAAACAATTCCTTCTGCTGAAGTGATGTCATGAAACCCCCAATACTTTTATATTTACTTATGACTTGTCTACTAGCCTCCATAAGAGGGGCTTTCAGGGTAGCACTCTGGTGAGTTAGTCCTATTCTCAGGATACTTATCAGATGTTGGAGTGTTCAACACTTCCAAGAAATAGCCCTGAATAAGGGAACGTTGAGCATGAGTAAGTAGAACAAGCAGCAGGAGCAGTAAAAGATTAATGTGCACTCCTATACAGCGAAGAAAAGAAAAACAGGAACAGGAACACATCTTTCCCAGGGGCTTGCCAGCCTTTCCAGGAGGTAGGCTTCTTTGAAGCCCCATTCTCTGAGGTAGACTTCTGTGAAGTCCCATTCTCAGATCTGATAGCAGGTGTTCCATGCTAAGCAGACTCCACTGGAGTAGATGTGGAAGTTCCGCTCCTTAGTTGTCTGCCAGAAGGACCCTTGAATTAATTGTAGCTGGTTATTTCAGCACTGGAACATAGTCTAACAAAGACAGGCTAAGTGCAGGGAACTTGGCCACGGGAGGTGCACAAATGAAGTCTTCCTGTTACAACAGAGCTCTCGGCAGAGAGATAGCTTGAGGTACATAGAGGCCTTTTTCTCCTGACCTTCAGAGCCCACCCACACTTTTCACTAATTGTCCTAGAAGGAGTTTTTTTATCACTCAGCTGTACAGGATTGAGGCCTGTTCCAACAATGAGGAAGACTTCTTCCAGCAGTCACCGATGTGGAGAAAACCTCAGGCTACAATGTGAACAGTGAGAGGAGCCCTGGAAGATGCACTGTCTTGAAAACTCTTTCTGTTCTATGAAATCATTCTATGCAAAGCAAATTTCATAGCTGGATACCTTTCATCATAGGAACTCCAGACCTTCACCAATAGAAATACATGCATACGTACATGGGGAGACATGTTGTTACTGGCTCTTTTTTTTATTGGCAGGTCCGGGGGTTTTACTATGACCCTAGGCAATGTTCCTGAGCTAGTTTTGCTCAAGGGTAGCGCTCTGCCCTTGAGTCATAGCCCCATTAATGGGAATTTTTTATTCCTGTATTCCCTCAGAAATAAGAGTGTGGTGGAATTTCCTGTCCTGGCTGAATTCAATCTGGTAGTCTCTACTACTCAGCCTCCTGAAGAGCTAGGATTACAGGTAGGATCCACTGACACTTGGCTTTCTTTTCTTCTCATTCTTTTCTTTCATCCTGACAATCTGAAATCTTCACAGTGTCATTCCAATGGTTTGCATTTGAAGTAAAATACCCAGGCCTGGAGTTGAAATGCCTGGACTGCCACCTATAAATGGAGGGAGATCTTGAGAAAATCCTTCCTATCCATGGGAATGCTTAATGGAATGTTATAAAAGTAACAATTAAATTTGCAGTTAGTTCATGATTCTCTTATAGAATGCCACACAAAAAGTATTGGATAATGTCTTCCATTCTATCACCATGGTATGATTCTCCCAATTAAGGAATAGTGACTACTTTTACATTAACCCTTTAATAAGTATTCAATCATGATACTTCATTTCATTGAAAGGAGGCATAATTTAAAAACTAATAATTCATAATGTACATAATTTAATTTCCTCACATTCTCTCTCATATACATAGCAACCTACACATCTATCTATCTATCTATCTATCTATCTATCTATCTATCTATCTATCTATCTATCTATCTATCTATCTATCTATCTATCTATCCGTCACTACTATTGCTTGATCACAGGTCCTCAGAAATGGCTGGCATTTTTTTGCCAAAGGCTTTTGTTTTACAACTGACCCATTCATGATTTATGCATTGTGGTCTGTGAGTTCAAATCCCAGCATGGCCAAAAGTTTATATGTGGGGTCAGAAGACATTTTTGACCCATTTTTTTCCTTCTCTGTGAAAGTCCTGGGTCTCTGTATGATGTATAATCTATATGCAAATAAATCCATTTCATACGATGTAATAAATGAAATAAATGTTATATATGTAATAATACTAAATAAAATAAATAAAAAATAAATAAGGGTGATAAATGTCATATGGAGTAAACACATGTATGTAAATAGATCTCATGTATGAATATTATTTTTTCAGTGCTGGGCCTTGAATTCAGGCCCTGGAAACTGGTCTGAAATTCTTATCTTCAACGATGGTGGGTTTCCCTTCCCCCAAAGTGCCAGAGTTAATCAGACCCTGAGTTGAAATCCCAGGCCTGTTAGAAAAATGGTGCAAATTCCAAGCCAGGGTCTTAAATTTTTTTGACCAGGAACATGCACTGTCTTGAAAGCACTCTCATTGACATCATTCTATTCAAAGCAAATTTGTTAGCTGGGTGCTATTCTTCATAATGACTATGGATGTTCACTGATAGAAATACATTCATATATACACAGACACATTTACTGGCTCTTTTTTTTTAGTGCAGATCCTGAGGCTTGTACTATGAGCCTAGAAATTGTCCCTGAGCTCCATTTACACAAGGAAACACTTTATTGTGCCTTAATCCATGATACTTCATTAAATGGAGTTATAATTTAATACCTAATAATTATTAGTAATATATTACATGTAATTTAATAATATATAGACATCTCACAATCTATAAATATATTTATATTTAAATGTACAGTGGAATATACATATACATCTCTCTCTTTCTCTCTCTCTCTATATTTATATACATGTATTTGCAGCAATTTACACATATATCTATATATATATTGGCCATTCCTATGGCAACAACTCAGGTCCTTGGAACCTGAATTTGTTTGAGGCTGCTGTGCTTAAACTGACCCCTTGATGAAATAGACATTCCAGGCCCTGAGTTCAAATCCCAGGAGTGCCGAAGTCAATAGGTGGAATAAGAAGCCAATGTTTACCAGATTTCCTTTCTGTTGAAATATTGTGCCCTAGGTACAATAAGTAATATCTATGCAAATACATATATATGATATATATTGTACATGTATATAAATATTATTTTTGCCAGCTCTAGTGCTGGAATTCACACACTGGGAAATGCTCTGGAATTTTTTTCTTCTAGGTTATCTTTCACTTCACCCAGATCACAAGAGTGTTACCAAGTCCCTGAGTTCAAATTCCAGGTATAGCAGAAAAAATGGCCCAAACTCCTAGCCAGGACCTTAACTTTTATGGGGGGCAGGCACGGGGCTTGAACTCAGGTCGCCACAACTTTGAGTAAGCCTTGATTACCCTAGGCTGGGGTGCGGCTTTTTCACCCACGGATGATCCAGGAATCCTACGATCTGAGTTCAAGTCCCAGCTCTGGCAAAAAAATAAACCAACCAAGATGGAGGATGAAAAACCAGGAAGTTTTAGACAACAGTTTTACCTTTGTTTCCTTTGCACTGTGACCATCCTGGCTCTCAATGACTCAGCTTGAAAATTGTACATGACCTTGCATGGCTGAAGGCTGGGGGGCTGTCAGTGAAGCCTGAGCCCAACCAAGACACTTAGGCCTTGAGTTTGATCCTGGGACTTCCACCTACTCATTCCTATCTATAGGAACAATAATAGAATCTTTGTAATGTACCAATTGAACTACTAATTAGCTGGTCATTGTAGTATAAGTTTGTACGCAATAAATACAGGTCATTGATTAATTTAATTAATACTTTATTAAGTCTCCTAACGTGATTAACTAATGGAGGCATAATTTTAGACCAAATAATTCATAGTAATAGAATATATAAATATAAGATATAGGTCATCTTCTTTATATAGCATTATACACTAGAATCTACATAAATGTCTATCTGTCTCTCTTTATAACTTTATTTATAGATTCATATACATATGAATCTACACATCCATCTGTTTATATATTGGCCACTCCTAGGGCTTCATCTCAGGTCCTCAAATTTGCCTGAAAACTTCACCTGTGTCAGACTGATGGGCTAAAATTGACCCATTCAAAAACTTGATCCTGGTGGAAGAAGGCAATTGTCCCACTTGTTTTCCTTATCAGTGAAAGGCCTGGGTCTCAGGAATGAAGTATAATACATAGGCAAATCTAATATATAATAAATAAATAAAAAACAAAATAAAATGAATAACTACACTAACTGCAATATGCAGTAAACATGTGTATGTAAGTATAAATCATGTATTTAAAATGTATACGAATATTATTTTTGCGAGTGCTAGAAACAGGCCTGTCTTTCTTGCCTTCCATTTCTGTGAGCTTTCCCTTTCCCAACAGTACTGCAGATTTACCCAGACCCTGAGTTCATATCCCAGGCCGGGCAGAAAAAAATGGCGTGAATACAACACTAAGTAGCCTAATAATTGTTTAAATATTTTTAATGTATATATGTACGTATGCATGTATGTATTACGTATTTTTATTTTGTCAACCACAGGGCTTGAACTCAGGGCATGGCAACTCTGCTTCAACTTTGATCACTCTAGGCTTGTTGCAGCCACTGGGCTCACAGCTGAACCTAGGTTCCTGGTCCTCAAAGGCTGACAGGAAAAATAAATAAATAAAACGACACAGAAAAAACCCAGTAACTTGCAGATGGTTGCCAGTTTTACATTTGTTTTCTTTTCAAGGTGACCATCCTGGGTCTAAATGACAGGGCTGAAAAGTGTTGGTAACCTGGCATTGCTGAAGGCTATCGGGCTTCCAGAGAAGCCATGGGCCAACACGAAAACATAGGCCCTGTGTTCAAGCCGGGTCCTTGCCACTACCAATGGAGGGAGATCCTAAGAGTCTCATTCCTATTCATAGGAATACCGATGGAAAGTTATGAATGTCAAGGTTGAATTACTTGTTCCTGAATGATAATAGCATAAAATTAGAGAGTGATTTTAGGAGGCCGGTGGATTTTAATGAATATTTTTTGACACATTAAAAGAATACTATTAATTACATGGACACAATAGTTTCAGGACAGTGGTCAATATAATTAATAATTCATTAAAGATGAAAACAGTAATATTAATTACATGGAGGCATAATAAATACCCAAGAATTGGTAGGAATGTAGCCTATATAACTAAATAATGTATAGACATCTCTGGCACTCTATGAAGATCTATATTTATTTGTGTACTACCATATGCATGTTCATCTGTTCTTGTTTTGTCAACCCCTGGGGCTCAATCTCAGGTGCTGGGAACTGCTTGTCGGCTCAATATGCCTCAGGCTGGCGTGCTGACACTTACCCATTCATGAATTGGACCTTGTAGTCTGTGAGTTCAGATGCCAGCACTCACAAAAATTGAATCATGCAGTAAGACACAGGGTGACACAGGTTTTCTTTTTCTGTGTAAGTCCTGGGTGTCAGGTGTGAAGTTTCATACATAGGCAATTCTATATCCTATGTAATAAATGTAGTAAATATTCCATGTGTTATATCATTCAATAAAATAAATGGTAAATGATTAAAAAAACAAAATGAATAACTACACTAAGCACAATTTGGAGTCAATATACGGGGCTCAATCTCAGGGCTTGGGCACTGCCTGGCAGCTGAATTGGCTAGTGGTTGCTGTGCTGGCAGTCACCCATTCATGAACTGAGCCTTCATTGCCCTGAGTTTAGATCCCAGCACTCCCAAAAATGTAATCTTGGAAAGATAAGCCGAGCATGACACACTTTCCTTTTCTGTGAAAGTTCTCAGTGTCAGGTAGGATATATAATTTGGATGCAAATCTATAAGCTATTTAATAGGATGTAATAAAGGTAAAAAAACATCATAGGTAGAAGAATTGCCACTACAGTAAATGATAAACAGATTGAATTAGTAATGAATCATTCTAGGATAAAATTAGATGCAATAAGTGTAGGATATGCACTAAGTTTAACTAATATTTTATTAAGCATTAACAGAATAAAAATTACATGCAGTCCTAATTAAATAACTAATAATTAGGAGTAACACATGATGCATAATTTAATAATATATAGACATGGGTCTCATTCTATGAAATATCTAATTATATGTATGGATATATGTACATATATGATAAACAATTATAGGATATTGAGTAATTATTAATTAATGGTTTAGTAATTGTTAACTGGGACACATCATTAAATGGAGAAATAATTTAATGTCTAAGAATTGGTGGCAATATTATGTATAATTTAATAATATGCAGAAATCTCTTTTTGTATATATAATATTTATATACAGCAATCTCTATCTATTTATACCTCGTTCACTCCTGAGTCTCGTTGGTTGAGTGCTCTCATAGCCAGTACGGAGCCCTGGGTTTCATTCTTCAGTGCCACAAAACAGAAAACTCAGAAGTTCTCCTGTCTTTCAATCAATTAATTGCTAGCCTTGAGCACAAACGTTTAGGGACAGTGTCTAAACTCTTTCTCAAGCCCCAAGTCTGATGCCAAAAAAGGTAGGATATTCTAACTGTAATTATAGAAGGACAGAACTTCAAAAACCTCATTACAGAGCAAGATAGGAGTCTGGTGCTGACAGCTGCCACCTAACCTGACTTAGTCACATGTAAACCGTTGCAAACCAGCTCCACATGTTACCCATGTCATCCTGGCATATGCCCGTCATCCTAGCTGCTCAGGGGCTTTAAAACCCAGTCCTGGCAGGAAGTCTGAGAGACACCTTAAAATGTGGCTCCAAGTGGTAGAGCTTTGAGTTCAAGACCCATGGCTAACACCCCCTCCCCAGAAAAACACCCCATTAAACCATTAGATATGAACTTGTATGGTTTGCAAATTTTTCCTCACAGAATGGTGATACTGATGAAAGCACCCTAATTCTAATGACAGCTTGTGGAATGGAGCTATGTGCTGAGTCCTCCTTAGGGTGCTCTTTTCTGAGTCCTGCACAAGGTGCTATGTGCTGAGTCTTTCACAGGATGCAGTGTTCTGAGTCCTGCATTGGGTACTGGGTGCTGAGTCTTTCACAGGATGTTGTGTACTGAGTGGTGCAAAGAGTGCCATGTGCTATGTCCTTAACAGGGTTCATTCTTACATCTTGTCTATGTAAGAGCTCCACAACTTAGATGATTATACAGACAAGAATATTGAGGCTCAGATAGGTCTCCATGTCAGGGACAAAATTATGTATTACTGAAGACTCGTGAGTTGTCTACAGCAGACAATGGTTTGGTTTGTTTTTCTCTTGGTCATGAACCTTGAACTCGGGGCTGAGGCACTGAACCTTACCTCTTGGGCTCATGGCTAGCACTGCACTACTTGGAACCATAGACCCTCTTGCAGCAGAGGCTATGGCCAAGGGGTCAGTACCTGAAGTCTGTCATCCTGCCTTCTCGGGAAGCTGAGTTCTAAAGATCTGGGTTCCAAACTATCCCAGACACAAAAGGTACCATGAGACTATTATTTCCAATTCACTACTAAGAACCTGAAGGGGCAGCTAGGAGCTTGAGCACATGTCGGTTATCCTACCTACTCAGGAGGATGAGATGTGAGGATCACGGTTCAAAGCTAGCCTAGGCAGGAAAGTCCTTGAGAAACTTAGTTCCAATGAACCACCAGAAAACCGGAAATAGCTCTGTGGCTCAAGTGGTAGAGCACAAGACTTGAGCTGAAGAGGTCAGGGACAGCACATATATCAAGACTTCAACTCCTTCAATCGACAACAACCACAATAAAAAAAAAGATATAAATAAACTAACAAAGCTGAAGTAGAGGGCTGAGAATGTGCCTTAGTGGTAGAATGCTTTGCATATATGGAATCTTGGGCTTCATTTCTTAGAACCGAGTCACTAGGGCAAAGCCTGTAGTAGCTCTGTGGCTCAAGTGGAAAAGGGATATCATTCTACAAGAGAAACTAGGTACAGTGCTCAGGTCCTGAGTTCAAGCTTCAGGACTCATGTATATGTGTGCACGGACACACACACCCGCGTGCACACACACCGTGTTGTGCACACACACACACACACACACACACACACACACACATACACTCACAGACCAGAAGTGATGTTGTTACACAAAATGGTAAAGCACTGGGCTTCTGCACTGAGCTCATGGTCAGCACCCAGGCCCTGTGTTTAAACCCAAAACCTAGGGACCCAGGGCCCAACTAGGAGAAGAAAAATGTTTCAGAACCTGATGAGCTTCATCAGTCCTAGATGACAAGAAGCTTTGTGATATCCAACATGTACTTGGATTTCCCAAACTTCCGGAAACATAGGAGAGGCATCATAGGCCCAAAATTGCCTGCAATGAATCGTTTAATTATATGCCTTAGTTGTCTGCCTGAAGGACTCCTGAATTATATTGAGCACTGTAACTGAACACCGGAATATAGTCTCACAAAGGCAGGATAAGTGCACAGAACTTGGCCTGCCATGGGAGGTGTCACAAATGAAGGTCTCCTGTTAAAACAGAGCACTGTGGTGAGAGATATCTAAGGGTACAAAAAGGCCTTTTTCCCCTGATCTTCAGAGCCCGCCCACACTCATCCTCACTAACTGGACCAGATGGACTTGTTTGTTACCCAGCTGTACAAGAGTGAGGGCTTTTGTGTGCCTATCCAGAAAATGAGAAAGACTTCCTCCAGCAGGCCTGTGATACAGAGAAACCCTCAGTTTACACTGTGAACAGTGAGGGGAGTCCCGGAACATGCACTATCTTGAAAGATGTCTCTCTGTTATGAACTCATTGTACTGGATACAAATTTCCTAGGTTGGTGCCATTCATCATAGCTACTCCAGAATTTCACCTATAAGTGTACAGGCTCTTTTTGAGGGGGGCAGGACCTGGGGTGGATATATGAGCCTATGCATGGTCCCTGAGCTCCTTTTGCTCCAGGGTACTGCATTAAGCTTGAGTCACAGCCCCTCTTCTGGGTATTTCTGTGATCTCTTAGAAATAACTGTGTCATGGACTTTCCTACACTGGCTGGATTCAAACTAAGTTTCTCTACATCTCAGCCTCCTGAGGATCTGGGATTACAGACAGCAGCCACTGGCACCTTATTTCTTCTCTTCTTCATTTTTTAATCTGGACAGTCTGACTTCTTAACAGGGTCATTCCCAAGGTTTTAATTTATAAGTAATCTACCCAATGTTCTTTATAGCTGCTTTCCCTGAGAAGGATTTTCTCTCATCTTCCCCTCTGATCACAGGCTTGAGGCCAAAAGTGAGAAATGAGTGTCACAGAATTTGGGAGCAAATATCCACAGTACATGCCAGTTCTGTCACTTAGCCTTGAGGTGCTGTGCGTTTACTGTCTCAGGATATGAAGACCGAAAGCTGGAACGATCCTCATACAGTCTGCATTGCTCCTTTTGCCTATAAAATGATCTAATAATTATGAGTGTTTTGTGTCTCCAATGTTAAGTGTCTAGAACACACTAGTAGCATCTTCATGTGAAGAGTTAAAGTTTTGAGGCAGTGACCGCTTGTTGCTTGTTTCTAGCAGAGCAACATGTGGTGGTAATCCGAACACCTGGTTGGTTGTGTGCCTTTATAACACCTGCAAATCTTTAGCTCGGGTTCTCCTCCTAGGCTCTGCTGTGTTGTAGTGTAGGATGATACCCGAGCTGCAGCCCATTTAAATAAAACCTTAAAACAGATGTAAAGTCTGACTCTGGATGGTCTTCTTGGTGGGGATCCTGCGACCTGGGTATAACATATTAGTGGGGGCTCATCCGGGATCCCTCCAAACACCTCCAAGATCTCAGACTCCAAAAGTAAAACAGAGCTGTCTTTGTTAATTTGTCTTGTCCTCTCATTTGTCTGTTTTACTTTGATTTTCCTTTGTGAGGATGGCCAATCTGATTCATAAAGGCTTGTTGAAGCAGACGCGCTTGCATCACAACCCTGGAGGATCTGGGAGATGTCCAAGATCCTCTTGTAGGGCAGGGGTCCTTAGAACCCCGCTCTGTGGGGCGGGGGGGGGGGGGCGGTCCTTGGAACACTGCCGTGAGAATTGCGGGGCGGGGGTCGGTTCAGTTTTGGGCCGGAACTGACCAAGAGGGCCTCCTAACAGAGGCCCAAGTTCCCCACTGTGGCTCTGCTCCTTCTGCTGTGGGGCGTGGTTGTGGAACCCCACCGTGACTGTAGTCAGTGGACCAATTTGGGAGATCTCCACTTTGTAAGCTTTTTTTTTGTAACTGTCAGTCCTGGGTGTGTTTTGTTTGTAATGTTTATTGTTTTTTGGACTGAGCGTCTGATTGGACTGGAAACCATAGGCACCACTCCATCTAGCCCCCTAGACTTACAAAAAAAAACTGAGACAGAGGGAAAGAAAAGGTACCCCCCGATTTTTCAGGGAGTTAAGTTGGAAGAAGAAATGTTTCCTCCCCCATACTCTCTTTCCAGGTTCCTTTTTCAGAACCTGAGAATGATCAAGAGGAGGAGGGAGCTATAGAACACTCGGCACCTGCCCCTAAAGTTTCTGAGGGGCCAGTCACTCGACGATGCCATGAGATCAACCCCCTTTCTAATGCAGCTGTTTTTCCCTTACCCGCCATAGGTCCTGTGGATGCGGATGGTCAACAGCAACTCCAATATTGGTCATTTTCTACGAGTGATCTATACAATTGGCACACCCAAAATGGCCCCTTTTCTCAGAAACCCTAGGATTTAATTCGTTTGCTTGAAATTATTCTCTTTACTCATTAGCCCACTTGAGATGATTTTAGTCAGCTTTTACAGGTGCTTTTTACCACCGATGAGAGAGACTGTAACCCAGAAACATATCCCTGGCCCCACAGGAGCACCTATCACGGATCCTGCCCTGATCACTGCCTATTTTCCTGAGATCTGACCAACATGGAACTGCAATACAGTTGAAAATAGGGAGCAACTCCTCGTCTATCACCAGGCTCTGTTGACAGGTCTCAAGGCAGCGGAATACCAACCTACTAATATGGCCAAAGTTTGTGATGTTAGACAGGGAGGAAGTGAAAATCCGGCAGCATATCTTGAGCAGCTCATGGAAGCTTTTAATCAATATAGCCAAATGATCTTGAGACCCAGGAGTTGGCTCAGATGATTATGTTCGCCTATAAAAATCAAGCTGCTCAGACATAAGGCAAAAGTTGCAGGCTCTATACAGACTTGTTGAAAAGTCTATTAGGGATCTAGTAGCTGTGGCAGAAAAAGTTTACAATAAGAGAGAGAGACAGAGTAGCAAAGACAGGAAAGGAAGGAGAGAGAACGTGAAATTGAGTGTGAAAAGATTGACCAGGCCAAAGAAAAGAGGCCAGACTTGTTGAACTCGCCACTATGGCATGCCGAGCATACCTGGTTCACAGATGGCAGCAATTTCATTTGAGATGGAAAAAGGTACACTGGTGCAGCAGTCACCACAGACACTGAGATAGTGTGGGCAATAGCACTCCCCCAGGGAACGTCTGCACAAAGAGTAGAACTAGTGGTACTAAACAAAGCCCTACAGAAGGGAAAAGGGAAGCCACTAAACATTTACACAGATCCTCAGTATGCTTTTGCCACTGTGCATTTCCATGGAGCCATTTACCAAGAGAGGGGTCTGTTGACAGCTGAGGGAAAGGCTATTAAAAACAAATAAGAAAATTTAAGCCTCATTCGGGCCTTATGGGAACCAGCAAATATTGCCATTATGCACTGTCCTGGCCATCAAAAGGTAACTGTTTCAAAGGAAATAAGTTGGCCGTTCAGGCAGCTAAGGAGGTGGACCTCCAGCCCAGAGCACAAGTAGACCCAGGGCCACAAGCTTTGCCTCCTAAGCCTCAGAACTCCCAAGAAGACTTGGAGTGGATAAAGAAAATTTCTATGGCCTATAAACCCCCAAACAGAGAAAGAAATAAAGACTGGTGGAAAACTGGTGAGGGGAAACTTATCTTGCCACAAAGATTGGGCAAGAAGATACTTATGAATATCCATCGGGTCTCTCACATGGGAACCCGAAGAATGCAGGACTTGCTCCTACACTCAGAAGTTAAAATAAGGCAAGGAAATCAACTCATTGAGGACATTGTTAACAAATTTAAAGCCTGTCAGCTGACCAATGCCCCTAATCAACTGCTTACCAAAGGAGCTCCCTCCATGGAGATAGGCCAGGTGTGTATTGGGAAGTAGCCTTCACAGAAATTAAAACTGGAAAATTTGGATATAAATATTTGCTAGTTTCTGTAGACACCTTTTCAGGAGAGGTTAAAGCCTGGGAACGTCATATCTAAGAATATCCTGGAAGAAATCCTACCCAGGTATGGCTTCCGATCCACCATTGGGTAGGACAATGGACCGGCCTTTGTCTCAAAAGTAAGTCAGGGAATAGCCGCGGCACTGGGGACGGATTGGAAATTGCACTGTGCTTATAGACCCCAGAGTTCAGGGCAAGTAGAAAGAATGAATTGGAATCTAAAAGAGACCTTAACCAAATTGGCCTTGGAGACTGCCCCAGACTGGCTATTGCTGCTTCCTTTTGCCCTGTTTAGAATAAGAAATTCACCCTATCAGCTTGGCTTTACTCCTTTTGAAATAATGTATGGACACCCTCCACCCATTATCCCTAGCCTTCAGACTGAATTGTTTGCTGATTTGTATGATATTGAATTTCTGTGTAAGCTTGACTATTTACAGCTTGTGCATAAGACGATGTGGCCCCAGCTTAGAGCATTATATGATTCTGCTTCTATTCCTACCCCCCATTTGTTTAAACCAGGGGACTGGGTGTTTGTTCCAGGGCACAACCTGAGATCTCTGCAACCACTGTGGAAGGGACCTTACGTGGTGCTAATGGCTACACCTACTGCCCTTAAGGTGGATGGCATTTCTGCTTGGATCCACAGCTCCCACGCCAGAATGGCTGACCCCTTTGCCCTGTACAACCACAGAGAACATGGCAAGTTTCCAAGCATTCTACCCAACCACTCTGCATACACCTCAAAAAATAAAAATGAACTGATTGTTATTGGTACTGTTGTTTAATAGTATGGCTAAGGTCAGTTAGGGACCATACCCTTTCAAGATCAAGAGCTGTTGGAGTTTAGTTTGAGGCTGGAGCCACAAGATTGTGTCTCAGGACCATAAGTCAAGGGGGAGGGGGAATGAAGGGTTAAAGTTTTGAGCCACTGACCACTTGTTGCTTATTTCTAGCAGAGCAACACATGGTGGTAATCCAAACACCTGGTTGGTTGTGTGCCTTTATAAACCCTACAAATCTTTCCCTTGTGGTTCTCCTCCTAGGTGCTGCTGTGTCGGAGTGTAGGACAAGGCCCGAGCTGCAGCCCATTTAAATAAAACCGTAAAACAGCTGTAAGTCTGACTCTTGGTGGTCTTTTTGGTGGGGGTCCTGCGACTGGGGTATAACAATGTTTCCATTTTTCCCTAGTACTCCTCGAGATTTAGACTATGGGTTTGTGTGGAGGGGCTCCTCTGTGAATCCCTGAGGAAACCATTTGAAGCCTCCTCAGGAGAACGCCATTCAAGCCAGCTGAACAGGAGAGGCTCTGAGACTATTTTCTCCAATAAACCACCAGAGACCCAGAAGTGGAGCAGTGGCCCAAAGGGTAGAGCTCCAGCTTTGAGAGAGAAAACTGAGCAGGAGAGATAATCCAGACCAGGCAGGAAAGCCTGGGAATTGCTTATGTCCAATTAACTACCAGCTGGTGGGAAGTGGAGCTGTGTTGGTGGTAGAGCCTCAGCCTTGAGCAAAGCAACTTAGGAAAACATCAGGCCCTGAGTTTAAGCCCTGGGATGGCCACAAAAAAGTTCAAAAAGAGAAGGCCAAGTTTATGTATCAGTGCCCTACCTACTTATGTGTGTATGTATATTACCTCTCATAGTGCAAACTCTGCTTTTATTTACTGGTGTATTTTTCAGATATACTAGTTGTGCACACTGCATCATTCTCTTCATTTCAGGCCCATTGCTTTTCTCTTCCAGGATTCTAGGCCTGTGTCTTTATATGATGCACACTGAAGCTCTCATCAGCCTTTATTTACATTTTATTATGAGGGCAATGCAGGAACAATCACAAATCAGGCAGGGGAAGAGAAGATCAGGTTTCTTAGACGTAACTGGTATTCAGAAAATTAAATTTGAATACATAAAATGGTACCATACTTATGTAAAAACTACCAATAAGAAAAAAATGAAGGGGCTGGGAATATGGATTAATGAGAGAGTGCTTGCCTAGCATGCAAGAAGTCCTGGGTTCGATTCATCAGGCACCCGTACACAGACAAAGCCAGAATATGTGCTGTGGCTCAAGTAGCAGAACGCTAGAGACAGTGCCCAGGCCTTGAGTTCAACCCAACAATTGACAAAGAGATAGCTACCTGGGTAGGAAGGTAGGTAGATAGATAGAAGAGAGAGAGAGAGAGAGAGAGAGAGAGAGAGAGAGAGAGAGAGAGAGAGAGAGAGAGAGAGAGAGAGAAAGAGAGAGAGAGAGAAAGAAAGAAAGAGAGAGAGAGAAAGAAAGGAAGGAAGGAAGGAAGGGAGAAAGTTGATAGATGAATCTGTTTTTGACGTCAGAAGGGAAGAAGGGAACTCTTCCCAGTCATGAGGCTTTCTGCAGTGTGCCAGGACACCAGCATCGCCTTCACACAAATGCAGAGCAGGATGACTGTCTCTGTCCCACTTCTCAGGCATCCAAGAGCCCCAGAGTCAAGAGAGCAGAGCCAGGTTTTAACTCAGATGCTTGGAGACAGAAGAGAAATGGCCCTGTCCCTCCTTGGGGATTTGCATTAAAAATGTGGACAATGAAGTAAGGAGAATAGACTGGCAGAGATAGAAGGGCATTCAAACCTGATAAATGGAGAGTCAAAAACCCACTCCCTAAGACCAGATAGCAGGGTTTTGCTACTCTGTTCTTACACACTCCCCCACTAAACTGGCTCTGTATTGGTAACCTAAATATAGCCTGAGGCTCCCTTCACCTGAGGGAGGAAGGTTAGTCATCATTTGAAGAAACTGAGAAAAGCCTGACCCTGGTGGAACTAACAAATGTTTCAGGTTTCCCCCATTGCAGGCTGTGCCTGGAATGAATGAAGTGGTTTTGCAGCTCACTGCCCTGTTGAGTGTGTACATTCTGCCTCCTAATGCTGCAGGCCTAGTTCTCTGCACCTAGCCTGGCTTTTGAAACTGTTTTCTGTCCTTCAAAAACAGTGTTACACTGGAGTTCTTCCTGCTAACAGAGCTAGGGCTTGGATCCTGAGAACTTCATTTGAACCCAGGATGGGTCAATAATATTTCTTTCCTTCTTCTGTAGCTCAAGAACACCAAGAACATTTAGAGTGCAAGTAACTTCTAATCACTAAAGGAAACACAGGAATTTCTTGAGCATTTGACATTTCAGAACAGGAAGTCAGAATGTCCTAGACTTCCTTGCCTTGGCTGGTTTCACCCTGTGATAGAGACCTCAGCCTCCTGAGTTAGGGTGATGAGCTATTAGTTCATTGCTAGGGTCAGAACTGTAATGACATTGACAATAAAAGTCAACTGCTTATCACAAAGGGCTTAGGGAGCATATTAAGCCTTTCAACAATGGACCGTTCAGAACCCTGTAGGACACAAGTTTATAATAATAGAATATGAAAGGCAAGGCTTACGGATGTGCTACACTTGAACTTTGAGGTCTGACTCCAATTCTGGTTTACATCAGCATTCATTTTCCAAAAAATATTCTCATAAATAGCAAATAGGAAAATTACTTTGATTATCCCTCGCTCTTTTCCAGTTGTGTGTCTCAAACTGAAGCCTGGGCGCTGTCCCTTAACCCCTCAACTCAAGGCAAACACTCTACCACTTGACCCACAGTGCCACATGGGTTTTTTTGATGGTTCATTGGAGGTAAGAGTCCAACAGGCTTTCCTTCCCTAGGCTGTCTTCAAAATGCGATCTTCAGATCTAAGCCTCCTGAGAAAGTAGGTTTCCATAGCCACTGGAATCTGGTGTATTGTTTTTGCCAGACCTGGGGCGTGAAATTAGGGCCTGGGTACTATCTTTGAGTTTCTTTTTATCAAGGATAGCACTCTACCACTTGAGCCACACTACAGCTTCTGGCTTTTACTGAGTATGTGGCACTGAGGATTCAAACCATGGCTTTCATGCATGCTGAGCAAGCTCTCTACCACTAAGCCACATTCCCAGCCCTAACCTTACGATTTTATCCCTCAACTTGCCTATTCACAAGAATAGGCTTCTGAGTATAAATCATATAAAAAAATCCCTATAGGCAGTTGTCCAAAGATAAATAAGACAAAGCTCATACTGGGGACAGAATCTAACCATGTGATGACTTGACACATGCCTCCATTTAATTATGTTTCAACGTTTAATAAAGTATTAATGAAAATGAGTCAATGTACTGAATTATTGTGTATAATTTTATAATATATGGACACAACATAATAAATATTATGTGTATAATAATACTAAATACAATAAACAATAAAATGAATAAAATAAAAATTAAATACAAAATCAATAATAATAATCATAATATGAAATAAACATACATATGTAGCTATATATCTTATATTACACATATATACAAATATTTTCTCTATTGCAGGGCCTTAAGTCATGCCCTGGGAACTCTAGCTTGAAAATCTTTTCCTCAAAGACAGGCAGCTTAGCCTTCACCCAAGGTCCAAAAGAGTTACTTGGACAGTGAGCTCAAATCCCAGCAATGGCAGAAATACTGGCCCCAGTTCCAAGACTGTGACTTAACATTTGTAATAGAATTAGTTATGTTTATTCAGTTCCATACTGAACACTGAAAATAATCAGTGTATAATTTTGTACAGCTATTCAGACATCCATCCCTTACCACCAAAGTGCTTCTTGAGGAGTACATAATTTTTTGTACATTTTTTCTGTAAAAATGTTGTACGGAGGGGTCACAGTTATATGAGCAAAGTAATGAGTACATTTCCTATTGAACATTGTTGCCTCCTCGTTTGTTTTTCCCCTATCATCCCTTCCCTCCCATCTTCATAACTAACTTCCCTGCTGAGGGCAGTGACTTATTTATTTTTGGCATGGCATGGGATTTGAACTCAAGTATTGGCAATTCTGCACCTTCTGTCACATTGCTATGGATTCATCAAGACTCTGAGTTCAAGTCCCAGGCTAGAAAAGAAAACTGGCAGAAATTCCAAACCAAGGAGCTTTATTATTTCAATTACGTTAGTTAATTAATGAATTAATTAGTTCATTAATTTTGCCAACCACGGGGCTTGAACTCAGGTCATGGCAACTCTGACTCAGCTGCACTCTCCCTAGGCTGGGGTGCAGCCTCGGGACCCAAAGCTGATCCTGGGACCCGAGGCCCAGTGGGCTTGCAGGAAGAAAAAAAAAGCAGAACAGCACAAAAAGTGGGGAGCTGTAGAGGGCTCAGGGTTTTACAATTTTTTCTGTGCATGGTGACCATCCTGGGTCTGAATGACATGGTTTCAAAGTGGACCTGGCTTGCCATTGCAGATGGCTGGCAGGTTATCAGGGAAGCCATAAGCCAACATATCAACATAGGCCCTGGGTTCAAATCCTAATCCTTACACTTACCAATGGCAGGAGATCACAAGAGACTCGTTCCTATGCATAAGAATACAGATTGAAAGAGTAGTACATGCATCTGTCTAGTCTAAAATTGGATGCAATAATCCTACCATGCTGATTAACCTTAATTAATAGTTTATTAAGCATGAAAAGAATAATATTGTTTCAATGGAGATATATAAATACCTAAGAGTTGGTAGGAACGTAGTAGATGTCATCCAGTCATAGATAAACAGCGCTGGAACTCTTTAACAATATATATTTATTTGTATACCACCCTCTGCCTATCCATGTATTGCTGTTTTGGCCAAACTTGGGGCTTGATCTCAGTGCCTGGGAACCACATGACAGCTTCATTGGCTAGAGGCTTCTGTGCCCACACTCACTCAATCATGAATTGGGCCTGGTAGGACCTGAGTTCAGATCCCAAAACTGCCAAAAATTTAATCTTTGAGTTAAAAGCCGAGTGTGACACATGTTTTCCTTTTCTGGGAGAGTCTAGGATGTCAGGCATGATGGAGAACACATCTACAAATCTAGATGTTATGTGATTTGATGTAAACAATGTAATAAATGGTATAGGTATCACCAAAGTCAATAAAATAAATCATAAATAAATGAATAAAAAAAGAAATAACATGAATAACCACACTAAATGTGATATGGACTGAACATCTGTATGGAAGTGTAAATCCTACCACACCAAACAAGGTATCTACTGAACATCTGTCTAGAGGTATAAGTCCTATCTTTAAAATATATGTAAGGAATATTTTTTCCATGCCTGAGGCTTGAATTCAGCCCACCCCAATGAGAAAGCAATGGCGGGAAATCCTGAGATAATGGTTTCTGGAACAGGAAAAGTCATGGAATGTGATTGATCTCATTGAATGAGTAGTTCATGCATGAAGTGACTAGGAAATGATAGGCAAGACTCATGGGGCATCGCTTATTTGTAAAGCAGTGCTGATTAAGCATGACAATAATCATCACAGTCATGAAATGAAGGCATCTGGAAAGATCCAAGAATCAGTAGACACATGGTATATTGGATTCCATCACAGGTTATCGTCTCTCCTACTCTATACAAATGTCTACTTATTTGCATACTACTTTCAACTTATGAATGGATGACTGCTGTGTGCCCTTCCCCCACACCTCCACCTGTGAGTCCAACTCAGGTTCTAGGAACGGCCTTACTCCTTAGTGGCTCACAGGCTGGTGTGCTCACATGGACCCATTCGTCAATGGGATCTGCTGGTCCCCGAGTTAAGATCCCAGCAGTGCCAAAATATTCATCCTGATGTCAGAAGCCAATTGTTGCACCTGTGTTCCTTTCCTGTGCAAGTCCTGGGTCTCAGCTAGGATGAAGAATGCATGGGCCGCACTCTGGCCATGGGAAAAGGTTGTTATCCTGTGAGGCCAGTTATACCTGTCATCATATACTGAAGAAAATACACAATACATCCATGAATAGCATACAAAATAAAATGACTACACTAAATGCACAATGCAGTCCACACACGGATTTGAATATACATCCCATGTTTAAATGATGCATTCAGGAAAATTGTGGCCTCCCTGGTGCTTGATCTCTGTTCCTGGGAACCGACCAGCTCTTTAGTGGCTCACAATCTGGTGTGATCATGTGGACCCATTGGGCAGTTGGGCCTTCTAGGCCCAAAGTTCAAATCCCAGCACTGCCAAAATTCACCCTGATGTGAGAAGCCAGTCATTGCTCCAGTTTTCCTGTGCTGTGCAAGTCCTGCGTCTTAGCTAGGATGGAGAATGCATAGGCAACTCTCTACTCATGTGAATAGGTTGTCATCCAGGTCACCACAGTTATATCTGTCATCCTATACTCAAGAAAATACACAATACATCAATGAATAAGACAAAAAATAAAGAGAATGACTACACAGAATGCAAGATGTTGCCCATCCATGTATGGAAATATAGATCCTGTGTTTAAATGATGAATTTATGACTATATTGGCCCCCACCAGGGCTTCATTTCAGTTCCTAGGAACTGCCTACCTCCTTAGTGCCTCACAGGTTGGTGTGTTCATCATGACCCATTCACCAATTGGGCCTGCTAGGCCTTGAGTTCAAATCCCAGCACTGCCAAAAGATTCATCTTGATTTGAGAAGCCAATCGATCCACCTGTTTTCCTCTCCTGTGAAAGTCCTGGGTCTCAGCGAGGATGGAGTATTCTATATAGACAACTCTATAGACATTCGAATAGGTTGTTATCCATGTCAGCATAGTTATATCTATCACCATACTCAATAAATTACACAATACATCCATGAATAAGACACAAAATAGAAAGAATAACTACACTGAATGCAAGATGCATACCACACTTGTAGGTAAAGAGAGATCCTATGTTTAAAAAAGTCGTGCTTGTTATTTTGTCCACTGCTGGGGCTTCAAATCAGGCCTTGATCCAGACCTGACATTCTAGTCTTCAAGGATGGTGAGATTTCCCTTACCCCAAAGTGCAACAATGCTACCCAGACCTCAGTTCAAATCCCAGCACTGACAAAAGATTCATTCTCTTGTCAGAAGCCAGTCGTTGAACATGTTTTCCTCTCCTGTGTAAGTCCTGGTCTTCCACTAGGATATAGAATGCATAGGCAACCCTATAACTATAGGAACAGGTTGTCATCCATGTCAGCACAGTTATACCTGTCACCATACTGAGTAAAATACACAACAACTCCATGAATTAGACACAAATTAAGGAGAAGTGCACCGAATGCAAGATGCTGTCCACACATGTACGTAAATATAGATCCTATGCTTAAATTATGAATTTATGATTATCTGGACCTTCCTGGGACTCGATGTCAGGTCCTGGGAATTGCCTATCTCCTTCGTTGCTCACAGGCTGGTGTCCTCACCTTGACCCTTTCCTCAATTGGGCCTGATAGGCTCTGAGTTCAAATACCAACACTGCCAAAAGATGAATCCTGATGTGAGAAGCCCATCGATTCACCTTTTTTCCTGTCCTGTGAAAGTCCTGGGTCTCAGCTTGGATGGAGAATGCATAGGAAACCCTATAGACAGGGCAATAGGTTGTTATATCTGTTACCTTACTCAGTAAAATACACAATACTTACATAAGACAGAAAAGCAGGACAAAAAGTACTCCAAAGGCAAGATGCTGTCCATACATATATGTAAATATAGATCCTATGTTTAAATTATTAATTTATGACTAGCATAGCACATCCTGGGGATCAATGTCAGATCCTGGGAATGGCCTAACTCCGTTGTTGCTCACAGGCTGCTGTGATCACCTTGAACTATTCACCAATTGGTCCTGCTAAGCCCTAAGTTCAGATACCAGCACTCCCAACAATTGGATCATGCAGTAAGAAGCCAAGTGTTAAACTTTTTTTTCCTTTTCTCTGAGAGTCCTGGTGTCAGGCATGATGGAGAACACATCTACAAATTTAGATTACATGTAATAGGATGTCATCAATGTAATAAAGGGAATGGGTGTCATCATAGTAAAATCAATGGTAAATAAATGAATAAAACAAAAAGTACAAGGAACAACCACACCAAACGTGTATGGACTGAACATCCATAGGTAAGTACAAATCCTGTATTTACAATGTATATAAATAGTATGTTTTCCAAGGCTGGGGCGTGAATTTTGGCTTAGAGTACAGGCCTGACTTTCTTATGTTCAAGTACAGTGAGCTTCCACTTCTTCCACAGTGCTGCAGATTTACCCAGAGTTCAAATCCAAAGCCTGGCAGAATAAAGGTTGTGAATTGCAAGCCAGGGAGCTAATCTCTTTCAATTATTTTTTGCTCAGCAGGGAGCTTGAACTCAGGTTGTAACTCTGCCTCAGCTTCGATCACCTTATGTTGAGGTGCGGCCACTGGACCCACAGTAGATCCTGCGATCCTAGACCCCCAGGCCTTTTGTGGCAAAAATGTACAGAAAAAAATGCAGCGAGATGGCCTTTTTATGTTTTCTTCCTTTGCACGGTGACCCTCCTGGGTCTGAATGACACTGTTGCAAAGGGCACTTCACCTTGCATTGCTGAAGGTTGTCAGACTATTGAAGAAGTCATAGGTCCACATGGCAATGTAGGCCTTGATTTCGAATCCCAGTCCTGACACCAATCAATGGCAGAAGATACTAAGAGACTCGTTCCCATCCATGGGAATAACAAGGTAATATTATCAATGTCACAGTTGAATGAGTTGATGGTGTATGATGCTCCTATAAAATTAGACAGCATCATTTCAGGAGACTGATTTTATTTAATATTTATGAAGCGTTAAAAGAATACTGTTACAGAATGCAATAATTTCAGGATATTGATTGATTTACTTAATAGTTTGGTAAGAATGCAAACAATAACATTAATTACATGGAGGCATTATAAATACCTAAGAATTGGTAGGAGTGTAGCCTATATAACTGAATAATGTATAGACATCTCTGACACTCTATAACGATATATATTTATTTGTGTACTACCATCTGCACGTCAATCTGTTCTTATTTTGTCAACCGCTGGGGCTCGATCTCAGGAACTTGGAACTGCCTGTCAGCTCAATTTGCCCCAGGATGGCAGGCTGACACTAACCCATTCATGAATTGGGCCTTGTAGGCTGTGAGTTCAGATGCTAGCACTCCCAAAAAATGAATCGTGTAGTAAGAAGCTGATGGTGACACATGTTTTCAATTTCTGTGAAAGTTCTGGGTGTCAGGAAGGATGTGCAATACATATGCAATCCTTTATCCTATGTAATCAATGTAACCACTGTTCTATGTGTCATAATAGTCAATAAAATGAGTAGTCAATACATGAATAAAACAAAAAATAAAATAAATAACTACACTGAATGCAATATGGAATCAATATATGTATATAAATCATATATTTAAAATGTGCACAAATAGGATGTTTTCTACTGGTGGGCATCGATTTCAGGCCTAAGGAACAGACTTGAATTTCTTGAATTCAAGGAGGCAAGCTTCCCCTTCCCACACAGTGCAACAGCAGGGTTACCTAGACCATGAGTTCAAATCCCAGTCCTGGCAGAAAAAAATTGGCATCTCCATGCTATGTGATGCCCAATTCGTAGGTATTTCATTTGGCCTCCATTTAATGAATGTGATTGTTTAAATGCTTCATAAAGTATTAATTAATACTGACCAGTGTCTTATAATGTAATTGTGTGTAATTTTATCCTCAAGTCATTCAAGTACTGCCCATTTAATCATGACATACATCACATTCCTTTGGTAATCACATGAATAGGAATGAGTTCCATAGGATCTCCTGCCATTTGTTGGTGGCAGGACCAGGATTCAAACTGTGGGCTCCAGCTCCTACCACTTAAACCTGAGGACAGGTAACTCACAGGTCTGTCCAGGAACATCAGCAAAACCAATGATTAGCCAGGCATCAGTGGCTCTCAGCAGTCTTCCTTAAAACTTACAAGGCTGTGAAAGAAGGATCATGGTCAAAGTCACCCTAGGCAGGAAAGTCCTGTCTAACTTGTGCCAACAAAGCCAGAAGTAAAGCAGTGTGGTTCCAGAGGTCGAGAGCTAGACTTGATCAAAAGCAATTCACAGATTGTGCCCAGATCCTGAGTTCAAGGTCTGGGAACAAACAGACATACACAACAATCTGTGCAGTCATCAGGCTAAAGCAGGTCACTCTCTTGTCCCCAACTGGATTGGACAGAGTTCCCTGGGAAAGGGGCTGCCATCATTTTGACTCCGCCCATTCTGCCTACATCACAGGATTCCAGCCACACCCCCATTGTTTCATGGTTCTTTCTGACCAATGGGATACAAGAATTTTGGCCATGCCCACATTCCATGTTGCCAAGTAGCACCTTGATTCCCTCCGTTTGTTAACATCATTACCAGCAGTTGAGGAAGGTAGAGGTGGCTGAGTGGTGAGCAAGAGACTTGAGGCCTAGGAGGAGAGGCCTTCCTCAGGCCCACCAGGTACCTGACTGAGCCCCGGCCCTCTCCCCCGCTTCACATGGAGCAGCATTTCAAACCTGGTGCTGAGGGCTCAGACCCATGGTTTCCTCAGGCAATGGTACAATGGTGTGCCACGAACCAGCTTGGGGCCCTGACCTGATCCTGGCTCCCCTGTCCTCTGCTCAGGGCTTGAGTGTCTGTCATGCCTCTGCCATTGCTGCTTGCCCCACCTGGAGCAGCTGCCAATAGCTTCTGCCAGCAACACATGTGAGTGGCTGCCACACAGCCCCGCACCCTGCGACCCCATATCCCCTCCCCTCCCACCCGGACCCTGCCTCCCCTGTGCCCCACAGTCTGACCCAGGCCCTGGCACAAATGTGCCCCAGGGGTGGGGGTGGGTGTTGACCCAAGGATCCCACCTCCATCCCCAGCGGCTAGTGTCCCAGGAAACGGGGAGATGCAGGATGGGGTGAGGAGTGGGCGCCACAGATCCCCTGGCCTGGAGCAGTGGGAGCCACACAGCCACACATCGGCACCCTTCCTCTCCCTGGTGGGAACCCAGTGGCTTTAGTCAGAGGTGTGGAGCAGCATGTCTACACCTGCCTTCTGGGGTCTTTTCCTTTTTTTCTGGGGATGGGAGGTATTGGATGCAGAAGATAGAAACCCTTGCTGTGTGAGCCCTTGTCTTCTGTGTTCAGCCAACCTTTCACCTGAAGACAGCCAGAGAGAGACAGAGAGAGACAGACAGAGAGACAGATCATCTTTTTCTTTGTACAGCCTGACTGTGCTCAGGTGAGTGATCAGTTGGCAAATTGCAGGTGCTGCATGGATGAGTCATCTGTCACCGGTCTGGATGTGTGTGTGTGTGTGTGTGTGTGTGTGTGTGTGTGTGTGTGTGTGTGTGTGTGTAGAAGTGGGTTGTAACAAGGAGGCTGAATGCTTTGGTAACTTCTACCTGCTACCTGCTATCTATGTATGGGCTTCACAGCTGAGGTCTGGGGGCCTGGAAGGGTGAGAGGCTTGAAGGGGACACAGCACTGTAAAATTACAAGAACAAGGGATCTGTGTGCAATGGAGCTGTGTACTCCATTGGGCCTGGATGGTGGCAGTGGGAGCTTGGGAGGACCTGGGAGTGCGGCCTGCAGGGGATGGCTTCCCAAGGGGACAGAGAATATGACCAACACTTAGTAAGGCTATGAGTTCTGCCAGTATGGAGCACAACAGCATAGGTCAGACTCTGGGTCTTCTCATCATGATGCCTGATGGGCGAGGCCAACCCTATTTTAAATCTTGAGCTGTGATCTTCAGATCTCAGCCTCCTGAGTACCTAGGATTATAGGCATGAGCCTCTGGCACTGGAACTCTGGTTCTTTTTGCTATATTAGGGTTTGACCTCAAGGCCTTAGGCTTGCCAGTCAGATCTTCTACCATGCAAGTCAAGCTTTTTTGTCTTGGGCATTTCTGAGATGGAGAATTAATATATGCTCAGCCTGGGCTGGATCATGGTCCTCCTATCTGTGACAGGCATGAGCCACCAGGCCCGGTCTTCTGTAGTTTGGATGGTAGACATGTAGCACCATGCTCAGTCATTGGTTTAGATGGATTGTCCCAAACTCAGTCCACGGCAGCCAATTCTTGACCAGAGGTGAAGCTCTGGGTTGGGCCTCAACCATTGTACTTTAATCTACTCATGGGACAGTTGTGAGGAAACAAGGGATTAATACAGAGGGATCTCTGCAGCAGGGACAGGCACAGAGGGAGGGTCCATCTGATACTGTTCTTGGCAATTCTGTGAGCATATGAAAGGAAGATACCCGGAAAGATCTCAGATGGTGTGTGTAATTAATGGTGCAACAGGTATGGGATTATTGCCTATCTCCATGAGTAACCGGATTCTTCACTTTGTTCAGTTTTGAAGCTGGGGAAACTGAGGCACAGAGAAGCCGGGTGACCTACTAATGACGCCCAGCTGACAGGAAGCTCAGCCTGAGTTCTCTGCTATGCTCCCTAGGACAATGGGTGCTATTCAGTCCACTTCTTGTGGTGGGAAGTCCACTTCTTTTCAGTCATGGGGCTTCAAATTTGGGCCTGGGGCAGCTCCCCGAGCTACTCAGCTAAAAGCTAGCACTCTACCACTTTAGTCACAGCACCACTTCCAGTTTTCTGGTGGTTCTTTGGAGATAAGAGTCTCACAATTGTTCATGCCTGGGCTGGCTATAAACCATCATCTTCATATCTCAGCCTCCATTGTACTTAGGATTATAGGCCTGAACCACCGTCACCTGGCTTAAGTGTAATTCTGACCGTCTTTCTTTCTCTTTCTCTCTCAGGAACTGATTCAATAGGTGCTAGAGTAGGTGGCCCAGCATCCCCATGTGGTTGGAACCAAGATGGCCCTCTCATTCTGGAGGTAGGCTTTGGGTCAGAAGCTGTCTCGCTCAGTCTGTTGCACCAGCTCCATGAGGTAAGTCCTTCTGTACCCTGGCTACACTGTGACAGTTATCCATTGTCCATCTAGCCTTACTGGACTGAGTACTGTGTTCAATGCTCTTTTCTAAAAAAAAATTTCTGGCTAAAATTATGACACATACTTACAGAATGAAAATGTAATGCCATCTTAAGAAAGTCATTTAGGGTTCTGGGAATGTGGCTTCATAATATGGTGATTGCCTAGCATGCATGAAACCCTGGGTTCAATTCCTCAGCACCCAAAATTGAAAAGGAAACACTGGAAGTGGTCCTGTGCCTCAACTGGTGGAGGGTTAGCCTTGAGGAAAAAAAAAAGCTGAGGAATAATTCCCAAGTGCTGAGTTTCAGCCGCAGGACTGCCAAAACAACAACAGCAACAACAACAACAATGAACATTTAGATAATAAATGCAAAATACAGAACCCATACCTGGAATATATAATTGCTCTTTCCATACTGATACCTGACAATAGTCCCTAATTCATGTACTTTACCTATGTTAGGATACTGCGTTGAAAAAATGTTTTGTTCATTAGGTCACAGCAATTAATGCCAGGAATGTGCTTA
The DNA here is from genome assembly GCF_019054845.1 of Dipodomys spectabilis. Lineage (NCBI taxonomy): Eukaryota > Metazoa > Chordata > Mammalia > Rodentia > Heteromyidae > Dipodomys > Dipodomys spectabilis. Next base: position 2,181,590 of record NW_024870831.1, on the reverse strand, counting down.
GATGTCAGGTGAAGATTAATTCTGGAAATTCAAAGATTCCAAGCTTTTGAGTAGGGTCACTGCTAATCACAATGAGAAGGATAGTCTAAGTGAGATTTGGAAACTGTTTTGGCCAGTCATCGCACCAATAAAGCAGAGGCTAATTATCAGTTGTGACAAAAGTGAAAGAATAACTACAGATGGAATGAAAAAATGATAGTAACTAAGGTATAGCAAAAACCGTTCTAGGGAACCATTTTTGGTTATTGAAGAAAGAGTTATCAACTAAGCATATGCCTCATTGCCTTTAGCATTCAAAATTTCCTATGCTAGTTCTTAATCTCTGTGTGATAAATGTATCTCCTTCTATGCTGTTCTTTTATACCTGATCTCCTTTGCTTTCTAAAAATATGTCTTTCTATATTTCTGTATGAACATTTCCTGATACTAAATACACCTACAAAGAGGAAAGAGGATGTTAATTTAAGAGTCCAATAGCTCATGAGTCATTAATGTAACAAAATGGAAAAAGGGGGCATATTTATTGCTACCTCAATTATTCTGAAAAGCTGTCACAACATTTGGTTCAGATTTCTTTCATTCTTTGTCTACATAGTGACATAAAATGCATATAAATGCAAATATGAGCCGGGTGCTGGTGGCTCATGCCTGTAATCCTAGCTACTCAGGAGGTTGAGACCAGAGGATTGTGTTTCAAAGCCAGCCTGGTCAGGAAAGTCCATGAAACACTTATCTTCAATTAAGTCCAGAAATCCGGAAGTGGTGCTGTAGCTAAAGTGGTAGAGTGCTCAATTTGTGCTGAAGAGCTGAGAGACCGTGCCCAGGATCAATGTTCAATCCCCACAACCAACAAAAAAGTGCAAATATGGCTTTAAGTTTCCCCCAAAGGAATGATGAAGTCAATAGTAATCGTCCCAAATGATTTAGTGGTGCACCTACTTTTGCTATTTGTTATGTTTTTTTTGCTAAACATATTCTTTTCTTTAAAAATTGTCAATATTAGCTTTATAATAAACGTCATCTAATATTTTTTGGTTCAAAAGAGAAGTACATACAATTGATGTCACTTAGTTTTCTTACTGTGTTAGTTCAAAGCCAACCCAGGCAAGAGAGTCTGTCAAACTCTTATCTGTAATTAAATACCAAAAAAGACAGAAGTGGAATTTTGGCTCAAGTAGTGGAGTACTAGCGTTGGGCCAGGTGGGAAAGAAAGACAACTCTTCAGGGACAGGGGCAAGTCTCTAAGTTCAAGCCCCAGAACCAGCACAAACTAAACAAACAAGCAAACAAAACAAACCCTGGGTATTTCTTTGGGACTCTCCTTAAAATAATGGTTGTCTGAGAAGAGGCTGCTTTTGCTGATCATACTCACTGGATCCTGCTATTTTGGAATCCTTATTGCTATGGAAAACTCAGGACCAGACTAAAGGAATTGATAACTGATTCCTGCAACAATAGAATCATCTCAGGAGTGAAACATCCATCCATAAGACACTTAAAATGTCCATATCTTTGCTTCTTTGCAGTAGAACACTTTTAAAACAAAGTTACTTCCTTTTGTTCTATGCTTGCCTTCAAATGGCATATTGTTTCCTTTTGTAATACTCTCAGACAGAAGTTTACAGAGGAGGTTTATATGAGTAAAGGACACACTCAAAAAATCAGGGACAGAGTTTCCTTCCAGCCTAGGATTCTTTTCTTATACAGCAAAGAAGAAAGCAATAGTTAACTTCAACTTTGTCATTTCTCTATGTTCAATTCCTCTCCTGGGATCAGTTTCCACATCCATTAACAGTTACTTCCAGTAACAATTTATGGTGCTGCTCCAGAAAAAAAATGAATGTTTTCTGGCTTCATTGATATAGCACAAGGACACTTTTGGACATGAGGTAACACGTGTTTCAGAGACAACTTAGTAAAGAGAAATGAAATTTAAATTGCTTATAAATACATTATCCATGAGAACATTTTGTTCAAACTTCTTATGTGCTCTGTAAATTAAGGTGAATTTTAAATGGGAAGAAGGTTCTCAGATCTTTTATTGTGAGTCTATGTGCTGTGCATTAATTTCCCAAGTGTACATGAGTTAACAGTAAGAGAAACAATAGCAATTATAGGAGAAAAAGAAGTTCTTTGTTTATGTATAAGTGTTCAATACAATATAGAAGACGCTACAAATAAGAAAACATTGAAACAATAAAGCCAAGTCCAGTATGTAGATTTATGGGAGTGAAATAGAGAAAGCATTATTCCTAAGTGAGAACATGAAGCATGAGGCCACTCCCTTTCTAAATCACGCTTGCTAATCATGTAAATGTGCAAAAAGGAGAATGGAAGAATGATTCTGTTTCCAATGCAAGTCAGATATGGGAGAATAGACTTAACTGGAAAAAAAGAGTCCATCTTGAGAGAACAGGAATTATAATAGGAATGAACCTGGTGGCTAAGATCACACATTTTTTTCATTCCTTTTCTTGTATTCTTTTGTTCTTCTTCTTCTTCTTCTTCTTCTTCTTCTTCTTCTTCTTCTTCTTCTTCTTCTTCTTCTTCTTCTTCTTCTTCTTCTTCTTCTTCTTCTTCTTCTTCTTCTTCTTCTTCTTCTTCTTCTTCTTCTTCTTCTTCTTCTTCTTCTTCTTCTTCTTCTTCTTCTTCTTCTTCTTCTTCTTCTTCTTCTTCTTCTTCTTCTTCTTCTTCTTCTTCTTCTTCTTCTTCTTCTTCTTCTTCTTCTTCTTCTTCTTCTTCTTGTTATTGTTCGTGGCACCTGAAATATGGGACAGGGCGCTGTAACTCTGAAACACAGCTCAAGGCTAGTGCTCTTCCACTTGAGCCACAGTGCCACTTCCAGTTTTCTGGTAATTATTGGAGAAAAGAGTCTCCAGGACTTTCCTACCCATGCTGGCTTTAAACCCCAATCCTCAGATCTCACAACAACTTGGTTTATCATCACATTTCTAACAGTGAACACTCAGGATATGTAATGTATATGTTCATCTACCTTCATATGAATTCTCGAGTCAAAAATCTGGGCTACAGGTTAGACTTTACACTCACAAAAGTGTTTGAAGTTTGAAAGTTGATACTCCTGGAAAAATAAAACCTAAGAATGTAAAGGAGTCTGGGAAGTTCAATTTACATCCAGCTTGGACAGTATAGGCTTTGAGACACTACATATAATTAACCAGCCAAAAGCTGGAATACCAGTCATGAGCAAGATTGCTGAATAATAGCTTTAGGTTTTTGCATACATACATACAAACATACATATACACACAGAGGCACTTATAGGTGCACACAAAAATACACAAATGAAACAACTCTCAGAATATGTAGAAAAGTTAGAAAACAATAGAAAATAGATCATGAGTACGACTAGAATCAAGTGATAATTTTTCATATTAGAAAGCCCTCAAGTGAACTTTCCCCCAAAGTTGAGAATATTACATAGGTAGGGACCAGAGATGTAAGAGAGTCAAGTAATCATTATTAACCGGATAGGATCCTTGGTGGAATGAATCAGGGAACCTTGCAGGTGCATCTGAAAATGCTCATATCCTGTGTCAAATGTAAAAACATCTTTGAAAATAGTACATAAACTGTCTGAGCAATCAGTCTAGTGGATAAGATCATAGGAGAAGTTCAAAATTGCTAGTCTGTTTCTAGATTAAATAAACAAACTATGGCAGGGCAATGTGATACAAGCCTGGAATTCTAGCACTCAGACAGGAGATTAGAGAGTGGAATTACATAACGATACCTTCCCTGGACCAGATAGAATAATTTTGTCTCAGTAAAACAAACCAAACAACAAGAAAGAATACACAGTTCAGAGTTTGGGCTAATTTTGTCATTATGTTTTGAGAAGTCAAGTTTCAGAATGAATGCAACTCATATATATCCTCACTTGCGTTTTAAATGCTCTCATCATTACAGAACATTCCTAGATGCAAAATAGCTCATGATTCTGATCCAAAAATTTGCAAAAGTAAATAAGCATCATTCTGTTGGATTCCAAATAAATGTTGAAGGATTACAAAAGCTTAAGTCTGGAGAAATAGCAAAGTTCGTCTAATGTAGGACTTTGTAGACCTTGTTAAATTAGAATTTAGGTTTAAAACATATTTTTTGGTTTCATTTGTAATTTCATATTCCACAGGATACTACAAAATTCTTTTTAAGGAGAGGGATTAATTGAAAAATTCACAAATGATTCTGGCATTCTATTTGCCTAGATATTCTTTCAAGAGTGTTATAATTAGAACATAGTTATTAGATAATTCCCACAGGTCATGTACACCATGTTAATGTGAATAATCTACACAGAGTTGTCAACAAATGGATGACATTAATTTATATTTTAGAAAAAACAATTTTTAAGGGTTTGGTTTAATATGGTATGAAGAGAGTAATTGTGTGACATCTTCTTTCTTCTACCTATATGTAACACAGGAAGCCATTTCCTTATTTACGTGCCTCTGTATACATGGAGAAAAATGCTAGGTTTGGGGTTTGTTTTCAATTTAGTTTTTGTTTTATTGGTTCGTCCTAGAGCTTGAACTGTTGGCCTGGACAGAGTCTCTGAGCCTGTTTATGTTCAAGGCTCGTGCCCTACCACTTCAACCTCAGTGCCATTTGAGTCTGTCTTTTGTTGAGAAGTTTTTTGGAGATAAGATTCTAAGAAACCTTCCTTTCTGGGTGGACTTTGAACCATAATTTTCCTATCTTAGCATCCTGAATATCTATGATAGCTAAAAAAGTATAAATATAAATAATATTTGCACGTGTTGTGATCCCAAGAATACCAGTGGTGGAAAAATAATGCAGCTCAGTTTATTGTGGTGTTCTTTTCAGAACAAGGAGGGCGTCACATTAGCAGAGGTGTAGTATTTTGTCAAAATAGAGATAAGGTATTCATGATGTGAATTAAGTAATTTTAAAGTGCCCCTTACAAGTTTGAAACTGTTAGCCTATGATGACTTTATGGCATAAATCTTGGGATTAATGGTCATAGAAATAATAGCTTTCTCTGATAAACAATTGCTAAGTTCCCTTGCATTTCACAATTGCTTACTGCTAATTCCTGCATCTCAAGGAATTGGGGCGCTGAAATATAGGAAATGACAAATTGAGATGGGTCTTCAATTACTTTGTGTTGACATGTTGCGTGGGCCTTGGTAAGAAGTCTTGCCCTTGTTATCTGATGATGCAGGTACCTGGGACCTGGGATCCTACGACCCATGGGTCCTGCAGAAGAATAATATGCTTTAGGCATCTTAGCAAAATTTGTGCATAATCAGTAGGAATGCTTCAGAAATATGGAGAAAAAGTTTGGGACTAGCGAGTTAAAACAATAAACAGAGCAGCAGAGTAAAATTCATTATAGATTAGAGGAAAACATTGTTTTTACCATGTGAATTCAGAAGACCCAGAATAGTTAGAATGTATCACAAGTTTATACTAAAGACATTGCATTGATACTTTTTTATATTCTAATATATTTTTTAAACCTAATTGTTTATATTCCAATCCTATTTATTGGAATAAATATCAATTTATTTGTCAAATTATCAACTAATTCTAGTAAGTTTCATTGTGTGAAATATAAAATCAGCACATATAAATATAAAATATATAACTATATTTAATATAATTAAAAGGCACACGTTTTGCATTGTTCTGTTGTAGTTACTGTATCAAAGGCAACTCTGTTTTAAAGTATTATTCCATTATCTCTGCCTCAGTGTTTGATAGAGTTAGACCTAAAGCTTTACCATTTGTAGATTTACAGCATGTAGGCATGGGGAAACACTGTGATTAAAACATTATCAATTTAATGCCTAATAATGAGGAGAAACATATGGACTTCTCCTGCAACTATGAAAATATTTGGTGATAAAAAGGCAGTAGTGGCCGGGCACTGGTGGCTCACGCCTGTAATCCTAGCTACTCAGGAGGCTGAGATCTGAGGATCGCGGTTCAAAACCAGCCCGGGCAAGGAAGACCGTGAGACTCCTATCTCCAATAAACCACCAGAAAACCGGAAGTGGCGCTGTAGCTCAAGTGGTAGAGCGCTCGCCTTGAGCTGAAGAGCTGAGGGACAGCGCCCAGGCCCAGAGTTCAAGCCCCACAACCGACAAAAAAAAAAAAAAAGGCAGTAGTGTAAGTTCCTGCCTGGTTGGATGGTAGACAATCCAGGACATTAAGTAATCATGCATATGAACAATTTTTTCACCTTCTTGGCTTTAGTTACTGTTGAAATGGAAGGTATAATAAAAATTATATTTTGATAAAATACCTTCTAGTCTGAACAGTTCTGTTTGAACTGTTCATCTCTCTAGCATCCCTTGTAACCAAGATTAGTTTTGTTCAAGTAAGACAATTTACGTTTTCAGGGTAAGATATTCTGGTTGGTCTGTTCCCACATGGAAGAAGGGTAAAGGCTCAGGTAGACATTTGTACCAGTAACACCTCATTTGGGAAAATGTCAGCTGAAGAAGTTTAGAAGTAGCTCTTAAGCAATGCTTACTTTGAATTCATTAGGTCCACAAAGCTAATTCAGTTGGATAAATAAGTACTTGAAAAAGCCATCACCTTTAGACCTATCTATAAATAATTGAGAGTACGATAAAATTCCAAATAAAAAGACTTGATAGTCATTGACAAAAAAAATTTGCAAATGTGAACAATCGACTGATCAACATAATTTTTCCAATATTCACAGAATTTTAGGGAAATAAGATCGATAGCATTGTTAGGAACAAGAAGGTTTCCTTGTTACAAGTAGGCACCCATAGATATAAGCCTGTATAAACATTGCATCATTAACAACTTAAATTTAGAGGATACTACATGCATCAGCAGCACGTATACTCAAATTACAATACAGAGATTAACATGGCACTTGCAAAAGGATAATATGAAAATTTGAGAAGTATTCCATATTTTTCATTCTTCAGATGCAAGAAATGAAAAACAGTTATTAAAAGGTTGATTACAAAATTACAAAATTACAAGTGTAACAATACACGTAATTCATATAATTAAATTTAGTTTGACATCAGTGTATTAAATCTTCAGCTCAGAAAGGCGTTTACATAGCATAAAATTTACAAAACTTCAAATTAGACAACATTGTCATTTTATCCCAAAGAAAAATAAAGACCTAGAAAAAATAAGGAATCAAACTGTTTTTATATGGAATGCAATCGGAAAGGACACATTAATTAACCTATATATTATAAAGTAATGTAGAATTCAAAGTATATCTAGGAGAAAATAAAATAAATTATGAACATTATGCAAACATAGAATATAGAATATTTTAAAATATACTTTTTCAGACAAGCACCAGAAATATTTTACTTTCTGTACTACTCATTTCAACAGGTAAGTTAAAATTATTTCTGATTAAAAAATCACAAACTCTGAAGAAATCATTATACATGTATACAAAAACTATTGAATACATTTTGACATCCAATGCAGGCAATTCATTTGGAAGAATTCCGCGGAATCCATGAATTTTTACAGTAAAATATTGGTGTTGCCGGGCACTGGTGGCTCATGCCTATAATCCTAGCTACACAGGAGGCTGAGATCTGAGAATCATTGTTCAAAGCCAGCCTGGAAAGGGAAGTCTGTGGTACTCTTATCTCCAATAAACCACTAGAAAACTGGAAGTGGAGCTGTGGCTCAAGTGGTAGAGTGCTCACCTTGAGCTGAAGAGCAGAGGGATAGCTCCCAGGCCCAGAGTTCAAGCCCCATGACAGACCAAAAAAAAAAAAAAAAAAGATATTGCTCTTATTTGTTTTGTGAAAATGTTCTGTAGGGACACAAAAGATGGACTTGCATTTTTGAAATTTAAGAAACTTAACCCGAACATTAGGACTTAGTTGAACAATATGTACAGCCCTCCACAACTTCATAGAGGGAATGACACATACTTATCCTTTTGGCAATATCAAATGCAGTTTCTTCTATGTTGTTCTTCAGGCCTGGTTTTATATAATGGTTCAACAGAAGGAGATCCAGCGTATCTTTGCTATCTCAAGTCTCAGCAGCAAGATACAACGGGGTCAAGAGACCTTTAGTTTAGGCATTGGTATCTGTATCATAATGAAGTAAGAAAGAAGCCACTCTGGTATTATTCCACGTATATGCACTGTGCAGGGGTGTCCAGTCATCTACAATTATTGTATGTGCCGCTTGAGACACCAACTCACTGACAATGTCTAAGTGTCCACTGTAGGCTTCTCAATGAAGAGGGGTATACTCATCGTCATCCCTAATATTCACATGAGTGGCCATTTGGAAAGAAGTCTCCGCACTGTAGTAAGCCGAATATTTTTGGCAGCCCAATGAAGAAATTTGCTTGGATCTTTCTCCATTTTTTTTCTTTAATTGATACCATTCCTTACTTTTTCATATTGTTCCTCATATTCCTAAGAATTGCCTAACCAGAGACTTTGAGAGCCAGTGGGAATGAGGTATCCATGTATTTCCCTATTAGTTCACATTGGTTGAACTGGTCAGAAATATCCGGTGAATTTTCTGCATCTGTTTATTCACCGTCATTTATTTTCTCTTTTTACAATTTTACTATTCGAAATTATTCTAACCGGAGAGTAAGGAATTGTTAGAGAACAGAGGAATGATGTTCCTCCGTATTCAAATGTACACACTGAAAATGAGGACCAGTGATGTCTTCATGTGCAGCTTATTCTAGGAATGAGAAAAAAGGAAATAATGTCTTCTATATATATGATTTGTTAAATGGCAGAGCAAAAAGTGAAATGATGCAACCAAAAATATAAAAGCAAAATAAATTAGGATAATTATGGAGCAATCATATTATTTATGAGAACCAAGAAAGGGAAAAAGAGAGAGACAGATGTGTAATGACCTATCTAGCCACAAAATCCATGCCTCTGATCAATTTATAGAACAAACAAAATTTTATTTTTTAAAAAAGATGGAAATAGAATTTATGTATTTACTTGAAATTAGTAAATACATTTTTAGAAGCATACATAAAGAGACATAACTTTGACCAAATTACAGACAATAAACTAAATCCTTGATAATTCTAGTAACAGATCTGACTGAAATCAGTTGAATCACACTTTTCCTGTACAGTGAAGGAATAGGAAGGTAGTCAAGCAGCAGAGAAGGCAGGGAGATTGTATCTGTGACAAAACTTTGTAGGAATTGGTATTGAGGATTTCTTACTGGAGATCCACTTGCAATGGAAGCATGATTCTGAACTATTGATTTAATCATTATATTCTACAAGAAGATAAATGAGAATTGATAGTTAAGGACTACTAATACATTTTGACCTTCTCACTAAGCACGTTCAATCATCAAAATCACATGAAGACAATAGATAGGCCTCCTTTTTAGATGAAAGCAAGTGTCTTTAAAAAAAAAACAAGGAATGTATGTAGTCATGCAAAGGACTACTATTTTACCAATGCCTCATACAATTTTCTAATGTTGGGTACCAATAAATAATGGATCTATCAGAAAGCTCTTAAAACTAATATGTTCAATAGTGAGTTCTCTTACACTATATCATGGTATTGTTTGGGTATGGTCTGAAGAATAAATTTACATTACTAACTTGAATTTCTGACAGGACAATATCACCACTGTACATCTTGCTTCTATACTCTCATTTTTAAATTACTATCTAAGTATGTGCATTAGATAACTATTGAGGAAAAAATAGGAGCCACACTGATGGCTTATGTCTTTAATAGTAGTTAAACAGAAAGATGAAATCTGAGGATTGTGGTTTGAAAGCAGACCAAGAAAAAAAAGTCCATTAGAATCTGATTTGAAAGTAACCAGCAAAAGCTAAAAATGGAGCTGTGGTACAAGCAGTAAAATGCTAGTCTTGAGAAAACTGAAACAAAAAATAAATTCTGGGACAAAGCCAGGCCCTGAGTTCAAGCTCTAGTATTAACACCAAACAAATAAATTAATTAATAAGGTAATTAATTAATTAAAAATAAATTAAGTGGTCACATGTGGAGAAGCAGGTAAAATGTAACATGCGTGGTGATGGTTTATGTATTATTTTGTAATAAGGCATATTATCATTTGTCCTAATCACTAAAATTTTATTTGAACTTTTTTGTACAATAAATCCTGAATTTAGCATGCATGTATATGTGTGTGTACATGTGCGAACATGTGTGTATGTGTATATGTGTGCATGTGCTGTTGCAATGTTGCTTGCCAATGTGGACAGGGTGAAGCTGAAAAGAGCTAACTGTGTTGCAATGTTTTTATATATCAGTGCTCTGTCATGTCTTTTCAGTGGAACCACCCTTCTGTATATATTATTTGTCTAATAATAACGTCATCATAATCAAAGCATTTATAACATTAAGTTAGATAAAGAGAACGCTTTCAGCTCTTATTGTATGTTGGGTAAGAAGATACAGACATAATTAGGTAGTAAGTTATTTTGCTGTAAGTTGATTATCAGTACAAAATACGTATGTGACTTCTTAAATTGGTTATACTTTTAAGATACACTCATGGAGTGATTTGGACCGACTTGTCCAAACAGGTATTACTCTCTGGTTATTCCTGTGAAACACAAGTTGGATAAACTCTTTCTGGATTTCTGTTGAAAATAACTTTCTTTGCAAGATCATATCTATTCTCACTAAGAGATAATCAAACCCATACTACGTTTGAATATCTCATCTTATTGTCTGAAAATAAGTATTGTGGATATGCTTGTTAGATATTCCTTTCAAAAACGAATAAACAAAAAGCATGTGTCATGTCCAGATTGTGGATGCATTTGAAGGTATTTTGTACATGCACAGGGATCTTTACTAATGGCTCTTTTGTGGGAGTAACTATGGCAACTTTAACAAAAAAGGCTTTTTGAATATCTTTTCCAATATACATAACATCCCAGAGCAAGTCTTGCAATTTCTGAAAATCCTTTGAATATTTTAGTATTATTTCATTTCATTGACTATAGAGCCAAAATTTCTGAAATAAATATTGTTAAGATCTGAAAATGTAAGTGGGTATATAGTCTTTTTTATGCGTCATTTTATGAAAACCCAGTTTTTATGAAAGTAAATGGAATAGAATAAAAGAATGTAAGTGACTTGGGTAAGCTAATTATTAGTATAACTTTGTTTTCTATTAACAGTCCATTGAATGTACATGATGCATTTAAATTATTTCCTTTGTGTCTCTGTACTTCAGTGAGTTTTATAATCTTTATAGTTATGAGTGAGTTTTTGTATAAATAAAGGTCTTTTAAAACGATTAGGATTAACCTTGTGTTTTGTGTCCTACTCCCAAGAAAATGAGTTATTTTTAAGTGTTAATAGTTTAACATTATCATAGGGAATCATTATCATTTTCATAGGGAATTTAAAAATGCAGTAGTATTGATGTCTTTTTAAACCAATTGTATTCACAAGTTGGAGAGTCTTTAATTCATACTTAGGTCTTGGTGTCTATGATTTTTAACCTCTCGTTCCTAACATTAATGATAGGTCAGACTGCATTTTTGGGTATATGAAAGGTAAAATATTTATCTGGGGTCAAAGTGATTTTTATATCAGTCTTTCTTTAATAACATTTTAAAGTAGTACATTTCTCTCAAAATGTTGGATATAAAAACCAATCAAAATACTTCTAATGGTAAACAATTTAGGTGAACTACAATGTGGAAATGATTGCTCCAAAAGACCTGCAGTCTGTTTCCGTCAGGAATTGGGCAGGTCATTCTTTCAGTAAGACTGTATTAACTAGAGATGGGGTCACCAGGCAGTGCAGTGTTGAGTGAAGGGATAAAATATGATTTCTACTATTTTGAGCTAGAAATCAAGAATGTTATAGTTTAGCAATTCCTTTCACCAGGGAGGTGTAAGTGATTATGAACTTGGACTTTTCATATTACAGTTACTTATTTTGTTTGTTTTTTGTTGTTGTTGGTCATGGGGCTTGAACTCTGGGCTTGGGTACTGTCCCTATGCTCTTCCACTCAAAGCGAGCACTCTACCACTTGGACCACAGTGCCACTCCCAGTTTACTAGTGGTTTATTAAAGATAAGAATCTCACAGTCTGTCCTGCCAGAGTTGGCTTTGAACCACAATCCTCAGATCTCAGCCTCTTGAGTAGCTGGCTTTGTAGGCATGAGCCACCAGTGTCCGGCTTAGTTACCTATTTTCTAAGAAAGATAAAGTGAAATATTATTAGAGTGTGCACAATAATTTTGGGATATTTTCCTAGAATCAGTAGACTGAGTGCTGGTATTTAGTTACAAAATAGAATGAGGTTATTTGATATGGTGGGAATGGACCACAGGCTAACAGTTACCGTGTGTGCAATGTTGTACTAGTAATTGCAACTCTGAAGATTTAATATCATCAACTTAGAATTAAAAATAGAAGTAGTTCCACTTTATGGGATTATTGTGAGGATTAAATTAGATACCAAAGGTAAAGTACTTGGAAAAACAATCAGAGTTTGATACTTTCTACCTGTTATTTTATCATGTGATATATTCTAATATTTTTACTGCGATTTTTATATTGTGTCTATTTAGGATATGCAAAGTGATATATTCATATTAATTGCGTTGTTCACTTTTATGTCATTATGAGGAAAATACCTGCAAAGAAAATTTCTGAGCAGGAAATTATCATATTGACTCATTGTTTAAGATCAGATGTCTCCATCGTTTTTTTGTTTTTTTGTTTTTTTTTTTTTGGGTCCGGTCATGGGGCCTGAACTCTGGGCCTGGGCGCTGTCCCTCAGCTCTTCAGCACAAGGCTAACGCTCTACCAGTTGAGCCACAGCGCCACTTCTGGCTTTTTTTTCTTTTTGCTTATGTGGTACTGAGGAATCGAACCCAGGGCCTCTGGCATGCAAGGCATGCCATCTACCACTGAGCCACCTTCGCAGCCCCATCATTTTTAATTATATTTTTATAAAATAGTTGTACAAAGGGTTTTCCATTCAACGAATCGGTTTATAATTACAATGGATCTTTACAAAACTTTCTCACATCCTTCCAAACCTCACCCCACTTTCATTGTTTCTAGTTTCATACTATCTGCATTGAATATTATGGCTTCACTCTCTACTTCCAGAAGTCTATTTAATCCTTCCCTTTGACTTCCCCTCACCTTTTCCAAGTGATAGTCTCCTGGTGTTCATTCTGTTGAATTAAAAGTTCAATTTTATAAGAAATTACAACTTTTAAATACTCTTCTGCAGTGCTGGGAAGGTGGATCAGTGGTAGAGTGCTTGCCTTGCATGCCTGAGGCCCTGGGTTCGATTCCTCAGCACCACATAAGCAAAAAGAAAAAAACCAGAAGTGGCGCTGTGGCTCAAGTGGTAGAGCACTAGCCTTGAGCTGAAGAGCTGAGGGACAGCACCCAGGCCCAGAGTTCAGGCCCCATGACTGAACCCAAAAATAAATAAATAAATAAATAAATACTCCACTGCAAATAGCATGCTTTGAGTAATACTGTTGTTTAACTTGCATAAAATTCTGGCTTCCAAATACACATCCTTGGTGTGTCTGGCTCTGACTTCGTTTACTTAACATAATTTTAGATATATCCATTTCTTTGCAAATGCTGTAACAGTCTTTATAATGGATGAGTGCAACCTAATTGTATGTTTGTGCAACACTTTGTCCAACCATCCCTCCGCTAAAGGTCGTCTGGGCTGTTTCCATAAGTTTTCTACGGTGAATAGTGCAGTAGTGAACATGATTGTGAGAGCTATTTTACTGTAACCTTTTGGAAGAATTCATAACTATTTTTATGTGAGCAATCCTCTAGCCAATTTTCCAGAATAAGCATATCCCTTTCTTCATCTCCATCACAACGTTTATCAAGTCCTCAAAAACACACTACCCCCTACAGGTCTCAATCAGCTAAAACCACACTGTGCCCCTATTCTTTGTTGTTGTTGTTGTTGTTGTTTTTTCTGTCCGGTCGAGGGGCCTGAACTCTGGGCCCCTCTGTTGCTGTCCCTCAGCTTTTCTGCTCAAGGCTAGCAATCTACCACTGGAGACACAGCACCACTTCCAGCTTTCTTCTTTTTGCTTATGTGGTGCTGAGGAATCAAACCCAGGGCCTCATGCATGCAAGGCAAAAGCTTACCACTGAGCCACTTTACTAGCCCCAATGTGCCCATATTCTTTTAACACATTTTTTCATAATTTTACACATAATTTAGTGAGAATCTTCTATGTACTTTCCTAATGTGGGAATAAGGGATATGACAATAGAGTAAACGTAAGAGAAATGGAATTTAATTAGCTATTATCATATTTAAAATAATTTTCAGCTCTAACTCATAGTCTCACTATTATTTTAATCTTTATTTGATTACTTCACATAACCGCTAAATTATAACATATGATTTAAATACAAAGGCAAAAAAGTGTGGTTTTACTTTGACACTCATGTGTGAGGATGCACAATATGGGCAAATAAAGGGATAGGAATTAATAGTCATTATCCATTTTGTTAAATGGTTTTCTCAAACTGATTCTCACAATTCATATTTCATTCAACAACAAGAAACATGACAATTCCCTTTGCTTTGCTCCTCATTAAACTTGTTTCCATGTTATTTTATAATGAAGGATGATTTCATAAATCTACTCTAGATATAAAAATATGTTAAAATATTTCTATATGTATGCATTGATATAAATATACACACATATATTATAAAGGTTATAATGATAAATTATAACATCTGTAACTGTAAAATTTACTAAATTATTAAAAAAATGGATGGCTCAGGCCTGGAATCCTGGTTACTCAGGAGGCTGAGATCTGACCATCATGGTTTGAAGCCATCCTGGGCAGGAAAGTCCATGAGCCTCTTATCTCCAAACAACCAACAGAAAATCAGAATTGGAACTGTGGCTCAAAGTAGTAGAGTGATAGCCTTGAGAGAAAAGACTCAGAGATATCACCCAGGCTCTTAGATCAAGAACTAAAATCTCCCCCAAAAAAGTATTTAATTTATACCTGTGTAAGTAGAGTATTTCCTTCACCCAAATGCACATCCATGCTCATTTGCAAGGTAACTCTGTTATGTCTGGAGTACCACATAATATTATCACTTAAGTACAAAGCATTGCAACATGGGTAAACTCTATCTCTCTCATGCATTTTTCTCCACTCAAATATTCAAATCTTACAATTATTCCCATTATTTAAAATCATAGTTTTTTTCTTTAATACTCTTAATATTAGAATTGGAATTGAGTGTCTTGTGTCTCCTAAATGGATCTTCTTAACACTTTGGCATGCCCCCAGCCCTAAATTATCCTGAATAACTTTCAGATAGAATCTCGCTTCCTACTTGTGTATGATCGTGGGCTCAATCTACTTCATGTTATTCTTTCTGGAATTTAGAATAACAGGTGCCTGGCATTGTGTACAGATCTTTCTGTCCAGTCTGAGCTTTAACCACTATCCTCACAACAGCAGACTCCCATGTACTCAGGATTTTGATAAGCTTATCATAGCTATTTAAAAAAAATCTTTGCATTTCCTGCAGGTTCTTGAGTACTGAGTTAACTTGTTTTCTTGGGTTGTTTTTTTTCTTTTGAATGTGTGTGTTGACTTGTTCTTCATTTTTCCTTTTGTTTCCTTCACTCAAGTTCTTACCATAGTGCTGAGAAACTAATTTTTTCTCAAGATAGTCAAGGTGAACATTATTTATTCCAAAACAATTCCAGTAATATTTAAACACCTTCAGGAATTTCGAGAAGATGGTGGAGAAGAACCTGGTGGCTAAACAAGTTCTCGCGTAGAAAGCAGTTCTAGTGTTCCAGTGAACAGTCCTAGGCACACCAAGTGTGCCTTCACAGTACAGAGAGTTTGGCCAGAGAGGGAAAATCCAGGTAAAGAGACAGATCTGAGCATTTTCCAGCAGCCATGGCTGGGGCGGCTGGGGCAGCTGTGGCAGCTGTGGTGGCGTCCATAGCAACCATGCCTACAACCCAGAGAGTCTGGGACAAATACGAGCAGATTTTACTCAACACCAGCAAGAACTGACAAGTAGCAGATATCTTCATCTTGCAGATAGCAGACCAGAGACTACCTAGGAACCAACACTCCAGCGTGAGTACAAAACTGACATCCTCATTCCTTCTCAAAGGGAACAGAGGAGGGAAGGCCACCCCTCCCCCCAACACTGGAGATATCCATCTTTGATACAGACAAAGGCCTGGCTAAGCAGCTAGCTCTAACTCAGTCCTTTGATGAAAACAAAAGAGTCATTTAGCGAGTCACAAGTACCTACCCTGACCTGCCATTCTCAATTTCACCCATGGGAAAGTCACCATAACCAGGCAGAGAAAGCTACACCCCCGAAGGAGTGGCTTTCTTCACTGGGTAAACAGAGCCAGAGGCTGCCCCCCTGCCTATGGCAACCCTGACAATCAATTGAAAATCAGTAAACATAAACCCTGAGAATGGCTACAGGCTGGGCTCTGTGAATGTCTCAAAAGCTAGCCTCTCAGGGAAAAGCTACTGTTTGCTGAAAGGCCTCAACTTTACCCAGAACCCAGCCTTATCACAGCAACTCTAAACTAGAGTAAACAGCCATCTCCCTCTTTTATGATACTCAAAGCAGATCTACCTCCAACTGAACTAGCCTGGAAGGTGGTTCATAAAATCCTTGGCACTGCAGAGAATTTTTCTGCCTGCTCAAACCAACTGACTTCAAAAACCAGTCAAGCCACAGGAAAACCAAACACCACAACCTGAGCAGAGACTTCAAGAGACTGGTTACAGACACAAGGGAGATACAGGATCTTCCCATCAATCCCCCAAAAACAAAATCAAAGAAGTCTTTTTTTGTATCTTTTTTAAATTTTTACTTTTTAATTATAAAAATTGTTTTTATTAATCTTTTTTTCTTACTCTTATAACTTATATTTTAGGTGTATATGTGTGTGTGTGTACTTTTTAAAAAAAAAATCTCTACTGACCTTTTGGCCTTTTTTGTTCTTTCTTTCTCATTTGTTTTACTTTTTCATCTTTTGTTCTTTTTGCATGAATTATTTGTTGTTCTGCTCATCCTCATATATACCTGTCACTGATTATAAGACCTTATCCCCCATTGTGTACATACTTAATCCAAAAATGTATTACTCAATTCAAAACCTCTTAAGATTAAATTCCTTACCCTTTAAGAGGCTAGTTCAAACAATAATAATTTTACCTATAAATCTGGACACAATTTATCCCAGTATATTATTGGCTCTATCCATCATGCACATAATTTATCACAAAATTTAAGTAGGAATTCCTTCATTCCTTTTTAATATTTTATATTTTCTGCAAAAAGATACTGCATGTACTATATTTTTTATTCATTGATATTTTAATTCTTTATGATCATGAAATTATATTTTAAGATTTATGTCTCTGAACTTTTTGGTTTGTATGTTTCTTTTGTGACAAACTTATAACAAACACTATTATTGGGGTTACCATTATTTCTAATAAATATTCAGAGATTAAACTGACAAAAAAATTAAATTCCTTAATAGCATTATTATCTATTTATACCTATACAATATTTGATGTATTTTTATTTTTTAGTTTTTCAGGTCTCCTTTCTATCCCTCCCCTCCTCTCATCCTATCTCCATTCATCTCTCAATATTACTTCTTTAAATTTTCATTACTTTTAAGAGTTTAAATATTTGTCTTTCCATTTTTTTCTGGTCCCTTTTTAAATTTTTTTCTTCTCTCTCTCCTATCATTCTTTCCAATCCATTTCCCTCTGTGAGATTAGGACGTGGTTAATTTCACTCGCCTTTTACCTTTCCATATCCCTCTAACCCTATTTTCCCCCACCTTTCTCCCTAAACATAATAATTTCTGGTTTGTCAAATTCTTCACTATTCTTAGCCCATTAATATGTAGTTGTTTAATGCTGAATAGACTGTAGCTGTTGAACTAGATTGTATCCGCAGACTTTTGACTATGCAGTTACAGGACTTTGGTTGATGCTTGCCTAAAAATGGTGTTCTAGCACAAAACTGGCATTACTTTCATCCCAAAGGGGCAGAATAAGCAAGAAAAACACAAGGAAAATGGAAAGTCCGGGTATCTCAATTCCCACTCAAGATAATCAGGTGACAGAACAGATAATGTATAATCCAGAGGAGAGTTCCCAAAAAGCTCTACAAACACTACTGGTAAATATGGTGAATGAAAAGATTGAAACCCTGTAAAGGACTCAGTGTGTGTGTGATAGGGAGAGACAGGAGGCAAACCTAAGATCAAAACAGGAAGCTCATGGCTGTGAGGAAGCTGCTCAAAGATTGATACTGGAATTGCGTGAACAGGTTGAGAACACTAAAAGAGAAATAAAGGAATTGTGTGAGCAGGCTGAGATCAGTCAAAGAGAACTACAGAAGTTGCATGAACATGAGAAATCTAATCAAAGAGGAATAGAAGAATTGCAAGAGCGGGATGAGCATAGACAAAGATCTATAGAGCCATTCATGGAATCCACAAACAGACACCTGAAAGGAGTCAGGGAGACCACAAAGGAATGCTGAATGGAGTCCAACAGAAGGAATGGGAGTACAAGGAAACCATAACCAATCAACTAAGTGATTTGAGAATAAACACTGAACACCAAATTAAGAAAGTAAAGAATTTCATATAAGACCTAAAACAAAGCTCCAACAAAGCATTTGAAGCAATAAAAGCCGATCAATTAGAAAGAAAAGAAATGAAAAATATAGAAAGTCTTGACAGTAGGTTAGACCATGCAGAAGATTGAAGACAGCCTAGGTATTATAGATAAAGACCATACAACTATCCAAGACAATTCCAAGAAATATGATAGATCTATTCAACACTTGAAAGGCACCATCAGAAGGCCTTATCTGAGGGAAATGGGTGTAGAGGAGCACATAGATACAGAAGTTAATGGTTTAGAAAATTTGTTTATCAGGCTCCCAGCAGAGAACTGCCAAACACACAAAAAGATAGGCATATTCAGATACAAGAAGCTTTTAGAATTCCAAATAAACCAAACAAGAACAGGACATCCCATAGTCACATTATAATCCACACAGGATCAATTCAGACCAAGGAAAAGATCCTTACAGCTGTCAAGGAGAAAAGATCAGTCACCTATAAAAGAAAACCAATTAGAATCACCTCAGATTTGTCAACAGAGACAATTAAAGCAAGAAGAGCCTGAAATGATGTATGCCATGCCCTAAAGACAAACAACTATCAACCAAGAATAGTGTACCCAGCTAAACTCTCCTTCATAACTGAAGGTCAAATAAAACTCTTCCATAGCAAAGAAAAATAAACAATATATCTCCACCAAATCAGCTCTACAAAAGCTACTTAAAGATGTCCTACACATAGAAAACCAACAAGACCATAATAAAGGCCAAGAAACCACACTCAAACAGAATCCAAGAACCATAGGAAGAACCCAGTACGCGTAGCCCCCAAGAAGGTGGATAAAATGGCAGGAACACCCAAATAACGCTCAGTCTTATCTCTCAATATTAACGGATCTAACTCTCCAATTAAGCGACATAGACTGTCTAGTTGGTTTAAAATGAAAGATTCTTCTATTTGCTACCTTCAGGAATCACAACTTGCCCATAAAAAAACAAACACATTTTGAAAGTGAAGGCTGGAACAAAATCTACCAAGCAAATGGCCCCCATAAATAGGCAGGAGTTGCAATCCTAATATCAGATAAAATAGACTTCAAATTAAAATTATTGAGAAGAGATAAAGAAGGTTACTACATACTAATTAAGGGATCTCTCCTTCAGGAGGATATTACAATTCTAAATATTGTCAAACAATAGTGCACCCAAATTTATCCAAGAAATACTACTTTAAATCTCACATAGATCCAAAGACATTAATTGTTGGGGACTTTAACACACAACTATCCCCACTAAATAGATCAACTCGGCAAAAAATCCACAGAGAAACTGCCGATCGAAACAAGTGCATATATCAACTGATTTAGCAGGCATCTAGCGAATATTCATCCAGCAGCATCAGAATACACTTTTTACTCAGCAGCACATGGAAAATTTTCCAAAATACACCACATTTTAGGTCACAAATCAACCTTGTCAAAATTCAGACACATTGAATTCATATCTTGCATTCTCTCAGACCAAAAGGGAATAAAATTAGAACTCAACACGAACAGCCACCAAAGAAAGTCCAGTAACACATGGAGGCTGAAAAACACACTAGTGAAGCACCAGTGCGTCATGGAAGAGCTTAGAAATGAAGTTCAAATGTTCATGATATTCATCAAAAATTAGCACAGAGATTATCTGCTCCTCGAGACACAGCAAAGGCATGATTCAGAGGCAAGTTTATAGCTCTGAGTTCCTACATCAACAAATTGGAGAGAACTGAAACCAACAATTTAATGAGATCTGACATTCCTTGAAAAAGAGCATCAAGATAAACCCCAATCCAGTTGATGGAAAGAAATAATTAAAATTCAATCAGAATTAAATGAATTAGAATTTTAACAAAACCATAGGAAGAATCAAAAAAATGAGAAGGTTCTTTGAAAAAAAAAATAACAAAATTGACAGACCCATAAAAAAATCTTATCAGAAAAAGAAGAGACACGCCCAAAGAAATAAACTCAGAGATGAGAATGGAAACATCACTACAGAAACAACCAAGATTCAGAACATTATAAAGGAATACTGCTCAAAACTTCATGCTAATATGTTTGAGAGCAGAAATGGACCTTTTCCTGGCAATTATTGACATGCCAAAACTGAACCAAGATGAGTTAAACCATCTTAACAGGCCCATATCAAGCACTGAAATAGAAACAGCAATAAGAGACCTCCCATCTAAGAAAAGCCCAAGAACAGATGGTTTTTCAGCAGAATTCTACAAGACCTTCAAAGCAGAGCTCACACCAATTCTCCTCCAATTCTTCAATGAAATTGAAAGAGAAAGTTCACTACGGAAAGCTTTCTATGAAGCCATCATAACCCTCATCCCAAAACCCTCATCAAAGAAAGAACACTATAGACCCATTTCTTTGATAAACCTTGATGCAAAGCCTCTCAACAAAATTTTGGTTAATTAAATTCAACAATTCATCCAAAAAATCATATAGCACAATCAAACAGGATTCATTTCAGGGATGCAAAGCTGCTTCAATATACGCAAATCAATTAACATAATTCATCACATCAACAAGAGCAAGGATAAGAACATGGTTATCTCAATAGATGCAGAAAAAGACTTTGACAAGATCCAAGACCCCTTTATGGTGAAGGTCCTTGAAAAATTAGGAATCCATGGAACCTTCTTCAATACAATAAAGGCTGTGTATTACAAAACTACAGAAAGCATTATACTCAATGGTGAAAAATTAAAGCTATTTCCTCTGAACTCAGGACGAGACAAGGATGCCCACTCTCTCTACTGTACTTCAATCTAGTATTAGAATCCCTATCTACAGCAATAAGACAAGATACAAACATAAAAGGGATCCCAATAGGGAAAGAAGAAGTCAAACTCTCCCTCTTTGGAGATGACATGATCTTGTATTTAAAGACTCCTCCGCTCCCAAGTTACTCACGGTGACTCAAAACTTTGGCAAAGTAGCAGGGTATGAAATTAAGCCTGAAAAATCAATGGATTTACTGTATGCAAACAATGAGAAAAGTGTAGCTGAAATTATGAAAGCAACTCCATTCGTAATAGCCCCCCCAAAAATAAAATACCGAGGAATTAACTTAACCAAAAGTAGTGAAGGAACCTTATGATGAAAACTTTAAATACTTGAAAAAGGAAACCAAAACAGACTTAGAAATTGGCTAAAAGTTCCATGTTCCTAGATTGGAAAGATCAACATCATGAAAATGGCAATACTTCCCAATGCTATCTACAAATTGAATGTGATACCTATCAATATTCCAACCTCATTCTTCAAGGAAATAGACAAGGCAATCCAAACATTCATATGGAACAATAAAACACCCCGAATAGCAAAAAACGATCCTTAACAGAAAGAACAGTGCTGGAGGAAATCAATACCAAATTTCAAACTCTTCTACAAAGCCATAGTAATCAAAACAGCTTGGTACTGGCATAAGAACAGACCTCAGGACCAATGGAATAGAATTGAAAACCCAGGAATGAACCTAAAGACCTACAGCCATCTAATCTTTGATAACGGAGCAGAAAATATAGAATGGAAGAAAGACAGTCTCTCCAGTAAATGGTGCTCTCAAAATTTGTTAACTAGTTATAAAAAACTAAATCTAGATCCTTATATATCACCCTGTACCAGAATCAACTCCAAATGGATCAAAGACCTCAGAGTCATGAAGACACTCTGAAAACATTACAGGATGGAATAGGAGAAACGTTAGATCTCCTTGGCACAGGCCGAAACTTTCTTACTAGAGACCCAGAAACACAACAAATCAACAAAAGTTTGGACAAATGCAATTGCATGAAATTGCAGAGCTTCTGCATGGCAAAGGACATAGCTAGAAAGATCCATAGAAAGCCCACGAATTGGGAGAAGATTTTTGCTAGCCATACAATGGACAAGGGTCTCATATCTAAAATATATATGGAACTCCAAAAAAATTAAATTACCCAACAACAAATCCTAAAAGAATCAACTGCCCAATAAATAAGTGAGCTAAAGACTTAAAGAGAAACTTCTCTGAAGAGGAAAGAAGGATGGCCAATAGACACATGAGGAAATGCTCAAAATCCCTAGCCATTAAAGAAATGCAAATCAAAACAACATTGAGATACCACCTCACGCCAGTTAGAATGGCAAAAATCAAGAACTCTAATAACAACAAATGCAGGATTAGATGTGGTTAGGGTAAAGGTACTGCATTGTTGGTGGGAGTGTAAACTTGTTCAACCACTTTGGAAAGTGGTATGGAGGTTCCTCAAAAGACTCCACATAGACTTCCCCTATGACCCAGCAATCCCACTTTTGGGCATTTACCCAAATGATCACAAAGAAGACCACACTAAAGCTCCCAGCACAACTATGTTTATGGTAACATTATTTACCATAGCTAATCTTGGAACCAACCCAGATGCCCCTCAGTAGATGAATGGATGAAGAAATTGTGGTATATGTACACAATGGAATTCTTTTTCTCCACCAGAAAGAATGACATTGCCCCATTGTTAGGAAAATGAAAGTCTTGGAAAAAATTATATTAAGTGAAGTAAGCCAGGCCTAAATACTCATAGGCCCCATGGTTTCCCTTATTGGTAATAAATAGTATATGTCTGAGACAAGCAGAAAAGGTAAGATTCGTTGATGTTAGGTGAAATGTACCCCAAGATAAGTATTCAAATTTTTTTTCATGCGATTGTTTTTAACATATTTATAAGATGAATTTTTGTTGCTTTGTATGTCCCTCCCCCACGATATCACTCCTGTTTTCACTATATTTTATGTTGGTATAATTTGTGGAGGGGCATGGAAAAAACAAATCGAAAAAAGGATAAAGTTGGACCCATTGTAACAATGAGATGTAGAAGATGTTATGTCGAAAAACGAACTTTAAAACTTTCGCAAGCCAGAGTATAATGGGGTGAGGCAGGAGAGGTGAGATGCAAGGGGATAGGAAGGGGAAATAAAGGAGGAGGCAACAATGCTTGATAAGAAATGTACTCATTATCTTGCCCATGTAATTGTAACTCCTCTGTATGGTATTTTCAGAATATTAAAAAAACCCTTCATACCTATTAATTTTATACGAATTCTATGTGCTTAGAAGGTTCTTTTTATTTTCACAGCCGTCTTTGGCATACACAGACATATCATGGATTATATGAAGGTAATAAATTTCCAGATGCTTGCCAGGAGGAGTAAAACCTATAGTTTTTTTTTTTTTTTTCGAGAGGCTTGCCATTTCATGAAAAAAATATGCTGCTTGACGCAGGATTTCACAAAATTGTATTGCTAGGAAGAACTTAAACAATCATCTAACATTACAGAGTTGAGGGAGATGAATTGATCTTCTGAATAATTTACTTTTGGGTCAAATAAGAGCAGGCTGCCAAAAAGAGAGTAGACTTTAGAGAAACATGAGGAGTTGTATGTAAATAGGTGCTTAGCTGATTTTGTTAATTTGTGAACTAATACAGGGAAATAAAGTGCAGCAAGGTTAAAAAAATAAAGAACTCTGCATTGAAATACTCATTTGTGTGTGTGTGCACACACGTGCCTGTACACACACGTGCATGTTCATGTGCTCATGCATGCATTCATCATTCCTGCTCTAAGCATCTGTGCCCAAGGTAGTGGTCTACCACTTGAGCCACTGCTGCACTTCTGGTTTTTTGGAGATAATCATATGTTTTTTCATGATTGGACTGGCTTTGAACAGTGTTCTTCAGATCTCGGCCTCCCGAGTAGCTAGCTAAGCTGATTCACCCTCTGAGTAGCTAGTTAATATTCTGTCTGTCCTCTATGCTTCACTGCTCTTTTATTCTTTTCCTGAGGTTATCACAAGCCTGTCATATTTATTTCTAATTGTTTTAAAAATACTGTTACTGCTTGGCACCAGGGGCTCCAATCTGTACTTTTAACTACTTAGGAGGCTTGAGAACAGAAACCAGGACAAATTTTAGGGGAGTTCCTTTTCAATTTATAGCTGGGTGCATTGGATCATTTCCACCATCCTGCACTATCTAGAGACTAAGATTGGAAGGACTGCAGGATCCAGGAAGGTAGACAAGTAGGTGTGCAACTCTTATGCCATTGATGATGGGAAGAATAAAAGGACAGATCAGGTGCATGTTCTTGTGGAAAGGGAACCCCTATACTAAAATTAACCACTGATATGCCAGCCTAGCAAGAACAATACCCCAAGTTGAAATCCCCACAATTTTCCAAAACCAAAAGAAGTACATACATTAACATCCCAAAACTTAGTACAATCTGTTCTTTTCTCTAATATCATCTTTATCTGATTATCATATTATGTGACAGAATAGTTTCTTCATTAAACTTATGATATATTTTAAAAGACCTCGAAAATTCTTTCTCACTTATTAAGTGCAAATGAATGGCATATTGCCTCATTTCTTACATATTTGACTGCCACTAAAAATCCATCCAATGATTATTATAGTAATATATTCTGATTTATTACTTTATTTGTAACAGTTTTTAAACATTTTGCTTTTCTGGTGAAGTTTAAGTATTTAAATGTTATCATCAAAGTATATTGCTTGGGTACTTGGGGCAGGTTTTTATAAAGTTTTTAACTAATGGCTTCTAAGAATTCTTAATTTCTATATTATTTGTATTATTTTTAATTTCAATATAATTTTATTGTAAGGGTAATGTACAGAGGGGTTACAGTTACATAAATAAGGTAATGAGTACATTCTTTTGAAAGGAAACTTGTTAACCCCTCCATCGATTTTTTTTGTACACTCAAACAATTACTGATGCTTTTGCTGTTGCTATTGATCAAATGTACTTTTGCTTTCATTTTTCATGCATTTTTATTTTAAAATTGATATAAAAGGGGTTTACAGTTACTTAAGTCAACTAAAGAGTACACTTCATTTTATTTTCTATATTTCAAATTTTGATGTTAGTTACTTATTTTCTTGTTTCTTTAGGATTCTTTTTTCAGAGTTGTAGGATTAGTAAATTTAATTTTGCATAATTTTTACACATGTAAATTATTCAGACACATATATGTTGCTTTTAAAATATTTAACATGTGAATATTTAAAATTATTTTCTTAATTTTTATATGGCTAGTGGATTTAAATAAATTGATTTTCTTATAGTTCTAAACATATTTTTCCAGGTAACAAATAATTACTGTATTTTCAAGAAGCACATACTATATTAAGAACGGCTTCATTTCCTGGTCATTTTTTTGTAAATATTTGTACTTGAATTAAAAAAAAAGTTTGAGCTGGGCATGGTGATTTGTGGCTTCCATTTTCTACCTATGGTAGGAACTGCAAATAGGGTTTGTAATTCAGGAGAGTCTGAGAAACTATGAGACCCTATCATAAAAATATCCAGAGTGAAATGATTAGCGATATAGCCTCCCATAACGAGATATAGAGCACCTGGTTATCATATGCTAAATCTTGAGGTTAAAACACCAGTACCATTAATCTTTTGTCAAAATTAAAGTATACATGTTTCAAAATGTTTATTATTTAAAACTTATTTGCAAAGGTTCTCATGTCTTCTATTTCTTAATTTTCAATTTACTTAATCTATAAGAATCCAAGTATATTGTGACTATTTGATTTCTACTAAACGTTTAAATAGTATGAGCAATATTATGATTTCATATATTAACCCATTTTTATTATTTGTGATAATTTCCTCTATTTAATATTATAATATCAATATTCCAAATGTGTGTATGTGATGTGTGTGTATGTGTGTGTGTGTGTGTGTGTGTGTGTGTGTGTGTGTTTATATGGTTTTTGTGTGTGTGTGTTTTGTGTGTACTTCGTAATTCTTGGGAGATCACACCATTATTTCACATATGCTATATCAAGATTTTACCACTGAACTATATACTGTGTAATTATAATATAAATAGTGTTTTAAATTATGATAAATAGTGTTTTAAATTATGACTTTTAAATTTTCATTCCTAGTATGTTTTTTCAAAATTATATATGATAAAATGTCATCCATTTTCTATCCACATTAGCAATTGTTATTGTTATTTTACTGTTATTTAGAATATTTCCAGTGCTTTTTCACTTCCAAATTCTTGTGTTTGTTATTGATAAAGGTTTTACTTTCCTGCTTTTCTCTCTTCATTCTTTTTGCCTTTAGAGGTTACCTTTTGTTTCCTTTATTTCTTTGGAAATTAATTATCATATTCCTATTACAATTTCTTTACATTGTAACAGGTCTATACAATGCTTTATTTTCTTTTTTATTTTTCCCATCTTCTCTGACTCTTAGTCCACACTCTTAGGTGGATTAAAAAGAAACTTGATTAAGGTCACTTTGATTATTTTCCTCCTTTTCTTGTCTGAAGTCTTTCTGTATTTGAAACACAATAACAATGACATACAGCTCCTAGGTGGTCCATCATTCTATCCCTTCTCACTCTCCTCTGTTGTACAGCTCAAGTCGTTATCATTCAAATTTATTATGCTATAGTGTTATCTAAATCTTAATTCATTCCTAAATTAATTTTAGTTGTTTTAAGCATTCTCTAAAGACATTTTCTCCTATATAATATCTGGGGTCTTGTGTTTTCACAAGGTATAAAATATGAGTGACTATCAAACATCTAGATATCTGTAGAATATTGGTCCAACTGCCCAATTCACTTGTATGTAAATTCAAGGAATACAGGTCAGTCAGAACAATCTTGTAAAATGGTGTAGCTTGAGGCCTCATACTAGATTTGATTCTTATTACCATGTTTATTAGTGAAAGAACCGACATATATTAGAATGTAACAGATTTATCAAAAATAAATTCTTAGTTTTATTGTCAACAGATTTTGAAAAGGATGCCATGACTTAATGAAATAAAAATAGAATCTTAAATGGGTGTATTGGCACTATTGCCTCTCTAGTTATAAAGGATGATCTTAGACTACTGCCTCAAACCTTATACAAAAATTAAAAAAAAAAATTATTATCAAACTAAATGTGAGTTGTAAAAACCTACAAAACATAAATGTAAAAATTCATGACAATGGATCAGTAAAGGTTTCCAAAAAGTTGACATGGTAAGCATTAGTGGATAAAGAAAAGCAAGAATAAACTAATATCAACTGACAACCTTTCTTAATTCTATGAAAGTAGTGAAAACATATCCAACAGATAGAGGGCACATATTTGTTAATGCTACGATGTTAATGCTACAGTGATCCTGAATCTTAAGTATTTATATTTTCTAATTCTGTATAAATTTTTCCCGAACAGGATATTTCTATAAAGAACATATATAAATTAATAGTCAATAGGAGAAGCATATGAATTAAGCTCCTCTTTAGTATCTAAGAAAAAAGAAAAAGAAAGCTCACTGGTATGACCATAATATAAAAAGAAGACACAAAATATAGTAATGCATTTGTGGAGAAATTGATACACTCCGCATAGCAGAATGATTTGTGTAATACTACAGTCATTTAGCAAGAAAGTTTTCAAGTCTTCAAAAGGTCAAAGAGAATTGTATATGTTCTAGCCATTACACTTCTATGTATGTATTAAAGACAAGTAAAAAACTTGTATGGATCGGGAATGTAGATCATTGACAGTGCACTTGGACAGTATGAGTGAGAACCTGAAAATAATTCCCCAAAACAAATTTTGAAAAGACACCCTATAGAAGATTTATGCAGGAAAAATTCCTGTAATTCAATTTTATATCTATTTTAATATCTGTTATAAAATTTATAGCATTTCTATTTGAAGAAAGGCAAGTTTGTAAAAATTAGGCTTAGAAAACCTATGATTGCACAATTCACTTCCAAAGCACTAAAATGTATACAATGAAAGGAGATAATATATTGCATGTGAATTTCATGTCAGCAAAAAAATAAAACTATAGTTGAAAATTCTTCACACAAAATACAAAATACCCAAAAAGAAGTTTTTGTTGTTGGCTAAAAATTCTTTGTAAACTACAGCTTCTAAAACAAAGATGTGATTTCTGTTTATTTTGAGTTTTATTGTCTGTTTTTTGAGTTTATTCAGAGATAACCCAATCAAAAAATGTATGTGATAACTGGAATATCTAGGAATTATACATCACTTATACGTAATTGATAACTTTTTCTGGAAGAAACTTTTAGCAAATGATAGAAAACACAAATCTATGCATCTGCATTTTATGATAGCCATATGTTACTTGCTCAATCCAATTGCTTTTCTCTACTTTGCTAGAAAAAAGTATTCTCAGGATAAGAACCAATAACGTGAAAAGAAACAAAATACACAATCATCTTGATTTATTTGTGACAAAAACAAATGAAATAAAACAATTCCACTTAAGTGACTCCATTATTAGTATCATTATTAGTATCTATGAAGATGATCCTGAATGCCAACATCCATTGAATTTTTGGAATTTTAATTTCTACGAACATATGAAAACTAGAACAAGAAAACAAATATAGTCTTAGAGCAAACCAGCCTTGCAATAATTTTCTTAATTGTATTGAAATTACCAAAGAATTAATACCATTAAAACTATCCTTTCCTATGGAAATCATTTAAAAAAGTTTATCACTTATTATAATTAAAATACCAAGCAAGAGCAATCTTACAGAATAATTACAAATATCATTTTATTACTACCGTAAAATAGAATAAAAGACCAGTCCCAATATATTATCATTATTCTTAATTTCGAATCATTACCTAAATATTTTAAACAATCTAAATAGTCATGTCTTTAACAAAGACGTAAATATTCTCTACTTTTTACCTAACATTTTCCATGCGCATGTATTCATGTTTCTAAGAAATGTTTACAGCAGGTAAAAGATGCTTCTGTGAAATTAATGTGATATATTTTGTTGTTGTTCTTGATGTTGTTTGCAAGGTTAGGCATTGTCCCTAAGCCATTTTGTGCTCAAAGCCAGCACTCTACAACTTGAAATATAGAGCTAATTCCTGTTTTTAGTGGTTAATTTGAGATTAGAATCTAACAAGCACTTTTCTGTCTCGGCTAGTTTCTAACACAATTCTAAGACCTCATTACACAGAATAGCTCGAATTATAGGTGTGAGTCATTGGCACTTGGTGTAATGTATTTTTTTAACTTTAATTATATCTCAAGATTTTTGTTTCACTAAATTGTACATTGTTCTACACATAAATTTAGATATATGTATGTATTTCTGATGACAATCTGTAAAAATGTATGTCTTTCTACACATAATATATATATATATATATGCATATATATATATATATATATATTTCTGAAGACAGACTCCCTCTAAAACTTTTTATGCTACCATTTTTGACCTTTTTATTTCAAAGATACACAGTCTATTTTTCCAAAAGTTTCCTAGAATAAAATAACTAATATTTCAATAGAATGTAGCGTTTATTACTTTTAAGGGAATTTTAGATATATACATGATATTGTATTAATATTTATAGTATATTACTTGAAATAATTCTGTTCAAACTCTTAAATATTTGTGTGTAGTGGTGGGGAGAGAGGAAGTTAACTCATACTGGTTAGGAAATTGCAAAACTTCAAAAATCTATTCTATAATTTGTTATAAGCACATAGTCAAGCTAACTGTTATGGTTTAGATTTTTTGTTTCTTTGTTCAAAATTTTTATATGGATGCATGCACAGTGGTAACATTAAAATTATTAATCAAAAGACAAATAATCACAAATCATAGGTACATATCAGAGTTTCAATAGTTAGCACTTATGATGCTAATAATAATTTTGATGAGGATGATGATGACCACAGTGTAACCTGATAATGACAATATTGTGATTGAAAAGGAAAAAAATTTACACATTTTTGAAGCTATATTTCCCACATTGAATATATAGTAATAAATAGCGTTGGATTACATATAATAAGAATAACAAGAGGAGAGTTTCAATATCAAGAAATATCACATAAACAGGTAGAAACAGTAAAAACCGTAATGTTATTCCTGCAGTCTCTCTAATGTATACACACTTTTCTTGGTGGTATTATTTTCTTATAAATAAACTTAATTATTTCCACATTTTGATGGACTAAGATGTAGTTTTCAGCTTAGTGTGATTAGTTCAAAAATATTCTCATATAGATACTATTCAATAACCAGTGTTGTCAATGATATATTAAGGGTATGTTCTTCAATAGATATGAAAAATATGACACTATTTACATAGTACCACTTACCTAACTGTAGTTACCTTAAAAGGACATAGACCTTAGTGCTAGGAGGTGAAATTTATTTTTATTTCTGCAGGAAACAATTTGTGACTTTATACCAACAAACTGAATTTGACTCTTTCCTTATTTGTAAGGTAAGGTGGAAAATGTAAGGACTCTTCACTTTTCTTTTTTCTTGCTCTAGAAGTCAACACATATATTCTTCATTATTTCTGGTAGATAACATCCATTTATAGATGAGAAATGTAAGGCCAACAGTCAATGTAGTGAGTAAATAATGATACTAGAATTTGTGTCTGAACACTTAACTCTGTGTGCTTACAAAGAGAGTAATTTGGTGATGGAGAGGACCAATATGAAAAGACTATGGGGAAAAAGCATACTTTGGAAATGGTTGTTTTAGGACTAAGTGACAGTGTTGAGTAAATGAAACAGGCTGGTGTCAGGGGCATAAAAAGGAGTATATAGAAATTATTTGAGTGGGGGCTGAGAAGGTGGCTCAGTGGGAGAGCGCTTGACTTGCATGCATGAGGCCCTGCGTTCAATTTCTCAGCACCACATAAGCAGAGAAAAAAAGCAGGAAAGGTGCTCTGGCGCAAGTGCTAGAGTCCTAGTATTGAGCTGAAGAACTGAGGGACAGCACCCAGGCCCAGAATTCAGGCCCCACGACAGGCCCCAACCAAAAAATAGAAATCATTTCAGTGACAGAAACTGAGAAAATCTTAATCATTCATCTTATCTAATAGGAGGGAGTAGAAGGGTAAGAAGAAATCAAATGTGCTTCCACACGTTTGGCTGGCAACTGTGTTAGTGCTACTCTTAGTTATAAGGACCACAGGTGGAAATGATGTATTTAGGGGAAAAATTCTAATAGTTCTGAAGTTTAGATGCAAAGATGTGTCTGTTTAAACATCATCAAAATATCCAAGACCATGAATATGAAAAAGAATAATATAATTGGGGGTATTATTGAAGGGAAAAGGAAAAGGAAAGTTCTGACACAGGTGTGAGCAATGTGGGCACCACTGTATACAAGATTGGAAGAAAGAGATAAATAAGGGGAAAAAAGTAATAAACACAGATTTACAGAAGTAAAGGAAGGAATTTGCAAGAAGATATTGAAAAAAATATGCTATTTGGATTTGATAAGTAAAAGGACATAGACAAGTTCAATAAGAACATTGTTTTGGTGAAAGTCATATTGATAAAATTTTGGGATATGAATATGAAGCCATAAAATTCTGGATCTATAAATTCAACAGATCCTGTTGATTTTAAATGTTGGGAACCGATGCTTTAATCCTGACCTTAGAAGAATTATACACATATAACTGTCATGAACTTTACTCATAGGTGTTGTGTGAATATTTGTGAAGACTTTGTTTATCTAGGAGTTTATAGAGTAAACAACAGCACAGAAAACCTTAATTTGTCCTACAGTTCCAATGTGTGGCCCATCTTTCCACATCAGCTTTGGATTTTATTGAAATATCTTTAGATATGTTTGGATGTCTTATCAGCCTATTCATTATAAATGTAGGACAAGTAACACCAAGTATTAGGTTGAGCATACAGCATTACTGATGTGTCTGAAGACTCTTCGAATTGATTCTTTAGAATAGAAAATGCCTCAATAGCCATTGACACATCATAATTTCCATATACTCTATTTAACTTAGTTATTGTTAGGGATATCTCCCTGGTGAAATAACCCTGTCAATCAACCTGTCACAAATTCTTATATGTAGGGAATTCTTTTATAAACTTCAAGCTTTTATTGAATGGAAGAGTTCAGACTTTACCCTCACCAATACGACTGAATGCCTAAAAAGATAAGACATTTTGCTTTAATGCCTTTCTTTCATTTTCTCATACCCTTAGGTAAGTAGGGAAGGATTTTGATGTAACAATAATACAATGGTTACTTGTACTAACATGACATTTAGGATCTAGTGTTGCTAATTAGCTCTCGATTTTGTGGCTATTTATATTTCTCATGGGAAAACTAAAGAGCTCCAAGGAAATTGACCTAAGGAGACTTTCAATTCTAATATCAGTTTGTCTCAAAATGCTTTAAATTCTACATCCTCTAATGTGAGCATAGGGTTACACTGTGCAACTTTTCTCCTCAAAGATTGAGTACTACCCTATTGCTTAATATGGACAAAGTACTTTCATACATAGACTGGTCTTGTGCAAACAAAAGTGGTAGTTGAACAATGTTCTTAGCAGTTTGTATAGATGAAATTGAAATAGAGCAACTATGAACTCAAAAGGAATGTGTAAAAAAGCGAAAGGCACAAAGTAGAATGTGCCAAGGAAATGCTGAAGTATAATTTCAAATTATGTGCTCAGGTGTGAGAGTATGTTCAAAGTACAGCTTAAGAAAATGTAGTTGTATATCTTGGGGGAAAACTGCTTTAAACTCGTCTAGGATAGTTGTACAAGTAGAAGCCCCTAACTCTGACTCTAATCAGCCTCATCATCATCAACTTAGGGACTATTTTCCAAGTGCAAATTGAGAAAAAGAGGGCTCCTCACAGTTAGTGTTCAGATTGAAGTAATGTAAATAACATAATCTTTCTTATAAGACTTCATTTATTTTGGAGGGTTAAATAGGACAAACCCAAATAAATAGTTTACATATACCTAAATTAAGTGGGACATAGTATATTACTCTCTCTTTAACTGGGAAGTTGTAGATTATGTCTTTTTATACTCTAACTTGGGACAATGATCTGCTGTCAGTCATTTTCTTCCCCTCCCCATCTTTTGCCCTTCCAATTACATAATTTTTATTTAAAGAGACATACATGAGCTTGCATTTCTAAATCCTTCAAAATTATCTGAACTGCTTCATACTTCTGGCAGCCTCCTATATCTTTCTCAAGGGGATATTTTGTCACCACCATTTTAACCCATATGATATTGGATATCTTTCTGCTTAATTCAGTGCAAGATATACATTAGACTCATTCAGATATCTCAACACTTGTACCACCATGAAATCCTATCTTCAATAAAAATCATGATTTTAGAATATCTGGGGAGGTGGCATCTGTCATTTTTGAATTATCCTAAGTGATACTTACATGCAGTCATGTTTTAAATCAATATGCCTCTCAGTAGATGAATGAATTGACAAAATGTGATACATGTGACAAAATGCTTCCAATTCATACGGAAATGGAAAAATCCTACTAAGTAAAATAAACAAGACACAAAGAAAGAGATTCCATGTTTTCCCTAATTTTTAACAAGTAGGAAATATCTAGGATAGCCCTAGCAGATGAGCAGAATGGCTCAGTAGCTATGTATAAGATGATGATGAGCAAAATGAACTCCTACATATGGAAACAAAGGTTTTCTTTGTGGTTGTTGTTTTTAATGTATTCTGTGATTCTTTTTTCTTTTGTGTTTTCACCTATGGATTGTCCCCTGCTGTGTTTGATTTCAGTATCATGTGTCATTGTATACATATTTATTTTAATTAGGGAAGGGAAGAGGAACAACAATATGGCACGACAAAGGACAAAGGACAAACCAATGTAATATCAATGCTCACAAGACAACATGATGGAAACTTACATTACAACTTGTGAATGGTTTTGGGGTGAAGGAAAACTGTGAGAAAAGTGAGGTAGTGGGTAAAAAGTTCTACATGTTATCTATTCACCATCTTACAATTCAGCAACCCCTTCTATATATCACCTTGACAATATAATTAAATTAAAAAATAACTTACATAAAATATAATTTCACTGTATTGGTATAGTAAATACAATTCTATTCCCCCTTTCTTTATTAGAGGGTCATCAACTTGAATGTTATCAAACTATGGAATATCTTCACAATATACTTGCCTTTATGTTGAAAAAGCCATTATCTCACACTATAACCTAAGAAAGTTCAATTCTATGGAAACTCCTAACTTTTAAAACTGAATAATTGTTAAGAGGACAGAATATATGTATTCTTCAAAATTCAGATGACTACTAACTAATCATTTTCAAATTCTGATCATGCCATACCAGAGACACTTAAAACAGCATCTGTTTACATTTTAAGTAATTCTGCAATAGATCAAATTTCCAATGAGATGTTACATATTTAAAAGTCAATAAAAAATAGGCACATTCTGGTAGAAGATAAAACTATGACCTATCTATAATAATTAATTCCTGACGAGTAAACATTTATCATCAGAGTAAGCTATTATTTCTATGACAATCAATCCCAAGTTTTTATGCTGTAAAGTCATCCTAGCCCAACAGTTTGCAACTTGTAAGGTGCACCTAAAAATTGCCTGAATTCACATCATGACTAGCTTATCACTATTGTGAAAAAAAATACTACACTTCTGCTGTGATGCCCTCCCAATTGTGCAAAGAACACTACACTAAACTTTTCTGCATCATTTTCCCTCCAGTGGTATTCTTGAGATCAGAATATTTGCAAATAGTATTTATATTATTATTATTTTATATTAATTTTATTATATATTATTTTTATCTATCATAGATATTCAGGAGATCTGAATATGGGAACATTGAGATCTGAAGATTTTGTTTCAAACCCACCCAGGTAGCAAGGTTCCTTAGATTCTTATTTCCAATAAACTCGTAAGGAATAGCTAGTTCCAAGTGGCACTGAGGTTAAAGTTGAAGAGCAGTAGCCTTTAGCACAAACAGGCTCAGGGACAGTGCCCAGACCCAGAGGTTAAGCCCTAGCATAAACTAAACAACAAAAACAAAATAAAAACAAACGTTAAACCTAGATTTTTTCCCTCATTGTATGAGTAATTAAGAGGTACTTAAGGAAATTTCTTCCTGTGTTATGTATAGATAGAAGAAAAAAAAAAAGATCTCATTCAATTACTCTCCTCATACCATGTTACACCAAAGTCTCCAAAAATTGCTCTTTTTCTAAATTTATAAATTAATAGCATCCATTTGTTGGCAACTTTGTCTGGATTATTCACATTATCATGTTATACATGAACTATTGGAGTTATTTATAAACTAATTTCTAAATATACCTCACTTGAAAGAAAATTCTAGGCAAATAGAATGCCACAATCATTTGTGAATTTCTAAAATAAATCTTCTACTTGAAAACAATTTTGTAGTATCCTAGAGAATATGAAATTACAAACAAAAAACAGTTATTTCAAATATAAATTCTAATTTAGGCAGGTCTCCAAAGTCCTACATTAGATGAACTTTGCTAATTCTCCAGGCTTAAGCTTTTGTAATCCTTCATCATTGCTTTGGAATCCAACATAATGATGCTTACTTTTTCAAATTTTTGAATGGGAATCATGAACTATTTTGCATCTGACAATGTTCTGTAATGAAGAGAGCATGTAAAACACAAGTGAGGATTATATATGAGAGCATTTCAATAGGAAACTTGACTTATCAAAACATAGTGAAAAAATTAGCCCAAACCTCCAACTGTGTATTCCTTTCATGTTT
Source organism: Dipodomys spectabilis (assembly GCF_019054845.1). Taxonomy (NCBI): domain Eukaryota; kingdom Metazoa; phylum Chordata; class Mammalia; order Rodentia; family Heteromyidae; genus Dipodomys; species Dipodomys spectabilis. The sequence continues at coordinate 2,145,183 of NW_024870831.1, read as the reverse complement.
TTTGGCTTGTTTTATTGAGACAAAATTATACTACCTGGTCCAGGGAAGGTATGTAATTCCACTATCTAATCTCCTATCTTATTCTGAGTGCTAGAATTCCAGGCTTTATCACATTGCCCTACCACAGTTTGTTGGTTTATTTAATCTAGAAACAAGCTAGCAATTCTGAACTTCTCCATGATCTTATCCTCTAGACTGACTGCTCTGATTGTTTATGTACAATTTTCAAAGACGTTCTAACATTTGACACAGGTTATGAACATTTTCAGATGCTCATGCAGGGTTCTCTGATTCATTCTTCCATGGATCTGATCCCTTTAATAGTGATTACTTGAGTTAATATCTCTGGTCCCTACCTTTGTAATATTCTCAAGATTTTTTGGGGAAAGTTCACTTGAGGACTTTCTAATATTAAAAATTATCACTTGTTCTAGTCTTACTCAGGACATATTTTCTATTATTTTCTAACTTTTTCAACACATTCTGAGTGTTGTTTCATATGTGTGTTTACACATATAAGTGCCTCTGTGTATGTGCATGCTTGCGTGTTTGTATGCCAAAACCTCAAGCTCTTATTCAGCAGTGTTTCTCATATATAGTATTCCATCACTTCTGCCATTCTTACAATGCAGGTTTAGGCTGTTTAATTATAGGTATTGTCGCAAATAATTTTTTTCCCAGGCTGGATGCAAACTGAACTTCCCAGAATCCTTTACATTCTTAGGTTTTATCTCTCCAGGGGTATCAACTTTTAAACTTGAAACACTTTTGTGAGTGTAAAGTCTACCCTGTAGCCCAGATTTTTAACTTGAGAATTCATATAAAGATAGATGAACATACACATTACATATATTGAGTGTACACTGTTAGAAATGTGATCTTAAGCCAGGTGACGGTGACTCATGTCTATAATCCTCAGATCTCAGCCTCCTGAGTAGCTGAGTAGCTAGTGCAGTTGAAATCCAGCACAAGTAGGAAAGTTTCTGAAGCACTTATCTCCAATTAACAACCAGAAAACTGGAAGTGGCACTGTGGATCAAGTGGTAGACTGCTATCCTTAAGCTGAAGAGTAGAGGAAGAGTGCCCAGGCCCAGACTTCAACCCCACAAATACCAAAGAAAAAAGAAAAGTAAAGGAAAGAAATAAAAAGATATGTGAACTTAGCAAACAGTTCATTGCTAATATAATTCCTGCTCTCTCAACATGGCTTTTTTCCAGTTAACTCCATGCTCTTATATCTGACTTGCTTTGAAACTATAAATATTCTTCCATTCTACTTTTTACAAATTTGCATTATTAGTTGCCATGATTTAGAGCTAGTAGAAGAGACAGAGTGGCCTCATCCTTCATGTTCCACTTAGTAATAATGCTTTCTCTATATCACTTCCGTAGATCTACATACTGGCCTTGGCTTTATTCTTTCAAATTTGTCTTATTTGCAGAGTATTCTATACTCTATTGAGTAACCATACTTAAACACAGAACTTCTTTTTCTCCTATTATTCATATTGTTTCTCCTACTGTTAACATATGTATATTTGTGAAATAATGCACAACACACCGAGAACCTTCTTCTCACTTAAAATTGGTATTAATTTATAGAGCACTTAGCAAATTTGAACTTAATGTACTCCAGAATCATGGTTTTCATGTTTTTTATTGTAAAAAATGTTGTACAGAGGGGTTAGAGTTATATACGTAAGTTAATTAGTACATAATCAATCAAGCATTGTTACCTCTTCTTTTGTTTTTCCCCTGCCTTCCCTTTCCTCCTCGCTGCCCCAAATCCCCCCTCCAATCCTCAAGTTGTAAAGTTCATTTTCTACATAGTGTCTTGTAGAACTCATTGTTACAATGGGTCATACTGTATCCTTGTTTCAGCATTTTGTTATTTCCCTTCTCCTACCCACATTAGAAAAAGGTATATGGAAGATGCAGATCACCGACATCAAATACAGTAAAAACAGGGGTTATACCGTGGAGGTAGAAAATAGAAGAGAAACAAAAAAAATCACATACTACCTGTGAGGTAACAATAAAGAAAAATCAAGTTGTGTCCTATCTTAGAGTCCATTTCACTTAACATAATTTTATATATCCATATGTACATGTATAATGTTTTATAAGCGATTGAATTTCTGTATTTTCTCATGACTAAGTTGTTTCTGAAACACATGTTACCTCATGTACAAAGATGTACTTGTGCTATTTCAATGAAGCCACAAAACGTTCATTTTACCTGGAGCAGCACCATAGATTGTTACTTGAAGTAATTGGAAGGAACTGTTACTGGAAGTGTAAACTGATTCCAAGAGAGGAATTGAACATAGAGAAATGACAAGTTCAACTTAATTTGTGCTCTCGTTTTACTGTACAAGAAAAGAATTCAAAGCTTGAAGGAAACTCTGTCCCTGACTTTTTCGAGTGTGTTCTTTACTCACATAAAACTTGTCTGTAAATTTCTAGTTGAGAGTATTACAAAAGGAAACAATATGCCCTTTGAAGGCCAACATAGATAAAAAGGAAATAACATTGTTTTAAAAGTGTTCTACTGCAAAGAAATAAAGACATGTAGGTTTAAAGGTACCTTATGCCTAGATATTTCAATCCTGACATGATTGTCTTGTTGCAGGAGTCAGTTATCCATTCCTTTAATTTGGTCCTGAATTCACCATAGCAATAAGGATTCCAAAAAGCAGGATCCAGTGAGTATGATCAGCAAAAGGAGCCTCTTTTCAAACCAGTGCTGTAAGGATGGTCCCAAAGAAATATGCGGGGTTTTTTTTTGCTTGCTTGCTTGTTTAGTTTGTACTGGTTCTGGGGCTTAACCTCAGAGTCTGGACCCTGTCCCTGAACCGTTGTCTTTCCTGCCACCATAGCTAGTACTCCACTGCTTGAGCCAAACCTCCACTTCTGGCTTTTTTGGTGTTTAATTACAGATAAGAGTTTGGCAGACTCTCCTGCCTATTGGCTGTGAGATTGTAATAAATCCAAGTGACATCAACTATATGGACTTCTCTTTTGAACCAAGACATGTTAGATGAAGTTTATTATAAAGCTAGTATTCGACAATTTTTTAAAAGAAGAGACTATGTTCGGCAAAGAAACCATAACTTAACTCAGCAAAAGTAGGTGCACTGAATTATTTTGGAATTATGTTTTCTGCTTGGGAAGATTGCTATTGACTTTGTCATTCCTTTTCAGGAACTGTTTCTGTTGGTCGTGGGGCTTGGACTCTGATCCTGGGCACTGTCCCTCAGCTCTTCAGCTCATGTTGAGTGCTCTACCACTTTAGCTACAGCACCACTTCTGGATTTCTGGTGGTAATTGAAGATAAGATTCTCATGGATTTTCCTGACCAGGCTGGCTTTGAACCACAATCCTCTGGTTTCAATCTCCTGAGTAGCTAGTATTACAAGTGTGAGTCACCGGCACCCAGCTCATATGTGCATTTATGTGCACTTAATGACACTATGTTGACAAAGAATGGAAATTTGAATCAAATAGTGTGACATTGCAGCTTTTCAATAAAATGGAGGTAGCAATAAAGATGTCCTCCTTTTCCATGTTCTTACATTAATGACTCATGAGCTATGAGACTCTTACATTACCATCCTCTGTTGTCTGCGTATGTGGACTTAGTATAAGAAATTGTTGATAGAGAAATAGAGAAAGACAGATATGTAGAAAGCAAAATAGATCAGGTATGAAAGAGCAGCATAGAAGTATATACAACTTATCACGCAGAGATTATGAACTAGCCTAAGTTATTGGAATGCTAAAGGCAATGAGGAATAAGCCTAGTTGATAACATGTTCTTCACTAACCAAAAATGATTCTCTAGAACAGTTTATGGTACAACTTAGTTATTACTATTATTTATTCCTTCCATCTGGAGTTATTCCTTCTGTCAAAACTATTAATTAACCTCTGCCTTTTTGGTGCCATAACTTACCGAAAAGATTTCCAAATCTCACTTATACTACCCTTCTAATTGTGATTAGCAGTGGCCACTCAAGAGCCTGGAATCTTTGAATTTCCAGGATTAATCTTCACTGATATCTAAGCACATTCCTGGTATTAATTGCCATGACCTATTAACAAAACTTTTTGTGTTCAATACAGTATTCTAATATGGGTAAAGTACATGAATTAAGGACTATTGATATGTATCAGTTGGAAGGAGCAATCATATATTCCAACTATGGGTAATTTATTTTGCATTTCCTAGCTAAATGACTTTTTTGCCAGTCCTAGGGCTTGAACTCAGGGCCAGGGAACTGTTCCTGAGCTTTTTTTTTTTTTTTTTTTTTTTTATCAAGGCTAGCACTCTACCACTTTAGGCAAAACACCACTTCCAGTGTTTCTTTTTCTGTTTATGTGGTACTGAGTAATTGAACCCACGGTTTCATGCGTGCTAAGCAATAACTGTTCCGTGAAACCACATTCCCAGAGCACTAAATGACTTTCTTTTTTTATATTAATAATAATTTTTTGTGTGAAAATACAGTACAGAGGAGTTATAATTACATGAGCAAGGTAATGAGTACATTTCTTATCAAGCGTTTTTGCCTCCTCCTTTGTTTCCCCTTACCATTCCTGCCCACCCATCCTGCCCCCACAGCCAAAGTTGTAAAGTTCTTTTTTCATCATGTCTTGTTACAATTGGAATTTCTTAAGATGGCATTAATTTTTCATTCTGTTAATATGTATTACAATTTAGGCCAGGTGGTAGAAAAGGAAGTGGAAAACAATATTAAGTCCAGTAAGGCTGATATTACTATCACATCACTAAGGAAGTAGTGTTAAGACCTGCAGGACTCTTAGGGTTGTTGTATGTGATATTATTATGTAAAACACTATTAACTGTCATCCCCGACATCCAAAACATTCTGCTTCCACTTTCCAGGTCAAGAACCATATATCTACACCTTTTTATTGATTGTTTGTGTTTCCTAGGAAGGAAGAAAGAGGGTGTTGTAGGTGAAGGTGGAAAAATATGTATATTGGCTCTCTGTCCACATTTTTTGCATTTTTAAAAAGTGCTATTGATGAACTCCCACTTACATCTAATTGACTTGCTGTTTGCACAAGATGCAGAACAATGAAGACATTTATTCTTGTGGATAATCACAAATATTAACAAAATCCATTTCTGGAAAAATAAGATACTAGGTAAGAAATTATAAATTATTGTCTGTAAAATGGTTTCTTTTCTTGGAGAACAAAAGGTAGTATTGAAATTATTACTCTAACTTTCTCTGAGATTTTATGCTGTCTCAGTATCAAAATGTTCTCTAATTTCTGTAACAACCAAACATAAAAGACACGATTGGAAGATCTCAGTAGTTTTAGAAAATAAGTTACCTAATGTGATGGCAAGTATGATTGATTGTATTATGGTTCTCTTTTTTTCCTCTTTATCTCAAGTGTTGCATATCTTGGCATATTACTCTATGTCCTGAATCAGCTTCCTGTAGGTGAGATTTACCTCTACTCTGCAGTGCCAAGATGGGTCATTTGACTTACTTCTGCTTACAAATTGAACCGGAAGTGGTGAAAGGCTATTTCTAGGGGAAGGTTTCTATCTCATTACCTGTGTCTTTTTTCCCCTTAGCTATAAAAATAGCATATTTCCAGAAGGAGTCTTCTTTCAACTTATGTGTTGGAAGTGTATAGCATATGAAATTGAGACAAAACTCAAATACAGCCTCATACACATAACACAGGCAGAACTAAGCTAATATTAGAATATGATATTAAGATGCTAGTTTCTTACCATTCTTTTATACCTTTATGATAGTTGACTAGCGCACACCAGAATTTAACAAATCCTAAACAAGAACTAAACAAATTGATAACATTTCTTATTGGAAGATATTACTATTTTTTTTATAAATAAGCATTCTTCATGTGACCACTTGTGGCATTATCTATTTCTATAGATGTGTTTAATCACTCTAGAGCACTGTATCTAATATCTACAATTTTTATCCAGACCTTGTGATTGAGATGAGGAAGAAAAAAATCTAGATTTCTCCTTCTCTTTTCCTCTTCTTCTTTTTCTAGTGTGGATTCTCTTTTCTCCAATTTCTCCTATTAATATTGGAAGAGTGACACATTGTGGATATGAAGCAAAAGGCTTCAAAGCCAGAATTTTACTCTTTCAGAAGTAGATGAAGTAAATCAGAGGGCTCAAGGATGAATGAAAACATGATGTTTTTTCCCTTTCTGGATTTCACCATAGACTCTAAACATGACTCTAAATAGCTAGTGCAACCATTTGCCTTGGCTAACTTTTTAAAAATACAGTTTTTAAAATAAATGATAATTTTAAAAATTAAAAATAATTTTAAAATAAATAGTAATTTGTTGTTTGCTTTTGGAAAGCATGAAATAAGACTGCATTTACATTGTGTGAGTTGAGAGGCTAAATTTTATCAGAATCTAAGCATAATGAAAAATAGATGATTTTAAGATAAATAGCTTGTAGATACATTTTTACCTCGACATACCCCCATAGACATATTTTTTCTTCTTTTCCTCTCCAGACTGATTCAAATTCAATAAGCAGTTAATGTAATTCAAATGGCTGTATTTCTTTCAGAAATAGAATAGACCGAAAAGTTAGAAAAAGAGATCCAGTATTGGGTAATGCATTCTTTAAAAATAGCAGTCAAATACATATTAACCATAATTCCAAAATAATAACAATCAAATGCTCTTGAAAAGAGAAGATTATAAGCAGAATATACAAAAAGTATTAGTGCCACAACTACTTCAGGAGCTGCTCTCTGGCATTTAGGATTTCTAGTACATAAAAATGTTTTAATCAGCATTAATTGCTTTCAGGGACAAATTTTTTAAGTTATATTTCATTGAAGAAATATGTTGTTGGAGTTCCAGGAAGATGGCAGAGGAGAAGCTGGAGTCTAAACAAGCTCTCGCATAGAAAGCAGTTTTAGAGTTCCAGTGAACAGACCTAAGCCAGAGAATCACACAAAGTGTGCCATCACAGGTCAGAGAGTCAGGCCAGAGAGGGAAAATCCAGCCAAGGAGACAGATCTGAGTTCTTCCCAGCAGCTGCCGAGGCAGCGGCAGCGGTGGCAGCAGCAACTGCAGGCACCATACCTAAACCACAGAGAGTCCAGGACGATGGAGCCAGATGCAGCGGGTGCACAGATTCCAATCAACACCAGCAAGAACTGACAAGGAGCAGACATCTTCATCCTGCAGTTCACAGAGACAACACAGGAACCAAGAATCGGCGTGAGTAGAAGCCTGATGTCCTCACTCCTTCTCAGGGAGCAGAGGAGGGATGGGCACCCCCCCCCCACTACTGGAGATCTCCATCTGGGATACCAACAAAGCTCAGTGGAGCTGCTAGCTCCAAATCAAGCCTTGGAATAAAACGAGTCATTTAGCAGGTCACAAGAACTTAATGGAGGCGTGACCTGCCAGACTCAGCTCCACCCAGGGAAAAGGCACGCAGCTCGGGTGCCAGCCCTAGGAGTGGGTTTCTTCATTGGGTAATCAGAGCCAGAGGCTGCCCCTCCCTCTAGTAGCTTCGACAATCAATTGAAAATCAGTAAACAGAAACCCTGAGAATGGCTCCAGGCTGGGCTCTGTGAGTTTTTCATAAATGAGCCCCCGGGAAAAGCTACTGTTTGTTGAAAGGCCTCAACTCTACCCAGAACCTAGCCTCATCACTGCATCTCCCTTTTTTCTGATACTCAAAGCAGATCTGCCTCCCATTGAACTAGCCTAGGAAGAGGATCGCAAAATCCTGGGTAAAGCAGAGCATTTTTGTGCCTGTTCGAACAAACTGACTTAAGAAACCAACCAAGCCACAGGACCACAAGCAGACCAGAGACTCCAACAAGAGGCTGGTTATGGACACAAGGGAGACACAGGATTTTTCCCACCACTCCCAAAAAAATCAAAGAACTTTTCTTTCTTCTTCTTCTTCTTCTTCTTCTTCTTCTTCTTCTTCTTCTTCTTCTTCTTCTTCTTCTTCTTCTTCTTCTTCTTCTTCCTCTTCTTCTTCTTCTTCTTCTTCTTCTTCTTCTTCTTCTTCTTCTTCTTTCTTCTTTCTTCTTTCTTCTTTCTTCTTTCTTCTTTCTTCTTCTTTCTTTCTTCTTCTTCTTCTTCTTCTTCTTCTTCTTCTTCTTCTTCTTCTTCTTCTTCTTCTTCTTCTTCTTCTTCTTCTTCTTCTTCTTCTTCTTCTTCTTCTTCTTCTTCTTCTTCTTCTTCTTCTTCTTCTTCTTCTTCTTCTTCTTCTTCTTCTTCTTCTTCTTCTTCTTCTTCTTCTTCTTCTTCTTCTACTTTTTTTTGGTACCCTATATTAACCAATTTTTTTTTCTTTTCTAAAACTCTTTTTAATCTTTAATTTTTGCCTTTTTAGGAAAAAAAATTGTTTTCCAGTAACTTTTTTTTCCTCTTAAAATTTTTATTTTAGGGATACGTGAGAGTGTGTTTTTCTTTCTTTTATTTTTTTTTGTTTTCTTTCTCTTTTTTTCTTTTTTAATTATCTTTTTGTTTTTTGTTTAGCTCTACTGAACTTCTGATCTTTTTTTCTTCGTTTCTTATCCTTTTCACGTTTTCCTCTCTTTCGTTCTTCTTTATGTGACTTAATTGTTGTCATGCATATCCTCATATAAACCCGTAGTTGACTATCAGATCCTATCCCCCATTGTGTACACACTTAATCCACAAATTTATTACTCAATTCAAAACCTCTGAGACTTAAATTCCATAGTAGCATTACTACCCCTTTATACCTATAAAATATTTTAAGCATTTTTATTTTTAACTTTTTCACATCTCCTTTATATAACTCCTCTTCTCTCAATATATTCATGTTCTTCTCTAAATAGATTGTTTTTAATTCTGCATGATATTATTAATTCTTACTTTTCTAATTTTTTCTGGTCTCTTTTCTTTTCCTTTTCCCTTTCTTCTTTTTTTCTGTCTCTCTACTTTCATTCTACCCAACCTATTTCCTGCTTTGAGATTAGGACTTATTTACCTCTCCCTGTGCCTTCCCACATCAATCTATTCCTATTTTTTACCCACATCTCTCCCTAACCCTAATAATTTCTGGTTTTCCAAATTCTTCTTTGTGGTTCGTTGTCAATTAACATACAGTTGTTTCATGTTGAATAGATGTATCTGTTGAACAAGATTGTATCTGTAGTCCATTGACTGTGAAAATTCAGACTTTGTTTGATGCTTGCCTTAAGATAGTGTTCTAGCACAAAACTGGTGCTATTTTCATCTCAAATGGGCAGAGTAAGCCGGAAAAACACAAGAAAAATGGCAAATCCGGGTATCTCAATTCCCAATCTTGGTAATCAGGGGACAGAACAGATAATGAAAAATCCAGAGGAGAGTTCCCAAATAGCTCTACAAACACTGCTGGCAAACATGATAAATGAAAAGACTGAAAGCATACAAAGGACTCTGTATGAGTGTGATAGGGAGAGAGAGGAGGCAATCCAAAAGTTTATGCAGGAATGTACTAAGCATGAGAAAGCTACTCAAAAACTGATAAAGGATTTGCTTGAGCAGCTTGAGAACACTCAAAGAGAAAGGCAGGAATGAAGTAAGCAGGCTGAGAACACTCAAAAAGAACTAAAGGAATCCCATGAACGAGAGAAAGCTAATCAAAGAGTAATACAGGAATTGAGAGATCAGAAAGAGAATACAAAAAGATCACTAAAGGCATTCATGGAATCCATTAACAAAGAGCTGAAGGAAGAAAGGGAGACCACAAAGGGAATGCTGAATGGAACCCAACAGAAGGAATGGGAGTCCAAGGAATCCATAACCAATCAACTAAGTGATTTGAGAATAAACACAGAACACCAAATGAAGGAAGTAAAGAAGTTCATACAAGATCTAAAACAAAGCTTCAGCAAAGATTTTGAAGCCATCAAAGCTGACCAATTAGAAGGGAAAGAGATAAAAAACAAAATAGAAAGTGTTGACAGCAGTGTAGACCATGCAGTAGATCGAATCTCAGGGATTGAAGACAGCCTATATATTATAGAGAAAGAACTTAGAACCATCCAACACAAGTTCAAGCAATATGATAGATCTATCCAACACTTGGAAGACACTATCAGAAGGCCTAATCTAAGGATAATGGGTGCAGAGGAGCACCTAGAAACAGAAATTAATGGTCTAGGAAATTTGTTTAACAGAATCCTAGCAGACACTTCCCAAACATGCAAAAAGATAGGCCTATTCAGATACAAGAAGCTTTTAGAACCCCAAATAGACCAGACCAGAATAGGACATCCCACAGTCAAATTATAATCCACACAGGACCAACTCAGAACAAGGAAAAGATCCTTAAAGCTGTCAAGGAGAAAAGATTAATCACCTATAAAGGGAAACCAATTAGAATCACCTCATATTTCTCAGCAGAGACAATCAAAGCAAGAAGAGCCTGGAATGATGTATGCCATGCCCTAAGAACAAACCACTATTAACCAAGAATACTGTACCCAGCTAAACTCTCCTTCATAACTGAAGGCCAAATAAAAACCTTCTATAGCAAACAAAAATTGAAACAATACATCTCCACCAAACCAGCCCTACAAAAGTTTCTTAAAGATGTCCTACACATAGAAAACCAACAAGACCGCAATAAAGGCCAAGAAACTGCACCCAAACTGAGAATCTAAGAACCATAGGAAGAACCCAGTTTTCGCAGCCCCCGAGAAAGTGGATAACATGGCAGGAACTCCCAAATACCTCTCAGTCCTATCTCTTAACGTTAACGGACTTAACTCTCCAATTAAGCAACATAGACTGTCTAGGTGGATTAAAAAACAAGACACTTCTCTCTTCTGCCATCAGGAGTCACATCTTGCCCAGAAAAACAAACACATTTCCAATGTTAAAGGCTGGAACAAAATCAACCAAGCAAATGGCCCCCATTAACAGGCGGGAGTTGCAATCCTAATATCAGATAAACTAGACTTCAAATTAAAATTCGTGAGAAGAGATAAAGAAGGTAGCTACAAACTAATTAAGGGATCTCTCCTTCAGGAGGATATTACAATTCTAAATGTCTATTCGCCAACAAATGGAGCACCCAAATTTATCCAAGTAACACTACTGTCCCTCAAATCCCACAGTAGATCCAAAGACCTTAATTGTTGGGGATTTTAACACACCACTCTCCCCACTAGATAGATCAACTTGGCAAAAACTCAACAGAGAAACAGCAGATCTAAACAGCTGCAAAGTTCCACTAGATTTAACAGACATCTACCGAACATTTCACCCCGCAGCATCAGAATACACGTTTTTCTCAGCGGCACATGGAACATTTTCTAAAATAGACCACATTTTAGGACACAAAACAAACTTTTCTGAATTCAGCATCATTGAAGTTATACCTTGAATTCTCTCTAAGCACAAGGGAACAAAATTAGAACTCAACGACAAAAGCCACCAAAGAAAGTCCGGTAACACATGGAGGCTGAACAACAGACTGCTGAACCTCGAGTGGATCATGGAAAAGATTAGAACGGAAATTCAAATGTACATGCTATTCAACAAAAATGAACACAGGAATTACCAGCTTCTTTGGGACACAGCAAAGGCAGTACTCAGAGGCAAGTTTATCGCTCTGAGTTCCTAGGTCAACAAATTGGAGAGATGTGAAACCAACAATTTAATGACACATCTAAGCCTCCTTGAAAAAGAGCAGCAAGATAAACCACAATCCAGTAGATGGAAAGAAATAATTAAAATTAAATCAGAATTAAATGAATTAGAATCTAAAAAAAACAATAGAAAGAATCGACAAAACAAAGAGTTGTTTCTTCGAAAAAATTAACAAAATTGACAGACCCTTAGCGAATCTTATCAGAAAAAGAAGAGACCACACCCAAATAAATAAACTCAGAGATGAGAATGGAAACATCAGCAAGGAAACAACCAAGATTCAGAACATTATAAGGGAATACTTCTCAAAACTTTATGCTAATAAGTTTGAGAACTTGACAGAAATGTATGTTTTCCTAGCAAATATTGACATGCCAAAACTAAACCAAGATGAGTTAAACCATCTTAACAGGCCCATATCAAGCATTGAAATAGAAACAGCAATAAGAGACCTCCCAGCTAAGAAAAGTCCAAGACCAGACGGTTTTACAGCGGAATTTTACAAGGCCTTCAAAGCAGAGATCACACCAATACTCCACCAACTCTTCAATAAATTGAAAGAGAAAGTTCACTACCGAACTCATTCTATGAAGCCATCATAACCCTCATCCTAAAACCAGGCAGGGACTCATCAAAGAAAGAGAACTATAGACCCATTTCTTTGATGAACATTGATGCAAAACTTCTCAACAAAATTTTGGCCAATCGACCTCAACAATTCATCCAAAAAAACATACACCACGATCAAACAAGTTTCATTTCAGGGATGCAAAATTGGTTCAATATACACAAATCAATTAATATTATTTATCACATCAACAGGAGCAAGAATAAGAATCACATGCTAATCTCAATAGATGCAGAAAAAGCATTCGACAAGATCCAACACCCCTTTATGATGAAGGTTTTGGAAAAATTAAGAATCCATGGAACATTCCTCAATACAATAAAGGCTGTATATGACAAACCTACAGCCAGCATTATAATTAATGTTGAAAAACTAAAGCCATTTCCTCTTAACTCAGGAACAAGTCAAGGATGTCCACTCTCTCCACTTCTCTTCATTCTAGTATTAGAAAACAACATTGAGATATCACCTCACTCCAGTTGGAACGGCAAAAATCAAGAACTCTAACAACAACAGATGCTGGAGGGGATGTGGACAGAAAGGAACCTTACTTCATTGTTGGTGGGAATGTAAACTTGTTCAACCACTTTGGAAAGCAGTATTGAGGTTCCTCAAAAGACTCCACATAGAGCTCCCCTATGACCCAGCAATCCCACTTTTGGGCATTTACCCTAATGTTTACAAACAAGACCACACTAAAGCTACCAGCACAACTATATTTATTGCAGCATTATTTACCATAGCTAAGATATGGAACCAACCCAGATGCCCCTCAGTAGATGAATGGATCAAGAAAATGTGGTATATATACACAATGCAATTCTATGCCTCCATCAGAAAGAATGACATTGCCCCATTTGTTAGGAAATGGAAAAACTTGGAAAAAATTATATTAAGTGAAGTAAGCCAGGCCCAAAGAAACGTAGGTCCCATGGTTTCCATTATTTGTAATATCTAGTATATGTATGAGTCAAGCGGAAAAGGTCAGATAATGTGATGTCAGGAAAATGAACCCTTAGATGTGTATTTTAATGTTTTTTTCTTTCATGCATGTGTTTCTAACACATTTATAAGATTATCTCTTTGTTGCTTTGTATGTCCCTCCCCCACAGTATAACCCTTGCTTTCACTATATTTGATGTCAGTATAACTTGTGGAGGAGATGGGGAAAAACCAGTTGTTTAAGGATACAGGTGGACCTGTTGCAACAATGAGAAGTACAAGTTGTCATGTCCAAAACGAACTTTACAACGTTGGTGCGGGGGGGGGGGGTCTGGGGAGGGGGAGGAAGGAGAAGGATTGGGATTGGGAGGGAGGGGGGAGCCTGGGAAGGGATGTGAAGGGTAAACAAAGGAGGAGGCTGCAATGCTTGGTAAGAAATGTACACATTATCCTGCCCATGTAACTGTAACTCCTCTGTACAGTATGTTCACAAATAAAATTAAATTAAAATAAAAAAAAATTACAAATAGAATGCCTAGCTACAGCAATAAGTCAAGATGGAGACATAAAGGGGATCCAAATAGGGGAAAAAGAAATAAAACTCTCCCTCTTTGCAGATGACATGATCTTGTATTTAAAGAATCCGATATACTCCACTCCCAAATAAATCAAGCTGATTCAAAACTTTGGCAAAGTAGATGCTCGAGTTCCGGGAAAATGGCGGAGGAGAAACTGGAATCTGAACAAGCTCTTGCATAGAAAACAGTTTCAGAGTAACAGTGAACAGTCCCAAGCCAGAGAATCACACCAAGTGTGCCATCACAGGACAGAGAGTTAGTCAAGAGAGGGGAAGCCAAGCAGACACATCTAAGCGCCTGCCAGCAGCTGCTGCTGCGGCGGCAGGGTCGCAGCAGCGACCGCAGCCACGGCCATACCTGAGCGCTCACACAGAGAGTCCGGGACGAAGGAGCCAGACGCAGCGGGCGAGAGGATTCTACTCAACACCAGCAAGAACCGACAAGGAGCGGACAATTTCATCCTGCACTTTGCAGACCAGAGATGACCCAGGATCCAAGACTCGGCGTGAGTAGAAGCCCCACTTCCTCACTCCTTCCCAGGGAGCAGAGGAGGGAAGGCCACCCCTCCCCCCCCAGCACTGGTGATCTCCATCTTGGATACCGACAAAGCTCGGAGGAGCGGCTAGCTCCAGCTCAGGCCTTGGAATAAAACGAGTCATTTAGCAGGTCACAAGAACTTAACGGCGAAGTGACCTCACAGACTCAGTTCCATCCAGGGAAAAGTCACCCAGCTCAGGCTCCAGCCATTGGAGTGGCTCTCCTCACCGGGTAACCAGAGCCAGAGGCTGCCCCTCCCTCTAGCAGCCACCACAATCAATTGAAAAACAGAAACCCTGAGAATGGCTCCAGGCTGGGTGCTGTGAGTTTTTTTCACAAAATAGCCCCAGGGAAAAGCTACTGTTTGTTGAAAGGCCTCAACTCTACCCAGAACCTAGCCTCATCACTGCATCCCCCTCTTTTGTGATTCTCAAAGCAGACCACCGTCCCAGTAAACTAACCTGGGAGGGGGATCTCAAAATCTTGGGTAAAGCAGAGCATTTTTCTGCCTGTTCCAACAAACTGACTTAAGAAACCAATCAAGCCACAGGACCTCAAGCTGACCAGAGACTCCAACCAGACTCTGGTTACAGACAAAAGGGAGATACAGGACTCTTCCCACCCCTCCCCCCCCCAAAAAAATCAAAGAACTTTTTTTTTTCTTCTTCTTCTTTTCTTTTTTTCTTTTTCTTGTTTTGTTTTTTTTCGTTTTTTTGTTACCTTATATATATAAAAAAATTTTTTTTGCTTTTCTAAAACTTTTATTAATCTTTAATTTTTGCCTCTTCTGAAAAAATAATTGTTTTCCATTAACTTTTTTTTTTCTTTTCTCCTCTTACAATTTTTATTTTAGGAACACGTGAATGTGTGTTTTCCTTTCTTTTCTTGTCTTCTTTCTCTTTTTCTTTCATTCTAAATTATCTTTTTGTTTTTTGTCTAGCTCTACTGAACTTATGATCTTTTCTTCTCACTTTCCTATCCTTTCCATCTTTTCCTCTTTGTTCTTCTTTATGTGACTTAACTCTTGTCCTGCACATCCTCAGATAAACCCGTAGCTAACCAGTAGACCCTACCCCCCATTGTGTACACACTTAATCCACAAACTTATTACTCAATTCAAAACCTCTGACACTTAAATTCATTAATAGCAGTACTACCTCTTTATACCTATATAATATTTTAAGCATTTTTTTTAAAGATTTTCACATCTCCTCTATGTCCCTCCCTTTCTCTCAACATATTCATATTCCTCTATAAATAGATGGTCTTTTAATCTCTAAAATAACATTAATTTTTACGTTTCTATTTTTTTTCTGGTCTCTTTTCATTCCCCTTTCCCTTTCTTCTTTTTCTCTCTCTCTCTACTTGCATCCTACCCATCCTATTTCCTGCATTGTGATTAGGACATAGTTAACTCTCCCTGTGCCTCCCCACACCAATCTATTCCTATTTTTTACCCACATCTCTCCCTAACCCTAATAATTTCTGGTTTTCCAAATTCTTCTCTGCGGTTCGAAGCCTTTTAACATATAGTTGTTTGATGTCGAATAGATGTATCTGTTGAACTAGATTGTATCTGTAGACTATTGACTGTACAAATGCAAACTTTGGTTGAGGGTTGCCTTAAGATAGTGTTCTAGCACAAAACTGGTGCTATCTTCATCTCAAATGGGCAGAGTAACCCGGAAAAACACAAGAAAAATGGCAAATTCGGGTATCTCAATTCCCAATCTTGATAATCAGGGGTTAGAACAGATAATGAATAATCCAGAGGAGAGTTCCCAAACAGCTCTACAAACACTGCTGGCAAACATGATAAATGAAAAGTTTGACAATGTACAAAGGTCTCTGTATGAGCGTGAATGGGAGAGAGAGGAGGCATCCCAGAAGTTTATACAGGAATATCATAAGCGTGAGGAAGCTACTCAAAAACTGATACAAGATTTGCATGGACAACTTGAGAATACTCAAAGAGAAAGGGAGGAATGGCGTGAGCAGGCTGAGAACACTCAAAGAGATCTGCAGGAATCCCACGAACGGGAGGAAGCTAATCAAAGAGTAATACAGGAATTGAGAGACCAGGTAGAGAACACACAAAGATCACTAAAGGCATTCATGGAATCCATTAACAAAGAGCTGAAGGAATTCAGGGAGACCACAAAGGGAATGCTGAATGGAACCCAACAGAAGGAATGGGAGCCCAAAGAAACCATAACCAATCAACTAAGTGATTTGAGGACAAACACTGAACACCAAATTAAGGAAGTAAAGAAATTCATACAAGACATAAAACAGAGCTTCAACAAAGAACTTGAAGCCATCAAAGCTGACCTATTAGAAGGAAAAGAGATAAAAAACAAAGAGAGTCTTGACAGCAGGTTAGACCATGCAGAAGATCGAATCTCAGGGATTGAAGACAGCCTAGATATTATAGAGAAAGAACTTACAACCATCCAAGACAAGTCCAAGAAATATGATAGATCTATCCAACACCTGGAAGACACCATCAGAAGGCCTAATCTAAGGATAATGGGAGTAGAGGAGCACCTAGAAACAGAAGTTAATGGTCTAGGAAATTTGTTTAACAGGATCCTAGCAGAGAACTTCCCAAACATGCAAAAAGATAGGCCTGTCCAGATACAAGAAGCCTTTAGAACCCCAAATAGACCAGACCAGAATAGGACATCCCACCGCCACATTATAATCCACACAGGATCAACTCAGAACAAGGAAAAGATCCTTAAAGCTGTCAGAGAGAAAAGGGTAATCACTTATAAAGGGAAACCAATTAGAATCACCTCAGATTTCTCAGGAGAGACAATCAAAGCAAGAAGAGCCTGGAATGATGTATGCCATGCCCTAAAAACAAACAACTATCAACCAAGAATACTGTACCCAGCTAAACTCTCCTTCATAACTGAAGGCCAAATAAAAACCTTCCATAGCAAAGAAAAATTGAAACAATACATCTCCACCAAACCAGCCCTACAAAAGCTTCTTAATGATGTCCTAAAATAGAAAACCAACAAGACCGCAATAAAGGCCAAGAAACTGCACCCAAACTGAGAATCCAAGAACCATAGGAAGAACCCAGTTTTCGCAGCCCCCAAGAAGGTAGATAATATGGCAGGAACTCCCAAATACCTCTCAGTCCTATCTCTTAATGTTAACGTACTGAACTCTCCAATTAATCGACATAGACTGTCTAGTTGGATTAAAAAACAAGACCCTTCTATCTGCTGCCTGCAGGAGTCACATCTTGCCCGTAAAAACAAACACATTTTCAATGTTAAAATCTGGAACAAAATCTACCAAGCAAACGGACCGCATAAACAGGCGGGAGTTGCAATCCTAATATCAGATAAAATAGACTTCAAATTAAAATTCGTGAAAAGAGATAAAGAAGGTCACTACATACTAATTAAAGGATCTCTCCTTCAGGAGGATATTACAATTCTAAATATCTATTCACCAAACAATGGAGCACCCAAATTTATCAAAGAAACACTACTTTCCCTCAAATCCCATATAGATCCAAAGGCATTAATTGTTGGGGATTTTAACACACCACTCTCCCCACTAGATAGATCAACTTGGCAAAAACTCAACAGAGAAACCACAGATCTAAACAGCTGCATAGATCAACTAGACTTAACAGACATTTACCGAACATTTCACCCAGCAGCATCAGAATACACGTTTTTCTCAGCAGCACATGGAACGTTTTCTAAAATAGACCACATTTTAGGCCACAAAGCAAACTTGTCTAAATTCAGAAACATTGAAGTTATACCTTGCATTCTCTCTGACCACAAGGGAATAAAATTAGAACTCAACACCAAAAGCCACCAAAGAAAGTCCGGTATCACATGGAGGCTGAACAACACACTGCTGAATCATGAGTGGGTCATGGAAGAGATTAGAAAGGAAATTCAAATGTTCATGCTATTCAACAAAAATGAACACACAAAATACCAGCTCCTCTGGGACACAGCAAAGGCAGTACTCAGAGGCAAGTTTATAGCTCAGAGCTCCTACATCAACAAATTGGAGAGATCTGAAACTAGCAATTTAATGACGCATCTAAACCTCCTTGAAAAAGAGCAGCAAGATAAACCCCAATCCAGTAGACAGAAAGAAATAATCAAAATTAAATCAGAATTAAATGAATTAGAATCCAAAAAAACTATAGAAAGAATCAACAAAACGAAGAGTTGGTTCTTCGAAAAACTTAACAAAATTGACAGACCCTTAGCAAATCTTATCAGAAAAAGAAGAGAACACACCCAAATTAATAAACTCAGAGATGAGAATGGAAACATCACCACGGAAACAACCAAGATTCAGAACATTATAAGGGAATAAATACTTCTCAAAACTGTATGCTAATAAGTTTGAGAACTTGACAGAAATGGACCTCTTCCTAGCAAATATTGACATGCCAAAACTAAACCAAGATGAGCTAAACTATCTTAACAGGCCCATATCAAGCATTGAAATAGAAAAAGCAATAAGAGACCTCCCAGCTAAGAAAAGTCCAGGACCAGATGGTTTCACAGCGGAATTTTACAAGGCCTTCAATGCAGAGCTCACACCAATTCTCTTCCAACTCTTCAATGAAATTGAAAGAGAAAGCTCACTACCGAACACATTCTATGAAGCCATCATAACCCTCATCCCAAAACCAGGCAGGGACTCATCAAAGAAAGAGAACTATAGACCCATTTCTTTGATGAACATTGATGCAAAACTTCTCAACAAAATTTTGGCCAACCGACTTCAAAAATTCATCCAAAAAATCATACACCACGATCAAACAGGATTCATTTCAGGGATGCAAAGCTGGTTCAATATACGCAAATCAATTAATATTATTCATCACATCAACAGGAGCAAGAATAAGAACCACATCGTTATCTCAATAGACGCAGAAAAAGCATTCGACAAGATCCAACACCCCTTCCTGATGAAGGTTTTGGAAAAATTAGGAATCCATGGAACATTCCTCAATACAATAAAGGCTGTATATGACAAACCTACAGCCAGCATTATACTCAATGGTGAAAAACTAAAGTCATTTTCTCTTAACTCAGGATCAAGACAAGGATGCCCACTCTCTCCACTTCTCTTCAATCTAGTATTAGAATGCCTAGCTACAGCAATAAGACAAGATGCAGACATAAAGGGGATCCAAATTGGGAAAGAAGAAAGAAAACTCTCCCTCTTTGCAGATGACATGATCTTGTATTTAAAGAATCCCATAGACTCCACTCCCAAATTACTCAAGCTGATTCAAAACTTTGGCAAAGTAGCAGGTTATAAAATTAACCCCCCAAAATCAATGGCTTTTCTGTATGCCAACAATGAGAAAAGTGTGGCTGAAATTAGGAAAGCAACTCCATTTGTAATAGCCCCACAAAAAATAAAATACCTAGGAATTAACTTAACTAAAGGAGTGAAGGACCTCTATGATGAAAACTTTAAAATCTTGAAAAAGGAAATCAACACAGAACTTAAAAAATGGCAAAACCTCCCATGCTCCTGGATTGGAAAGATTAACATTGTGAAAATGGCAATACTTCCCAAGGCTATCTACAAATTCAACGCAATACCTATCAAAATTCCACCCTCATTCTTCAAGGAAATAGAAGAGGCAATCCAAAAATTCATATGGAACAATAAAAGACCCCGAATAGCAAAAACGCTCCTCAACGGAAAGAACACTGCTGGAGGAATATCAGTACCAAATTTCAAACTCTACTATAAAGCCATAGTAATCAAAACAGCTTGGTATTGGCATAAGAACAGACCTCAGGACCAATGGAATAGAATTGAAAACCCAGAAATGAACCTACAGACCTATAGCCATCTAATCTTCGATTAGGGAGCTAAAACAATAGAATGGAAGACAGACAGCCTCTTCAGTAAATGGTGCTGGCAGAACTGGTTAACTACATGTAGAAAACTAAAGCTAGATCCTTATATATCACCCTGCACCAGAATCAACTCCAAATGGATCAAAGACATTGAACTCAAAGCAGACACTCTGAAAACATTACAGGATGGAATAGGAGAAACCCTGGGTCTCCTCGGCTCAGGCCGAAATTTTCTGAATAGAGACCCGGAAACACAACAAATCAAAGAAAGGTTGGACAAATGGGATTGTATAAGGTTGCAGAGCTTCTGCAGGGCAAATGATATAGCTAGCAAGATCAATAGAAAGCCCACGGATTGGGAGAAGATCTTTACTAGCCATACAACGGACAAGAGGCTCATATCTAAAATATACTTGGAACTCAAAAAATTAAACCCCCCAACAACAAATCCTCCAAGAACAACTGCCCAATAAGTAAGTGGGCGAAAGACTTAAAGAGAAGCTTCTCTGAAGAAGAAAGAAGGATGGCCAATAGACACATGAAGAAATGTTCAACATCCCTAGCCATAAAAGAAATGCAAATCAAAACAACATTGAGATATCACCTCACTCCAGTTAGAACAGCAAAAATCAAGAACTCTAACAACAACAGATGCTGGAGGGGATGTGGACAGAAAGGAAACTTACTTCATTGTTGGTGGGAATGTAAACTTGTTCAACCACTTTGGAAAGCAGTATGGAGGTTCCTCAAAAGACTCCACATAGAGCTCCCTAATGACCCAGCAATCCCATTTTTGGGCATTTACCCAAATGATCACAAACAAGGCCACACTAAAGCTACCAGCACAACTATGTTTATTGCAGCATTATTTACCATAGCTAAGATATGGAACCAACCCAGATGCCCCTCAGTAGATGAATGGATCAAGAAGATGTGGTATATATACACAATGGAATTCTATGGCTCCATCAGAAAGAATGACATTGCCCCATTTGTTAGGAAATGGAAAGGCTTGGAAAAAATTATATTAAGTGAAGTAAGCCAGGCCCAAAGAAACATAGGTCCCATGGTTTCCCTTATTTGCAATATCTAGTATAGGTATGAGTCAAGCGGAAAAAGTCAGAGAATGTGATGTTAGGAAAACGAACCCTCAAATATGTATTTTAATGTTTTTGTTTCTTTCATGCATGTGTTTCTAACGCATTTATAATATTATTTCTTTGTTGTTTTGTATGTCCCTCCCCCACAGTGTAACCCCTGCTTTCACTATATTTGATGTCAGTATAACATGTGGAGGAGACGGGGACAAACAAGTCGTTTAAGGATTCAGGTGGACCTGTTGCAACAATGAGAAGTACAAAATGTCAGGTCCAAACCAGCTTTACAATGTCGGTGGGGAGGGGAGGGGGGTATGATTGGGTGGGGGGGAGGGGCGAGGCTGGGAAGGGAGGTGAAGGGTAAACAAAGGAGGAGGCTGCAATGCTTGGTAAGAAATGTATGCATTTTTCTGCCCATGTAATTGTAACTCCTCTGTACAGTATGTTCTCAAATAAAATAAAATTAAATTAAAAAAAAAAAAAACTTTGGCAAAGTAGCAGGGTATAAATTTTACCCCAAAATATCAATGGCTTTTCTGAATGCCAACAATGAGGAAAGTGTGGCTGAAATTAGGAAACAACTCCACTTATAATAGCGCCACAAAAAATAAAATACCTATGGATTAACTTAACCAAAGTAGTGAAGGACCTCTATGATGAAAACTTTAAAATCTTGAAAAAGGAAATCATAACAGAACTTAGAAAATGGCAAAACCTCTAATGCACCTGGATTGGAAATATTAACATCGTGAAAATGGCAATACTTCCCAAAAAGATGTACAAATTCAACGCAATACCTATCAACATTCCAATCTCATTCTTCAAGGAAGTAGAAGAGGCAATCCAAAAATTCATATGGAACAATAAAAGACCCCGAATAGCAAAAACGCTCCTCAACAGAAAGAACACAGCTGGAGGAATATCAATACCAAATTTCAAACTCTACTATAAAGCCAAAGTAATCAAAACACCTTGGCATTAGCATAAGAGCAGACCTCAGGACCAATGGAATAGAATTGAAAACCCAGAAATGAACCTACAGACCTATTGCCATCTAATCTTCGATTAGGGAGCTAAAACAATAGAATAGAAGAAAGACAGCCTCTTCAGTAAATGGTGCTGGCAAACCTGGTTAACGATTTGTAGAAAACTATAGCTAGATCCTTATATATCACCCTGCACCAGAATCAATTCCAAATGGATCAAAGACCTCGAAGTCAAAGCAGACAATCTGAAAACATTACAGGATGGAATAGGAGAAACCCTAGGTCTCCTTGGCTCAGGCCGAAATTTTCTGAAGAGAGACCCGGAAACACAAGAAATCAAAGAAAGGTTGGACAAATGGGATTGTATAAGGTTGCAGAGCTTCTGCATGGCAAAGGACATAGCTAGCAAGATCAATAGAAAGCCCACGGATTGGGAAAAGTTCTTCACTATCCATACAACACACAAGCTTCTCTTATCTAAAATATACTTGGAATTCAAAAAATTAAATCCCCAACAACAAATCCTCAAAGAAACAACTGCCCAATAAATAAGTGGGCTAAAGACTTAAAGAGAAACTTCTCTGAAGAAGAAAGAAGGATGTCCAATAGACACATGAAGAAATGGTCAACATCCCTAGCCATAATAGAAATGCAAATCACAACAACATTGAGATACCACCTCACTCCAGTTAGAATGACAAAAATTAAGAACTCTAACAACAGATTCTGGAGGGGATGTGGACAGAAGTGAACCTTCATTGTTGGTGGGAATGTAAACTTGTTCAACCACTTTGGAAAGCAGTATGGAGGTTCCTCAAAAGACTTCACATAGAGCTCCCCTATGACCCAGCAATCCCACTTTAGGGCATTTACCCAAATGTTTACAAACAAGACCACACTAAAGCTAGCAGCACGACTATGTTTATTGCAGCATTATTTACCATAGCTAAGATATGGAACCAACCCAGATGCCCCTCAGTAGATGAATGGATCAAAAAAATGTGGTATATATATATACAATGGAATCTATGCCTCCATCAGAAAGAATGACATTGCCCCATTTGTTAGTAAATGGAAAAACTTGGAAAAAATTATAAGTGAAGTAAGCCAGGCCCAAAGAAACATAGGTCCCATGGTTTCCCTTATTTGCAATATCTAGTATATGTATGAGTCAAGCGGAAAAGGTCAGATAATATGATGTTAGGAAAATGAACCCTTAGATATGTATTCTGCAGTTTTTTTCTTTCATGCATTTGTTTCTAAGGGATTTATAAGATTATTTCTTTGTTGTTTTCTATGTCCCTCTCCCACAGTATAACCCCTGCTTTCACTATATTTGATGTCAATATAACTTGTGAAGGAGATGAATAAAACAAGTCATTTAAGGATACAGGTGGACCTGTCGCAACAATGAGAAGTACAAGTTGTCATGTCGAAAATGAGCTTTGCAACGTTGGTGCATGGGGGGGAGGAGGAGGAGAATATTGGGTGGGGTTAGGGGGGGAGGCTGGGAAGGGAAGTGAAGGGTAAACAAAGGAAGAGGCTGCAATGCTTGATAGGAAATGTACGCATTATCCTGCCCATGTAATTGTAACCCCTCTGTACAGTATGTTCACAAAATAAAAATAAAATTAAATATAAAAAATTATGTTGTTCAAAATTAATGAAAGGATAACAGTTTATGGTAGACAGAATGCTACACACTCATTTTACATAGCAAAATACCTTTCCATAATATCTGTCTTCCCCAAATAACTAATCCCTCAAATGTACATTTTCATTATATGTATATAAGTTTGTAAAATAATCACCTTTCATAATCCAATGAACACAAATACGAAGAATTATCACATGGGGGAAATATATTCAAATGGTTACTTTAAAGTCCCAGGTGTAGTTCGAAAGGACATGATGAGGTTAGAACAATCAGAGATACGTAAAGATGCTACATTAGAAAATAAAGAAAAAAAAAACCATAACCCAGATTCTGAATTTCTGGAAAGCAGAACAGCAAGTAAATGCTTTATCCACTAGAATCATTTGAAAAATATTTTAGCTCTGTAGGTGGCTTGATTTTAATCTAGTGAGACTTCTTTTAAATTTCTGTCCTTTAGAACTGCAAAATGATAAATACGGATTATTCAATCCAAATAACCTGTAGAAATATTTTACAGCAGATTTAGATTAGTAAACTAATTCAACTGCAGCCTTTTCCTGATGCAAGCACAGGGACACCACATTTCCTAGTTTTTGACAATAAGAAAATGTTGCCACTGGCTTTGTACACATGTATGATGTGCATACTACTTACAGGTCTTACATAAAGAAGTCTTGAAATTCTTAATAATATTTAAACAAGAGGTTTCCTATCTTTATTTTCACATTTGGTATCACTAACTACCAAAATTATGTAGGGGCTGGGAAGGTGGCTCAGTGGTAGAGCGCTTGCCTTGCATGCTCGAGGCCCTGGGTTTGATTCCTCAGCACCACATAAGCAAAAACAAAAAAGCCTGAAGTGGCGCTGTGGCTCAAGTGGTAGAGCGCTAGCCTTGAGCTGAAGAGCTGAGGGACAGAGCCCAGGCACAGAGTTCAGGCCCCACGACCGGGACCCCAAAAAGAACAAAACAAAAACAAAAACAAAATTATGTAGAAGGCTAGGGTAAGAATATGGAAATGAAATCTGTCTCCTAATATTATAAAGATAATTTATGTCATTTTGTGTTACAGTTTCTGAAGTAATAAAAAGGTAAAACAGATACAATAACTCAATTTTCTATCCTTCCTAACTTTCCAACAGCAATTAGAGAATCCAGTAAATGTACAGCTCTCCCAGGATGGTATAGGATGGTATAGGATCATTAGATGGTAAAAAAGAAGATAACAAACATGGTTCCCCTGGAACAATGGGAAACAAAATCTACATCTACAGATAGTGATATAGCTAGAAAATAGTTTCCGCTATTCTGTCTTTGATATTTTAGGTTTGTTTACACAGAATCTTTCCACTCTTAGGAATTGACCCTTTATTAAAACTCAAGTTTTGCAGCTTACAACCCAGAAACAATGCTTCTAAATGTAAAGAAGAATGATATTAAGAGTAATCAAGGCTACTTCCATAACTATAGCTGATAAATAAAGATGATATTGGGGAATAGTCCAATCTTGAATTTTTCATACCTTACTCTTTTCCAACAGAAGAAGTCCTAGTCAAAATATGATAAACATTAATAGAGGATTTTTATATTTTTTATTGTTCACACCAAAGCAAATACATTTTCCTCTTTGCAAGCCTGACTTTGAAATTGTCAGACCCTCAAAATTATTTTATAGACAAAAGTTTACTGATTTGACTTAGGTTTTTTCCTGCCTTTGGGTGTTGCTCTCTATTATTTTGGCAACTGCATAGAAAAACAAGATAAATCCATTATGCTTGTGTTGAATTGTTCAAAGTCAAGCCGTCTTCAAACAAAGTTTTATGTTCCCTTCTTCATTGCTAATTAAATTTTAATTATTGCTCTTTAAATGCAAAAAAAATGATACTTTAACATACATTCTCATTGAAATTGATGAAAACAGGAGTGTCTGTGATTGCTTTTTTAATAGTTTTCAAGTATTTTCCTTGGAAATTTTCATTATTGCCTTTGTTCCGATCTTCTAATCAGGAACAGAGGGTTACCCAAAAATATCTTCCTAAGATATAGGATGTTAGGTAGAAAAAATAGATGTATAATTAAAGATTTTCATCTCCTTAAAGACTGAAATGCTCGGAAGACATTTTGCTATTACTGGCATTTTTAAGATGATTTGAATGTTTTGGTTCTTAAACTAAGTGAAATACATGTGAAATGTTACTTGTTCCAACAATGATTATGGCTTACACTTTTCAGCTCCAATGAGATGAAACGTCTGATTTTGTTGGAGGGCATATTGATTTTAGGGTAGGAGGGTTATTTATAGAAAGCTGAGGGAGAATCCTAAAACAGTATGGCCTTTCAGGTGTCACTTAATTATACTTAAGGTATATAAGTATAGAAATATACAACTATGAATTGAGTGACAAATGTGTGATTTACAAAATTGATTCAATGACAACTAATCCAGAAAGCAATTCTCTGTATTTATATAAACTAGTACACCTAGTTAGGATTTAAAAATTGTTATATTTTTAACATTTATGTCAAAATATTTGTTTATTTATAACTGTCTATTTTTAATTTTTATTGGTCGTGGGACTTGAAATCTGGGCCTGGACACTGTCCCTCAGTTCTTCATCTCAAGAATAGTACTCTACCACTTGAGCCACTGCCAGTTTTCTGGTGTCTCATTGGAAATAAGAGTCTCATGGACTTTCCTGTCTAGGCTGGCTTTGAACAATGAGTCTCAGCTCTCAGCCTTCTTAGTAGCTAGGGTTATAAGCATGAGCCACTGGCTCCTAGCTACACAATTATTTTTTACTTAGCTATGAAATATTGGTTGATAATCTCATTCATTTATATGTTGTGTAATGATAAAGGCACATCATATCCATTAATTTCTGCATATAACATTTCATTTTAGTGAGAATGCTCAAAAACTTATCTTCTGGCTAGGATGAAATATCTATTCTTACCTATAATCACTTTGCTTCTTGTGGTATACAATTAATATATTGAGTTTTAGTTCTGGATGTCTGCTAATTAAAATTACATAAAACATGAATTGTAAAGTGAAAGAAATTCATGGTTCCATTACTTGTTTTAAGAAAACAATTATGCCTTTTGTTTCCAATTATATTTCTGTGGGAATATGTAATATTGATTGATTTAATTGTTAAAATTTATAACAGTTACATTATATCAAGTTGATTCAAAGTTGTTTGGTCCTGGGGGTTGAACTCAGGATCCCTGAAATTTGTTGCAATTTTTTTAACAATTTATCATTTCAGTCATGCCTTACTTTTTGCCATGCTTTTTGCTGATTAATCAGAGATAAGATTATCAGGGAGTTTATTTTGTGGGCTGCCTTCAAAGAGCAATATTCAAATCACAGCATCCCAACTAGCTAGGATGAGAAACTTGAGCCACCTCCTCCCAACTTCTATTCACCACTTGTATATGGGCTTTCATAGACTAAATTGTTTTACATTTTTATTGAGTTCAACTCTTTCGTTTTCCTTTCCTATAATTTTAATGCCAAATTTAAGACTGCATCATCTCAAAATTGTTGAAAAATCTTCCTTTGCTTTACATTTACATCACTCTTTTTGTTTTATATGCCACGTTTTAATCCTGCTTGAAGTTACCTTTTGAATAAATTGTTATGTTTAAGTCAATATTCACTTTTGAATTTTCCCAAATACTGCCTAACCTATCACCTCTTATTAAACAGAACATCATTCCACAAATGTTTGGTTTTACCCCTTATTAAATATTCCTTGATGATGTTTATGTGGATCTAATCTGGTGCCCTAAAGACCCATTGAGCTGCATAATCTTTGCTCTACAAATATAACAATTTTACACTAATAGCTTTAATATTTTACAGAGAAATGTATTCCAGTTTATTTTTCTTTGTCAAGGACTCAAAGAGTGCTAGGCAGTTGTTTTTAGAAATTGTCATAAACTGTGAAGCTGAGCGCTGTTGGCTCATGCTTGTAATCCTAGTTGCATAGGAGGCTGAGATCTGAGGATTGTTGTTGAAATCTAGCTGGAATGGGAATGTCCTTAAGACTTTTATGTCCAATTATCCACCAGAAAACCAGAAGTGGCACAGTTGCTCAATGAGTAGAGCATTCACTTCGCCAGGACCAGATTTCAAGCCCCATGAATGACCAAAAAAAGGGAAGAGACAATTTATACCTTTTCTCAATTGTATCCTCCAATTCACAAAAATTATGTCTCCATTTGTTTAGATTTTTGCTTTTATATTCAGCATTGTATAATTTTGAATCATGGTGAGTAAATAGCACTTTAATATATTTTGGCCATGTGTGAAGGTAGCACAAAGAAATTCACAGAAAACAGTTAGATATAAAGGGCAATGGGAATGAAGAAAGCCAGAAACGGGTTTATCAGGCCCATCATCCATATGTGAGAGTGTAAGATATTTCAATAAGATATCTTCATATAATTAATATACACCAATTAATAACTATCTTCCAAAGGCTTTGGTATTCAAGTATGACATAAAGGATAAATACACATTCTGTGGTGAAATGAAAGAAAGATAGATGAGAAAATGCATACTTATAATGATTGTGTAAATAAACTAAGAAATTCAGTCAACATTCTGAGGGCTCATGGCTCATTGGACTCGAAGGTTGCTGGTATCTAAGATAATTCTAAAATGTTAGACATGATCCTATCTTTAAGACTGCTTAATACTATTGTTTTTTGAGTCAGTATTATTTTTCTTGTTGTTGGTTGTGGTGGTGGTTCTGGGACTTGAACCCTTGGCTTGGGCGCTGTCTCTCAGCTCTTCAACTCAAGTCTAGAGCTCTACCACTTGAACCATAGTACCACCTCCGGCTTTCTGGTGGTTTATTGGAGATAAGAGTCTCATGGACTTTTCTTGCACAGGCTGGCTTTGAACCATGATCCTCAGATCTCATCTTCCTGAGTGCCTAGGATTACAGGCGTGGGCCACCAGCGCCTGCCTCCTCTTTACAACATCTTAAACATAAAATAAAAAAAAGTAAAATCAATAAAGGGCATATTTGGCAAATAAAGTAAAATGATAACTTACAGACAAATGAAAATAAAAATATATGTATATGTATATAAACATGTATTTTCTTATATATGTATACATATATAGGTCTTTGAATATATACACATATATGTATGAATATATGCATATGTACACGTAGTGTGTTCACGTATACATTTATTGAAATAAACTTGAATCAGAAATATATTAAGAGCATATTAATGCCAATGAAATACTTTAACCATCCTGAATAAGTTATCCAAATATCCAAATACATATCTCTATAGTAATATAACAACAATCAAGGAACATATGGAAAGATCATAACATACCTAGACATTGCATACAATATACACATGCATACAAAACAATATGTTCTATCCATGAGAAAAATGTACATGGACTTACCTTGGAAACAGTGATATTACATGGGAGAAAGGGATAAAATAAACTACATTTTCTAATTATATGAGGTTTTAAAATAGGCATATCTGTAGAGGTAGAATATGAAATAAGAGCTGCTCAAGGGGAGAGTAGGTTGAAATGATGACAGGAAATAACTATTAATAAATATTTGAGTATTTTGAGAGGGTAGGAATGATAAAATGTTCCTGAACTGAAGGTGATGTTCTTACTCCAACTCTTCAACATTCTAAGAATCATCGTACTTTATTGAAGAATTACAGATTGTATTTGCATTAACCTTACGAAAATTTTTAGAATAGTAGTGGGTGAATCTGAGAGATAATTTAGAATTTAAAATCACAGAATTCTATAATGCACAACTTTAGTATGTTGATGAATAAGACTATCAAGAAAATATGATCTGTGATATATCCTCTGAGTGACTATACATGACATTAAGAGCCAGTGAATATTCTACAAATTCATGTAAATTGAGCTATGAGATAGGATTGAGAAGGATGAGGGATAATGATCATCAAGATGAATTGTATTGGCCATGGAATGTGGCTTAGTGGTAGATGCTTGCGTTGCATGTATGAAGCCCTGGGTTTGATTTCTCAGTACTACATAAACAAAAAAGCAGGAATTGGCACTATGACACAAGTCATAGAGTACTAGCATGAGGAAAAGAAGCTCAAGGACATTGCCAAGACATGAATTCAAGTCCCAGGAGGAGGCAAAAACTAGTGCATTTTATTAAGTGGCTCATGGCTGTAATCCTAGATAATCAGGAGGCAGAAAATTGAGGTTTGAAACCAGCCCAGGCAAGAAAGACTGTGATATTCTTATCTCCAATTAAATCTCAGAAAAATCAGAAAGTACTGCTGTGCCTCAAGTGATAGAGTTCTAGAATTCATCCAAGGAGCTCAAGGACAGCCCCCAGACCCAGAGTTCAAACGTCAGGAGAGGAAAAAGAAAAAAAAAAAACCTCAATATAAACTGTTAATATACTTCTTTGTCAAACAGCAAGTCCCACACAACTACTTAAAGTTAATTAAAAATATGATAAAATACAAGTCATTTTGGGAACCAGACAAAGATTGTATACACAGGACAAAGTAAATGTTATATCATGCAGTTTGAGTTGAAATTTTTTCTATAGTCTTCTTACATCATTTATGAAATTGACAATACAGCCAATTATAGGTCAATTTCCTTGAGGAACAGATTGTATTCTGCTGCCCTTTATACGAAATCATAGAGGTGATTTTTTGCCATGTATTGAACTAGATCTGATATTTTAAAGTAGATTTGTCCTAATATAATATTAATTTAATCAATCATTTCATTAGGGTGATGTTGGTTAGATTTTTTTCCATTAAATCTTATCCCTATTATAAATGAGAGCATGCTGCGAGAGTCTCCTATCAATATGAAAAAATACTTTATAAAATTAACTTAAAAGGGGGAAAGATTAAACTTGACTTCTGATTTTATATATTTCAGATTATGTTTCTTATCCTCATTGACTTGGGTTGGTGGTGGCACAATACCCCATGTTAGGAATATGTGTTGGAATATGTGTATTCATGGAAGCCAGGAAGTAAAGAAGTGGTATATGAGTGGGAGAGGGAGAAGGAGGAGGAGGGAAGAGAGAGAGGAAGGAAAAGAAGAAGGAGAAGGAGACAGAGAAGAAAAAGAAGGAAGAAGAGGAAAGGACTTTGATCTTAACATCTTTGATCACAAGTTCTCAGTGACCAAATCTCTACAACTATGCTCACATGAAAGGATTCACCTCTTTATGGCAACTTAGTGAAAGCTAATTATTAATTTCAATCCTTTATGATTTCAGATTTAATTTCTAGAGTGGTGGGTAGATATTTCTATACATTGTGATAACTTCTGTTCCTAAATATTTACTTGAATTAATCAGAGAAGCTATTTGGTATGGAGGTGGTTTGGTTATACCATTGCTGTAGAAATATTTTGAGTGCAAATACATTTTATTTAACAGATAAGGAAGCTTCAGAGATTTCATTTTGTGACCTTTAAAATGACTATTTCAGCTAACTCATAATGACTTTAATTTTTCATAATTTTATGACATTTCTATTCAAGTTTTTGTCATCTATACTTAGGTACCTTCTTTCTAGTTGAAGGAAAAATAAATAGTATCACAATCATTTATTTCTTAATTATTCTATAGAGTAGGAATAATATGAATTTCCTACCATTCAAAAATAAGTTATATTCAAGTCTATAGGAATAATTGCATAAGTAATTGAATATCTTTCTTTATCTCATATGGAGATTGATTCAATTTCTAAAAATCACTGTTGACATAAAATACATGAAATTCAGTGTTTCTCTGAAATGTCTCAGTACTCAAACTTCAGAAATAAATGACCAGTAATTAAGATTTTTATATACTCAAAAAATGTATGAACCTATATTTTATGTCAAGAAAGTTTAGGTTTAAAAGAAGAGAAAATCATGTGACCACAGTAGATAATATTTAATTTAATGAAAAATTACTTCATTCACCCTGACACAGCCTATTGCTTTTAGCTTACATGAGAAATTTGATTAACTATCCCTTCATCGCTATTGAACATTGGATTATTTCAATTTGTGCAAAGATTCTGTCATTTAAACCTTTGAGTGTATATTTTTTCATAAAAATGAAAAATTTTCTCACACTGCAGGTGCAGATTCAATAACTAAATAAATATCTAAATGTTAATTTGTTAATTTGAGCCTCTAGAATTCAAATAACAAGAAATTTATTTATTCTTACATATGTTATATCATTGCTGAATATGGGTATATCAAGCTTGTAATCCTCACTACTCAGGAAGCTGGGGTTCAAAGTCAGCCTTGACAACAAAGAAATCATCTCATAAATATGTTACAAACAGTTACAAAAAAAACATTTGAATACTTATTTTGGCGTCTATTTCACCTAACATCAACTTATCTGACCTTTGCTGCTTGTCTCAGACATGTCCCTCCCCCACTGCTTTCATTGTGTTTGATGTGGGTATAATTTGTGGAGGGGAAGGGAAAAACAAATGGTTTAAATAAGGATAGAGGTGGACCCATTGCAACTATGAGGTGTAAAAGTCGTTATGTTGAAAAACGAACTTTACAACTTTGGCTGGGTGAGGGGCGGAGGAGGGTAGATGGGAAGGTTGGGAAGGGGAAACAAAGGAGGAGGCAACAATGCTTGATAAGAAATGTATTCATTACTTTGCCCATGTAATTATAACCCCTCTGTACGGTATTTTCACAATAAAAAAATAAAAATAAATTTAAAAAGCCAGACTTGGCAAGAGTTTGTGAGTCGCATCTCAAATAATCACACACACATCACAACACACGCACACACACACAAAGCCAGAAGTGGATTTGTGTCCTGGAGCAATGTCCTTGCTAGGAAAAAAAAATCAAGGGATAGGTCTGGAGTTCAAATCACAAGAACAAAACTCACACAATATTATGTATAAATGCTTATTTTACTTGGAAAAAATAACCAATATCATGGAAAGTAATATTTGATACTTATCCTGAAACTTTGTAAAGTTGTTTTATTACAATTTGTCTGAAGATATAACATAGGTTATTAAGATTAATATTAATATGGTATATTTATAATTACTCATAACACCTTGGAGTATAACAGTTGGTATTTTTTCTATAGCCATAAAAACTAGTCTGAGTAAAAGAAAGAAAGGAAGAAAGGAAGAAAAAGCAGGTAAGAAAAGGAAGGGAGAAAGAGAGAGAGGGGTAGGGATGGAGGGAAAGAAGGAAAAAGGACAGGAGAAAAGAAGGAAGGAAGGAAAAAAGGAAGGTATTAAGGAATGAAGGAACGAAGAAAGAAGGAAGGGAGGGAGGAAGGAAGGGACAAAAACAATTTAATTTATAAAATCTGCTATTTAGCCCAATATAAACTTGTAACTAACACTTTAGTAAATGCAGGTTTGCAATTTTCATTTCTCTACATGTTCCCCATGCATGAATGAAACCAACAAATGAAGGTTCAGAAATAACCAGGTGACTCTGTTTGCATCTGTAGTAAATATTTATGCAAATCTTTTTCTCATTTTCCATCCATCATCAAATAATTATTTGCAAACAATTTATATTTAGTTATAAGTATTCTAAAAATTGAGGTAACCAAGAGATGTCAATATATTATATAATGTGAATACTAGTAATTATAATGCTATCAACATTAGTATTTATGTGATATGAATTGTAACAATTTTATTATGTATTTTATCAGAGAAATTAGCATACTCTGATTTTGGTGTTTGTGGGAGTCCTAATAGCGGACAGTAATTAAAATGAAAGGAGATCTGTATTTGTTGGCACAAACGAATATTTTTGAAAGCAATTAACACATTGGAGATTGTTCAAATACATCAGAAGGGCCTTAGAAAGGCTGTACCACGTTAACATGGTTACCTATGATGTGATTCAAGAGCCACTAAAAAAATCATACTTCATTTTGCCATTACTATAATTATTCCCATTTTAAGAAGAATCATTCACATTATGTACATGATATAATCTTGTCCTTAATTTATTATGTCCTATGATATAACATCCAAATGTACACCACACCGAGTTAAAGCAAAAGTAGCAAAGTGTTTTGGACGATGTAACTCCTTCCAGATACACATGTTAAAATTCTATTCTCCTTTCTGGTGACATTAGAATCAACCCTTCAGAGTTGACCCTGCAATAATGATCCTGATGAAAGAAGCCCCATATAATTACTCTGCCATGTGAAAGTCCAGCAAACAGATTATAATGAATCAGAAAGTAGACCCCCATAAGACAAAGAATTGCTTTGAATAACCAATTTTAAAATCAATGTTTAAGCTTCTAGAGTGCGGAAAAAATACTCCTTTTAAGCCACTTACTTGGAAATATTTTAACAGCCCAATGGCTGACAAAAAGCAAAGTTTTGATTTAAATTTCACAAATTCTGATAAAAAAAAGATTCATAAGGTTTTATTATTTGAATTTTATTCTCCAAGTCTCCGGGTTAAAAATATTTTTAAATGGGAATTTAATTGAGGTTCAACTTTCTATTCAACTATCATAATTAATTTTTTGAATATTTTTATTATCTTTAGTTGTACAAAGGAGTTGCCATTCACTGAAACAGTGTATGGATACAGTGCATCTTGATCAATGTCACCCCTTTCAACACTCTCATCCACCCCTACTAATCAACCTCAATCCTTATGTATCTCATTATTATTTTATGGAATTTCTCGCCATTTAACAAAGCAGTTTATGTGTACAATGCACCTGGAATTGTGTTACCACTTCAACATCTTCAACCCCATTTCACACTACCCATTGCTTTGTATATTTCAATTCTAGGAAGTATACAATGGATTCTTACCTGTATTCTATCCTTTTCCCCTTTAATTTCCTACCCCTCTCACATTGCCCCCCACTATCCTCTCTTGCACTACACATTTACTGGTATTTATTTTGGTGGGCTTTGACTTGTCCTTTTAAGAGAATTATAGTATTTTCACTCTCCACGGACTCTGACACTTCAGATAATTCATTTGTACCTCCTTGCCTACCATCCAGTGTGTTTACTTTTACATTTATAGACACTCCTATCTACCACAAGTAAGGAAAGTCATGCAAACTAAGTTTCTCTGGGTCTGCTTTATTTCATTTAATATTATTTCTAAGTCTTTCATTTTTCCTTTAGAATGGTGCAATATTATTCTTTCCGATGGATGAACAGAATTCCATTATGTATGTATTTACATGTTTGTATATATATATATATATGTATATATATATATATATATATCTATGTTTGTATACATACATTTATATACGTACATATATACTTGTAAATTGGGACCAATAAAATTAGGTATATATATATATATGTGTATATATATATATATAATTATATATACATATATAATTCTTGGTCTCTTTTTTCAATGAGAGGCATCTGGGCTGATTCCATATGTTGGCTACAGAAAATAATGCAATAATGAACATGATTATGCTGGTAGCTTCAGTGTGGTCATGTTTCTGCTCTATTGGATAAATTACCATAAGTGGAATTGCTGGATCATAGGTAGGTAGCTCTCTATTCAGTTCTGTGAGCAATTTCCATAGTGTTTTCCAAAGTGATTGAACAAGATTACATTCAACCAACAGTGTAATAGAGTTTCCTTTAGTACACATCCCTATCAGTATCTGTGATTGTTCGTTTTTTCATAATGACATTTTAAGAGGGGTGAGATGAATCTCAGGTTTGTTTGGATTTGTGTTTCTTTTTTGGAGAGAGATGTGTCTATTTTTCATTCTTACTTCTTTTTCTAAAATGTTATCTTTAAGTCTTTATCCCATATATTAATTGGGTTCTTGTTTATTTGAGCGTTTATTTTTGTTGGGTTTAACTTTTTGATCTCTAAATATGGGTGAGTTATGAAAACACTTGTCTAATGCATAGTTAGTAAAAATATTCTTCCATTCTGTTCTCTTTCTGTATATCCTGCTAACTTTTTCCATTGCCATGTAGAAACTCTTCAGTATGATGCGATTCTATTGATCCAGAAAGAATGATATTAGACCATTCATAAGGAAATGGAAAGACTTGGAACAAACTTATATTAATTGAAGAAAGACAGACTCAAAGAAATATAGGTTGCCTAATTTCCCTCATTTGTTGTAGTAGAACGTGCCTCTAATTCTACAAGTAAACACAGTTGGATGGTAAAAGAGAAAACATTATACTTGGACAGGATAAATTTTATGGGATTGTAAACATTTATACAGTGAGATCAAAGGAGGATCACAAAGGATCAATAGCTGTACGAATATTATCATATAAAATAATGTTCATTAAAATAATCTCCAAGAAATGATTATGAGAGTTTGTTTATTATTTTGCATTTTTCTTCAGTGTTCTGATGCCATTTTTTTAATTTCTGCACCTTTGGTCTTATATGTACGTTTGGATAGGGCAAGGGGGAATACAGAAATGGTGGGACAAAGGCTTAAATGCAGCAGTGCTACTCAATAGACACTACATTGCAAATGAAATATACAACTTATGCGAGAGGGAGGTTGAAAGGGAAAAATTGGGAGAACATGAGTGAAGGGGTGACACTGTTCAAAAAGAAATGTGCTCATTATCTGACTTATGGAATTGTAACCCTTCTGTACATCATCTTTACAAATTAAAAATGGACCTCATAAACAGGTTGGAGGAGCTATACTAAATTAGATAAAATTGGCTTTAAAATAAAAGTGGTATGAAAGTAAAAAGAGACAAAGAAGGACATTAAATATTGACAAAGAAAACTCTCCATCAGTGGGATGTAACAATTTTAAATATCAATGTCCTGAATCCTAGAGCTCACAAATTCATTAAAGAAATATTGCTTACACTAAAAACATGCACACAGCCAAATAAATTTTTGGTTGCTTGAACAAATCATTCTTAACTCTGGACAGGCCATCCAGGTAAAAACTTTGCAAAAATCTTTAGAGCTAAATAACTGTTTTGACAAGTTATACCTAACAGATATCTACAGAGTATTTCACCTACTAGTGTCATAATATATATTCCACTCAGCAGCCCATGGAATGTACTTCAAAGTAGATCATATCTTAGGTCACACGGAAAATCTTTCAATATTGAAAAATAAAAATGAAATTACTCTTCGTATCCTGTCAGACCATGATGGGACCAAATTAGATCTCGACATAAAATGGCATCACATAAAATTCTGAAACTCATAGAGACTGAATAACACATTGCTAAATCATCAGTGAGTCACGGAAGTGATAAGCAGGGAAGTTCCAACGTTTATGGAATTCAGTGGAAGTGAACACACAAAATACTACCTCCTCTGGGAAACAGCAGCAGCACAGACAATATTCAGAGGAATATTTATAGCTTTGAGTATGTACATCAACAAATTAGACCAATTTTTTAAATTTTTTATTGTAAAGATAGTATACAGAAGACTAAAGTTACAGGAGTAATGTAATGAGTACACTTCCTATTGAGCATTGTTACCCCCTCCATTGTTTTCCCCCTACCATCCCTTCCCTCCCTACCTTCCCCGAGGTTCTTTTTTTTTTTAATTGTAATTAAGTGATTACATAATTTCCCAAATTTCACAGTATTGTGAAATAATGATTCTCATTTAAATTCACAAGTTCATTCTAACTTTCCTGGAGCAAATTGTCTATTACAGTCTATAATATATAACGGTGTACCCATATACAACATACATTTCATCAGCAGCATGGGGATATTTAGTAGTGGTTTGACCAGATGAGTGGGAGTTCTTTGTTTCTTAAGTCCTGTTATTTTGTCGTAACACCTAACATTTTGGATTTAGCATCCACTTATCAGTGAGACCCATGTACCGTTTGTCTCTTTGCTCTTGGCTTACCTCGCTCAACATGATTCCTTCTAGCTCCATCCATTTCCCTGCAAATGCCATTATTTTGTCATTTCTAATGACTGCATAATATTCCATTGTGTATAGATACCACAATTTTTTTATCCATTCATATGTGGTGGGGCATCTGGATTGTTTCCATATCCTAGCTATTGTGAACAGTGCTGCAATAAACATGGAGGTGCACGTGTCTTGTATATTGGTTCCTGTTGTTCAGGGTAGATGCCTAGAAGTGGTATGACTGGGTCGTAAGGGAGGTCAATCTTTAGCTTTCTAAGAACCCTCCAGATTGCTTTCCAAAGTGGTTGTATAAGTGTACATTCCCACCAGCAGTGTAATACGGTTCCTCTTTCTCCACATCCCCTTGAGCATTTGTCGTTGGCTGATTTGTGGATGTGAGACATTCTGACTGGGATAAGGTGGTATCTCAGGGTTGTCTTTATTTGCATTTCCTTCACCACCAGGAATGATGAACATTTCCTCATGTGTTTCTTTCCCATTTTTAATTCTTCATCTGAGAAGTCCCTCTTTAGTTCCCTTGCCCATTTAGTAATTGGTTTGTTAGGTTTGTGGGGATTAGTTTCTTGATTTCGCTGTATACACAGGATGTTAACACCTTGTCTGATATATTGCTGGTAAATATTTTTTCCCAGTTAGTTGGTTATCTTTCTAGCTTGATTGCGATAGATTTAGCTGTGCAGACGTTTTTTATTTTAAGGTAGTCCCATTTGTCGAGTCTCTCTCCAATTTGTTGTGACCCTGGGCCTCTGTTCAGGAAGTTCTTTCCTGTGCCTTTTAGTTCAAGTTTCTCTCCTACTCTGGCCTGCAGTAGTTTCAGAGATTCAGGTTTAATGTTAAGGTCTTTAATCCATTTTGAGTTGATGTTGGTGCATGATGATAGACTTGGGTCCACTTTTAGTTTTCTGCATGTGGCCGCCCAATTTTCCCAGCACCAGTGGTTGAAGAGGCTGTGTTTCTTCCATTGTATGTCTTTGGCTCCTTTGTCGAATATCAGCTGGCTGTAGGCCTGTGGATTTATTTCTGGATCTTCTATTCTGTTCCATTGGTCTTCGGGTCTGTTTTGTGCCAGTACCATGCTGTCTTTGTTATTATAGCTCTGTAGTAGAGTTTGAAGTTCGGCATGGATACCCCTCCCATCTTGTCTTTATTCCCTAGAATTGTTTTGGCAATTCTAGGTGTTTTGTTGTTCCATATGACTTTTTGGACTGTTTTCTGTATTTCAGTGATGTACGTCATTGGGATTTTAATAGGAATTGCATTGAATTTGTATATTAATTTTGGAAGTATTACCATCTTTACTATGTTAAGTCAGCCTATCCAAAAGAATGGGAGGTCTTTCCATTTCCTAGTGTCTTCTGCAATTTCTTTCTTTAACTTTTTATATTTTTCATTAAATAGTTCTTTTACATCATTGGTTAGGTTAATTCCTAAATATTTTATTTTTTGGGAGGTTATTGTGAATGGGGTTGCTCCCTTTATTTCCCTCTCTTCTTGTACATTGTCAGTGTACAGGAAGGCAACTGATTTTTGTGGGTTTGTTTTGTATCCTGCTACTTTGCCGAAGTGATTTATGATTTCTAAGAGTTTGGGGATGGAGTTTTTGGGATTGTGAAGGTATAGTATCATGTTGTCTGCAAAAAAGGATAGTTTAACTTCTTCTTTCCATATGTGGATCCCTTTAATGTCTTTTTCTTGCCTTATTTCCCTTGCTAAGGGTTCCAGGACTATATTGAAGAGGAGTGGAGACAGTGGGCATCCTTGCCTTGTTCCTGAATTTCCCTTTGGCTTAATTTGAGTGATTTTTCCATATCTGTCATTTTTTGGTCCAGCTGGTGTATTCTGTCTTCTGTATCTGACACTCTACCTTCCATTTCGTTCACACTGTTGACCATGGCTTCTATTGAGGTTTGCATGAAGGAAATGGATTCCTTTATGGATTCGATGTTGGTTCTCAAAGTACTGATCTCACCTCTTAATGAGGTATGTATTACCTCTAATTTGGCATTTATCTCACTTCTTACTGACGTTTGTGCAGCTTCTATTTTTGCATGCATCTCCTGTTTGATATCCTGTATCTCTTTTGATTTAAGAATAATCTTAAATAAGCACTAATGATGCACCACTAGGTCTTTGACAAATCAGGAAAAACAAAACCAAAAACCAGTAGTCAGAAATAATACAAATTAGATTAAAGGAATAAATGAATCAGTCTCAAAAAAATACAATCATAATTGACTTTTATCTACTAGCAGCTCAAAAATTCGCCCAATGAATGTCAATGTAGCTATTTTCAGAGATAGACTCAACCAGCTCAAACCAGTGAACAAAACAAACTTTTAGGATTCTAAGAAACAACATTTTGTTTGCCTTTTTGACAGAAATTTACTCTGTTGTTCTTATTAAGGTGATTTATAGGTAGATTACAATTACAAGGGTCAGGTAATGAGAACATTTCCTTTTGTGAAATGTCTTCAGTTCCCTCACTTGTTCCCAGTCCCACCCTCCTGTCCCCACCCATGTGTTAAATAGTTCACTTTCATCAATGTTCAATGACCTCCAATGCTGCTATTTTTCACTCTTTTTCCTAAAGTTCTGTGCCCACCCCTCACCTTCCTGAAGACATACAATGAATATACCAGGCATAAGGTAAAAAAGACAGAATTTTCACAAACTATAAAAAACAACAAACACAAAACAAAAAAGAAGTTGTCTGTTTCCGTATCTCATAGTTCGTTTGAGTATGTATATCTTGTTATATAAATCTAATTGTTTCTTATCATGAAGTCAATTCAGGGATTAAGATGTGATAACATAATTTTGCTTTCTATTTAATGATGCTTTTTATTTTAATATTAAATTTGCAAGTAACACAATTCAAGTCCTAGTGAAATTTGAAAGTTCAGATTTAAATGTTCCAAATGTCTAATAATTCTTTTTTGGCAACCAAAATGAAAAGCAGGCACGTATTATCTTCCAGAATGTCATTATTTCATGTGTAAAAAAATAAAATAAATGTAATGTTAATTCAGTGGAAATAAGGAATCACATACTTATGCAATGCATCAGTACCATAGATTATGACATTTATTAACAAAATTAATAAAAACTTGTTTTAAGTAGATTACTTAAGACATGAAGCAAGTGATCATTTTCTTTTCTAAGTGAAGTTAGATAGAAATCACAGTCCAAAGATTCCAGAATTCTGTGTGCTTTATACATGTCAATTTACATATATGCTGGGCTCATCTCAATGTTATTTGAAGATAACTGAAAACAGGATTAGAATAAAAAAATCACGCAAATGGTTAGCTCTATTTTGCAATTAAATAGGTCTGTTTTATATCTCTTTATTTTATTTGAAAAATCTGGAAAATTTAAGTAACATAAAAAATAATGAGAAATAAACACCCTTAGCTCCTTAAAAGACAATCATTAAAAAAAGAAATCAACATAGAAAAAACTGAAACTCATTTTGCACGTGGTCTTTGTATATTTTGGTGCGTTGTTATTGTGGATTATGTGACTATCCCATGAATCTGGGCTCAAATCACAAGGGCTACAGGAAGAAAATTTCAAAATCTAGAGCAGCTAATACACCTATGCAATTTTTTGTAGGACATCAACTGTACAAAGGAAATAAGTCTACTGCTTTGCAGGCAAGAATGTTATGAATAGCATACTGTTATCTTCTTAGATGAAATAAGAAGACCACACTTTAAAAGCTGACTAAATGATCAGCCCTTTGAATAACAGTGCCATTTTTAATGCACTCTAGATAATTCAAATCCTTCATCCCTCCACAAGCATTAATGACATTCACAAATCATTGCCGAGGGAAATTTCCAGTTCTATTTGATATTTCAAATGGATTAGGAGTAACATAAACAATATTGCCAGTTGTTGAGAATATTTAATTTAGAATAAGCAAACAAATCAGATTCAACTCCATAGCATAACCTTTAGGAAAAATGAATTAAGGTATATGGCATGTCCTTTGTAATTTAATTATAGACATTAGGGCAAAATGACAGAAACACTCTACAAGAAGGAAACAGAAGTCTTTGATAAGATATAGTAAAGATTACAAGTAATTTTACCTACAATTTCCATTATATGATCCCCTATTTTTTTCTGTTAATCAGAGACAAAAATATTTTAATTATGATATGAAAAATGCATCACCATGAATAAAAGAAATCAGGGAGTAGATGGCTCAAGTGCTGGTTGGTTCTGTTAAATATTCTCATTATTTTGAATGATCTGGTGTTTTTGTCTGTGTGGAATTATGAATGTATTTTGTGTCTGGGCAGGAAAATTTGATTATTAGATCACTGCTGACACCCAATGTCAGGAATCTAACCGGAGTCAAAGTGGTAAATATATATATGTGCATGTGTGATTGTGTGTGTGCCTGCAAGTCTGTATTTAGAAGGAAGTATCTTATTTCCCTCAGGGTATATACATAATTCTATTAGTTATACTTCATTAATGACAGCAGATAAACGTAATTAACATTTTGAGACATATGTTTATGTTCCTATGTTTGCATGAACAAACTAAAAAATTATATTCTGGGTATGAGTTTTGTGGAAGGTCAGCTGAAAGTATAAATATTTTGAGAAAAATGTTAATGGCAATCATTTCAGTGTAGATCAATTTTAGACCACACTTGGAAGGATAGGTAATCATATATGAAAATGCAACATTTATTGATTTTCAAAAGCTACACTATTTGAGAAATATTTAGGAAAACAAGTTAAATTATGGAAACATAAAAGTAATGTGATTATTTATTGCATACAGTTTTATATTTTAGTTTCGTCAAGTAAAAATGCCATTTATTTCTACTGTATAGGAAGGAAAACACTAAATATTACAGTTTGTGCCATATTTCACATTGAGGAGCTTTGTCTATATCAATAAGTTTATTTCTTTTGTTTCTGCTTTCCTATTCATAATTCTGCTTCTCATAGTATTATTCGAAGGACTTTTTCTTTCTGCCAGTTTGGGGTTTGAACATACATCAGGCTCTCAGTTTTTTGTTTTTTGTTTTTTGTTTTGCTAACAGTAGTCAGTCTACTATTTGAATCATGGCCCAGCCCAGAAATTTTTGTAGTTAATTGGAGATAGAACCTCATGAACTTTTCTACCAGCCTGAAAGCCATTATTCCCCAAGTCTTGTACTTCTTAATCACTAGGATTATAGAGATGAGTCTTGGATCTGAAGAGTCAAAGACTTTTCGTGTCTTATAACTTCCACATGTTTGCTAGTAACTGCAATAATAAACTACCACAGATTGGGTAGCATGAACATTGTAAATACATTGTCTCAGAGTTGGTGGAATTAGAACACCAAGATTAGAGTTAGCTTCTGATTCCTCTTTCCTTGGCATATTCAAGGCATTCTGCTTCTCTTGGAGTTCACTTCAACTTAAATGCTACCTTTGAGATTCTGTTTCCATATGCAGTCACTTTGTAAGACAATGGGTTTTTTATCTTTAGTCTGATTTCAGAGGGACATAACATATTACTTAATACATAGAAGAAAATCTCTAATATGAAATTATTTGTTTGGGGCATGGAAGTTAAAATACTTTTAAAAAATAGCAAGAGAGGTAAAGGTTTTATTAGAGCTTGTAAGACAAGTATGAAGTCTTGACCTTAGACATGCCACATTTAAATTCCCAGTACTACTGGAAGATTGAACTCAAAACCTATACTTGTGAAATGGCATCTCTACTACTACCATACCTACAAATTATAATTTTATTGCTTATTTTGAGGTAGTACCACTATGCCTGGGCCTGCTTGGACTGAGGTCCTCCTAACACAAGCATAAAACATTTTGCCTTGAACTGGAATCCTCTGAGCTCTTTTTTCCAAGTAGATAATATTATAGATTTGAGCCACTTTATCCAATAAAATTATACAATTTCAAAATATCTTGATATTGCCTATATTTGTGCTTAACATATATAGCTAACCTTAATTTTTTTTCCTCTTTTGTTTAGTACTCTGAGTTGAAAACATTGGCTTTCTTGATATACATGGCTTTGTTTTGGATGGTATCCC
Source organism: Dipodomys spectabilis (assembly GCF_019054845.1). NCBI lineage: Eukaryota > Metazoa > Chordata > Mammalia > Rodentia > Heteromyidae > Dipodomys > Dipodomys spectabilis. Next base: position 2,101,201 of record NW_024870831.1, on the reverse strand, counting down.
ACCACAATCAAAAAAGTCTCACAAAAGTTTATGTCAAGAATCATAGAAAAAGAAAGCTTCAGGTTGCAAAAACACTGATCTTTAAGTTATAATTGCAGTATTATTAATAGTGTTAGTCAATGATTGCTTAAGTATCATGAGGAAGGCAGAAATGTGAAAGATGTCAGGTCTCTGTAGAAATTTTGTAGTTGTCACTTCATGATATCTTCCTACCTTAAAGCTTGTTTTATTAAAACCCTCTAGGTGTATATTGGTTGGATTGATTGATAATCATCTCTGGAAATTAAGCTGATTTTAAAAGGCTGATGGTGCTAATGGTGTGGTAAATAAAGGAATGATCAGAATGAGCACAGATATTGTCACAGATTGAGCGGACCAGATTAACTGCTGAACAGCAAAAAAAAAAGGAAAGTTTCAAGTTTGAGGATCCACATTGGAACATATACAGATAGATAGATAGATAGATAGATAGATAGATAGATAGATAGATAGATAGATAGATAGATAGATAGATATAAATATACATAAACATACATACATGAAAAATTAAATCTCCAGTAGAATATAAAGAAACTTGGCGTGACAGGTATTAAACTATATCAAACTGGTTGCAGGAAAGGTAGAGTAAAATATAGATAGTTTAGCATAGATTTTGCATAGATTTTGTAAAGGATGAAAATTCTTCCTTCATTATATACTTTACAAATATCCTTATTATGTTTTAAGTTTTTTTTGTGAAAATACCATACAGAGGCGTTACAATTACAGGGACAATGTAATGAGTACATTTCTTATAAAGCATTGTTACCTCCTCCTTTCTATGCCTTTATCATCCCTTTCCATCTCCCCTTCCCGACCCTCTCTCCCATCTTGAGCCAAAGTTGTAAATTTCATTTTTCTACATAACATTTTGTACATCTCATCGTTGTACTGGGTCCACCTGTATCCCTATTTAAACAACTTAGTTTTTTCCTTCCCCTCCACAAATTATAACAACATCAAATACAGTGAAAAGTAGGTTAAGTTTTTTTGTTTTTATATTGTAGTAGGAGCATATATACAATGCTGAAAATTTGAATTACACAAAATATGCAACATGGGTAGGCACTGGTGGCTCAAAGGTTGAATGCTGAATAGATCTATCATATTTCTTAGATTTGTCTTGGATGGTTGTATGTTCTTTTTCTATAAAATCTACGCTGTCTTCTATCCTCAGGATTCAATATTCTGAGTGGTCTATTCTACTATCCAGATTTTCTACTTTTTTTTTCTTTTACTTGTAGTTGGTCGGCTTTTATGGCTTCAAATTCTTTGTTGGATCTTTGTTTTAGATCTTGTATGAAATTCTTTACTTCCTTAATTTGATGTTCATTGTTTATTCTTAAATCACTTAGTTGATTGGTTATGGTTTCCTTGGACTTCCATTCCTTCTGTTGGGATCCATTCAGCATTCCCTTTGTGGACTCCCTGACTTCTTTCAGCTCTCTCTTTACGGATTCCATGAATGCCTCTAGTGATCTTTGTGTATTTTCATCCCGCTCTCTCAATTCTTGTATTACTTTTTGATTAGCTTCCTCACGTTCATGCAATTCCTGTAGTTCTCTTTGACTGATCACAGCTTGCTCACACAATTCCTTTATTTCTCTTTGAGTGTTCTCAAGTTGCACATGCAATTCCTTTATCTATCTTTGAGTAGCTTCCTCACGCCTTGAGCTTCCTGTTTTGGTCTTTCGTTTGCCTCATCTCTCTCCCTCTCATGCTCACACAGAGTCCTTTGCAGGTTTTCAATCTTTTTACCATGTTTACCATTAGTGTTTATAGAGCTTTGGGGGAGCTCTCCTCTGGATTATTCATTATCTGTTCTCTCCACTGATTATCATGAGTTGGAGTTGAGATACCTGGGCGTGCCATATTTCTTGTGTTTTTTCCAGCTTATTCTGCCCATTTGGGATGAAAGTAACACCAGTTTGTGCTAGAAAACTATCTTAAGGCAAGCATCAACACAGTCTATATTTGCATAGTCAAAAGCCTGAGATAAAATCTAGTTCAACAGATATATTTTTCAACATCAAACAACTATGTATTAATAGTCTATGAACCACAAAGAAGAATTTGGCAAACCAGAAGTTATTAGTTTTAGAGAGAGATGTGGGTATAAATAAGAATAGAAGGATGTGGAAAGGTAGAGGGAGAGCTAACTTACTCCTAATGTCAAAGCAGAAAATAGGTTGGATAGAATGATAGTAGAGACTGGAGAAAAAAGAAAGAGAAAAAAAGACAAGAAAAAATTGTAAAACAAAAATTAAAAATTAAAAAATGAAACACTTAAATTATGCAAATTAAAAACGTAATATTCAGAGAAGGACTGGAATAGGATAAGAGAACGGAAGGGATAGAAAGGAGACGTGAAAAATTAAAAAAATTAAAATGCTTAAAATTTTATATAGGTATATAGAGGTAGTACGGCTATTAAGGAATTTAAGTCTAAGAGGTTTTGAATTCAGTAATAAATTTCTGGATTAAGTGTGTATACAATGGGGGATAAGGTCTAATAATCGACTACAGGTATATCTGATAATGAGCAGAAAAGCGATTAAATCATGCAAAGAAGGAAAGAGAAGAAAAAGTGAAAAGAATGAGACAGAAAAGAAAAAAGGATCAAAAGATCAGTAGAGCTAAACAAAAATGGAAAAAAAGCACACACACAAACATATACCCCTAAAATAAAAATTATAAGAGGAAGAAAAAAAAGTTAATAGAAAACAATTTTTTAAAGTTAAAAATTAAAAATGTTAAAAAAATTTTAATAAAAGGTAACAAAAAAGAGTTATTTGCATTTTGGGGGTGAGATGGCAAGGTCCTGCATCTCCCTTGTGTCCATAACCAGTCTCTTGTTGGAGTCTCTGGTCTGCTTGTGGTGTTTGATTTTCCTGTAGCTTGGTTGTTTTCTTAAGTCAGTTTGTTTGAGGAGGCAGAAAAATGCTTTGATTTACCCAGGATTTTGTCATCCTCTTCCCAGGTTAGTTCAATGGGAGGGAGATCTGCTTTGAGTATCACAAAACAGGGTGATGGCTGTTTCTTCTAGTTTAGAGATGCTGTAATGGGGCTAGGTTCTTGGTAGAGTTGAGGCCTTTCAGCAAACAGTAGCTTTTCCCTGAGGGGCTAGCTTTTGAAGCAGTCAAAGAGCCCAGCCAGGAGCCATTCTCAGGGTTTATTGTTACTGAATTTCAATTGATTGTCTAGGCTGCTGTAGGGAGGGGCAGCCCCTTGCTCTGTTTACCCAGTGAAGAAAGCCACTCCTGGCGCTGGCGCAGGCAAGGGCTGGGTGAATTTTCCCTGCATAGAGCTGAGCCTGGCAGGTCAGGTTAGGTTCCTGTGACCTGCTAAATTACTTTTTGTTTTCATCCAAAGACTGAGTTGGAGCTAGCTGCTCAGCGATGCCTTTGCCAGTATCAGAGATGGAGATCTCCGGTAGTGGGCAGGGAGGGGTGGCCTTCCCTTCTCTGCTCCCTGAGAAGGAGTGAGGAAATCATGCTTCTACTCACACAGGAGTCTGGTTCCTGGGTGATCTCTGATCTGCGATCTGAAGGATGAAGATGTCTGCTCCTTGTCAGTTCTTGCTGGTGTTGAGTAGAATCCTCTCACCTGCTGCATCTGGCACCTTTGTCGTAGACTCTCTGTGTTGCAGGTATGGCGCCTACAGCCGCAACCGCCCCCGCCACAGCTGCAACCACAGCTGCTGGCAAGTGCTCAGATTTGTCTCCTTGCCCGGTTTTTCCCTCTTTGGCCTAACTCTCTGTACTGTGCTGGCACACTTGGTGTGATTCTCCAGCTTAGGACTTTTCACTGGAGCACTAAAGCTGTTTTCTATGTGAGAGCTTGTTTAGCTTCCAGCTTCTCCTTCGATATCTTCCCTGAAGCATAAATTTAAATTTTAAATGATAAATATTTTAAAATCGTTTCACTCGGGCACAGGTATGGATAGATAAGTGATGTGGGCAGAATCAGAACTATTCAGAAGGTTGTAAATGGAGGCTTACCTAGTTTTCTCTCGGCTGGATCATAAAATACAGACTGTCCTAATTGGAAAAAGTTAGCCTTCCGAGGTTTTCTGCATATAAACACTCCATCAACATTTTATTAGAGGATTATTCAAGATTAGCTATATGTTGATTGATAATGACTGATCATGACAGAAAGTTGAGAGAAAACCATCTACACTTCAGTGAGGTTCTGATTTGTGCTTCACAAACTGTTATGAAAGCTCTACATGAGAATTCTAGCAGCTGCATTTTAAAAAGTCCTTGGGTTGTTACACTTTCTGATATTGTCTCAATTCAAGTACTTCTCCTTGGAGTTCCATACTATTCAATGATGCTGGATTAGCTCCTTGTTACAATTTGCAAACTGGTCTTTTTGATGAAATTTGTGCTTTTTGAAATTGCTCTCCAATTCCATCCTCAAACTGCATACAAAATTTATCTGAAAAAATTTGTATCTGTTGATAGTGCATACATATACTTTTAGTTTTCATTACAAATATAGAATGTAATAAAAATTCTCACAGCAATTATACTGCACTAGCTGGTGGGCAGATTCTAATGTAAATAATATACTGTGTTCATGTAGAGATTTAGAGTATCCAAAGTAATAAGCCTGTGGTCCTAAAACCAATACCTTACTTCTATTGAGTGACAAATACAACTTCATATAAGTACAGAAGTTTTCCTTGTATGTTTTAATATATATTTTTATTATAAATACTGTACAGAGGGGTTACAGTTACATAAGTAAGGTAATGAGTACATTTCTTATTGAGCATTGTTACCCTCCCCTTTGTTTTTCCCCTACCATCCCTTCCCTTCACACCTCCCCACCTCCCCCATTCACCCATCCTCTGGTAATGTGTCTTGTATATTTCATTGTTACAATGGGTCAACCAGTAACCTTTCCTTATATCATAAATGAAGAAATGCTGGCTTGATTTATGCTGATTCTACTTGTGTAGACACCTCTAAAATCACTGGCCAAATCCAAGAGCACATAAATGAAATGCCATCATTTTTTTTTGTCAGTTGGTATAATTGTGTTCTACACCTTCATTGACAGGTTACAAATTATTCTCAAACTTTAGAACATTAAAAATACTTTCTTTTTTTCTTATTTTCTTGGCCAGGAAGTCAGCAAGACCTCAGTCAGCATTTCTCACATAGGAATTTTCACATGGGTCAGTTAAATATATATGTAGAGTCCAATTTTTGGAGGACTCACTCATCTGCCTACAAATTCATGCTGGTTGTTGGAAAAAGAGCTCAAGTAAGGATGCCATTTAAAGCCTTATAACTTTACTCTTTACCAGGGTATTCTCCTGCTAAATTGGTGGTTGAAAGTGTCTACAAGAGGACAATCCTTGAGGAGCAGGGAGACACCATATGACATACTTACTGAGGTTTCCAAGTGACTTGCTATCATTTGTACTGCATTTTGTAAGTCAAATCTCTCTAAAACTACCAGTTTTAAGAGATAAGAGGAGTGGTAAATGAACTCTTAGAGACAAATACATCTTCAACATGTATTGTTTCTAGTATTCAGTTTAAGGCATATTCAACAACTGGTGAAACTTGTGTTGGCTGTAATTATGTGTCTTTCTCCATGTGTGCATGTATACGTGTGTATATATATGTGTGTGAATAGTAACTTACATGCGTACATTATGGCTTATATCATCATTTATTCCTTGCTATCAAATAAAGTAAGGAATCCATAAAGTTTTAACAGAAACTGTATAGTTAAAGTCTTAACTCTTCACTCTGCTTCTTTACACAAAGACTTTGCAACTTCTCATTAATAAAGTTTCCATAAACTCTGAAATGTAAATACTTAGTACTTAATGTCTGTTACCATAAATATTAAATACTTTATAGAAAAGTTTTATACCTGCCAAACGGTCCTATTTTGGGCATATATAAGCAAATTCCCAAAATTAAGCATATTTAAAACCTTAAAACTTTTAACAAACCTAAACACTTGCTGCAATGTTCATTTTGACAGGTGCCTTGTATAGAATAATTGAATTCCTCCTCCTACACATCTCTTGAACTACAAATATCTGGAATTATTTTGTTTTTGGCATGTCTATCTTGATTTTATTCCTAAATGTGTGCTTATGTAAGAAATATATGATTCTAAAATTTCACAACAATTCTTTTGAACTTAATTTTGTTGAATTGTCTAGTTTAATAAAATCAATAAAAATTATACTTTATATATAAAAAATGTTCTGTGCTCAATTTAGCATCACATACACTAACATTGGAATAATACAAAGAAGATTAGCATGCCCCCTGCACAAGTATGTCATGAAAATTTGTGTAGCATTCCATATTTTTACAACAACAGATGCTGAAAGTTGTGTGGTCACAAGGGAATCGTACTGCATTCTTGGTGGGAGTGTAAACTTGTTCAAATACTTTGGAAAGCAGTATGGAAGTTCCTCAAAAGACTCTACATAAAACTCCCGTATGACACAGTAATCCCACTTTTGGGGATGTACCCAAATGATCATAAACAAGACCATACTAAAACTACCAGCACAACTATGTTGATTGCAACATTATTTATGATAGCTAAGATATGAATCCAAACCAAATGCCCCCATTAGATGAATGGATCAAGAAAATATGGTATATTTACACAATGGAATTCTATGCCTCCATCAGAAAGAATGACATCGCCCAATTTGTTAGGAAATGGAAAGACTTGGAAAAAAATTTATTGACTGAAGTAAGCCAAGTCCAAAGAAACATAGGTCCCATGATTTCCCTTATTTTCAATAACAAATGTATGTCTGGGATAAGCAGAAAAGTTCAAAAGATATGTGCATATAACCAGATAAAATGATGTTAAAGAAATTGAACCCCAAAATAGGGACACAAGTGGTTTTTTGTTTCTTGCTATTGTTTCTCAGGTACTTATAACGTGTGATGTCAATTTTTTGTTTTTTTGTATGTTTCTCCCCACGATATAACCCCTGTTTTCTCTGTATTTGAAGTTGGTGCACTTACATCTTGTATGTATGCTTCTCTAATTTGGGGAGGGGAAGGGAAAAAATGCTCAAATAGGGATACAGGTTGACCCATTGTAACAATGAGATGCACAAGACACTATGTTGAAAAATGAACTTTACAATTTAGGCGGGGGAAGGAAGGGGGAGGGGAGTATACTTGTGGAGGTGAGAGGGAAGGGATGGTATGGGAAATATAAAGGAGGAGGTAACAATGCTTGTTAGGAAATGTACTAGTTTCCTTGTCCTTGTAAATGTGACCCCTGTGCACAGTATTATTACAATAAAAAACATATAAAAATGTTCTGAGATGGAAGAGTTTATTTCCTGTATTTTACCCATATAATATCGTTAACAAAGAAATTAATGCAGAACACTGATATGACGGTAATTTCAATAAATGTGTGTGTGTGTGAGTAAGGCAGCGCTCAAGGAAACACGCGCGTGCATGTGAACACACGCCATACATGTATATTGGCGTGCTCAGAGTTTAAAATCAGGGCTTCAAGGTCTTGCTAGGCCTTTCCTATCTAGATTGGTGAGCTACTATATAAGCTACATCTCAATTCATGGCTCTTTGCTAGTTCATTAAACATTTTGAAAAATAATTTCATGAAGTTTTTTTTTTTTTTGGTCCTGATTGGCTCCCAAGTGTTATCCACAGAAATCAGACTCCAGAGCAAATATTCAGAGTAGATAGGATTATAGGTGTGACCAGCCAGCACAAGGCTTTTAGAACAATTTTAAAAAATAAAAGAAAATTTACTTCATGGGGGCCTGTTTTATCATCTCCTAATTTGAAAGCCTTTTGAAGTGAGTATATGTCAGTTTGGGGATTGTTAAAAGATAGTAAGTGATGATATTTAAAAGTTTTAGTACTTTTTAAAAATGAAACTGGAACTGTATGACAGAAGAAATTTGGCTGTCTTCGGACCTCAATTTGTAAGCTCAGCTCTGTGTATGATAACCCAATGTCACCAACACATTCTGTGTTGAAGACAAAATGTGATAGAAAACAATCACCAAGGGCAATATTTGCTATGCTATTATTTCTTGGACAAAATGAATATTGAATTGAGAGTGTAAGAGAATGGAGAGATTTAACCCACCTTTTTGGTATTACTGAAAGACTTTTGGAAACTTTGACTCATTTCCTTCCTCACTGTGTGTGTCTTTGGGCCATGCACTTAGTGTCTTTAACTACAATTTTTCCCAACACTACAATGGTAATAACATTAGCATTATAGCGAATGTTATCTTAAGAATTAAGAGAATAAGACTTGTGAAACACTTAACATAAACCTATGAATGAGCTTTGAGTTTAGCCAGCATTCTTTTTTAAATACCAAATAGAATATGATAAGTAATACAAAAACCATTACATGTAGTGTGAGCAACCAGAAGTAATATCTATTGACCATGCTCTGCTTCCAAGGAAGCCAGATGGATAACTTCTCATGCTGTAAAACAAACTGGTTATCTTATGTCATGATAATGTAAAAGTATCAGGGTCAGAACGATGAAGAAATGTTGTAGACAGAGGTGAAATCCATATGAAATGTGCAAAACTGATAGCACATAAAAGTATCTGAGCAGTATATTGTGTTTTACATCATTTAAGTTACATCGCAAAGATAAGGAAGACCTAGAAGAATAAATTGTCTTTTTGATATTCTATCATAGGTCCTTAGAAGGATCAACACTTTCCTCATTCTTGTAGAGGCATCATCAGATGAGGGGAAATATATTTTTTGTTTGCTTCCTTCCAGTTATTCTTCAGTTTGAAATCTGAACTACATGAAACTGAAAGAAACCAAGTGAAATTAGTCATGCAGCCTTTGGAAAGAACAAAGTAAAATAAATAAATTATATATAGTCTTGTAAAAGGTCTAACTAAATTGAGTTATATAGTCTCAAGCCTCAACAGAAAATGATTTAAGCAATATCATGTTATTAAAAAAATTTTAAATGTTAGGAGCTGCTTAATTTTTTCCTTTCTACTACTTTGAATTAATTATTGATTTGCTATAGAGAGATTAAAGATGAGATTAACAAGAAACTTGATTAAAAATGGACAAATATTCTGAATAGACATGTTTTCCAAAAAGCCCTGAAAATCTCCTGTGGATTTACAAATTTGTTTTTAATAAAACGTCTATGTTGGCTGAATGCTTTGTGAGCAGAAGTCATTAGAGAAATGCAATTCAAAATTACTATAATACTACTTTGTAACTATTATAACTCTTATCAAAAATATCCAAGGACCCAGGTGTGGTGGTAAAGGCTGGTAAATCCAAGTGATTGGAGGTTGGAGTAAAAGGATTTGAGTCTAAGGCCAGTCTTGGGTACTGCACACAGTAAAATCCTACCCTTTAAAAAAACTCAAAAGGTAATAATGTTGGCTGGCGACACTGTGGAGAAAAGGAAATTTTCTATACTCTTAGTCAAAATACAGGTTAGTGTTCTCATTGTAGAAAGTAGTATGCAGTTTTCTAAAGAAATCCTGGGCTGGGAAGGTGGCTCAGTGGTAGAGCGCTTGCTTTGCATGGTCGAGGCCCTGGGTTTGATTCCTCAGTACCACATAAGCAAAAAGGAAAAAGCCGGAAGTGGCGCTGTGGCTCAAGTGGTAGAGCGCTAGCCTTGGGCTGAAGAGCTGAGGGAAAGCGCCCAGGCCCAGAGTTCAGGCCCCACTACCAGACCCCCCCCCAAAAAAAATAGAAATCCTAAGTTGAAATATCATCTGACCCACCAATCATGTGAATATTTCTCTCTGGGTAACTCATAAATATATCTGTAGTTCATTATTATTCACATTATTCACAACAACAGCCAAGATATAAATCGAAGTCTAGTGTTCAACTACAAACTAATAAAGCAACTGTGGTACATGCACAAATATCTTTTTCTGTTGAAACCAAAGTAAATTTTTTTATTATTTTCCTGTCTCTATGTGATTAACCTCCAAATAAGAAATCCAGATAATGATTTAATTTAGCCAATACTATTTATTGAGTATAAGGACCTTCTACTCTCTACATTCTTCACACTAAGATCACTAAATATGATGAGTCTGAAATAATTAGTCTCTTGTTGACCTATGTTAATATTCTTTACAATGTGAGTGAAATGTTTAAAAAGTATCATTTGTTTTAGCTTAATTTCTCTGAAGAGACCATAAATGATATTATCAAAGCTTAAAAATGATTTTATTTAAAATTTAGAATTCAGGAAATGGTTTAGATCATTCTGGTTACTGTAGCCCTCACTACAACCTCATGAGAAAATTTATATTGATGAAGCAAAAATCTGAGGTTAGACATTTATGAATAAAAAAATCATGTCATTCTGAATATGTAGAGCTACATAACAAACATAGAAAATTTAGCTTTTAAATACCTGAATATGCTAGTACATTTAATTGCAGGGTAAGTACTTATTCTGAAAGGAGATAAAATTGCACTTATTTTGAAATGTAAACCTAAGTATTTATTTGAATAAAAGACAATGTTTAAAATATCACTCATTCAAGAAACAAGATGTATATTTAGTTGTTTCTCATGCCAATTATGTTCTCTAAACTTACTACAAATACTAGATTAGTAAACTTAATTCATTGCTTTGTAGGGAAATAGCAATTCCGTTTCTTAAAACTCATGACAAAAACTTTTTCTCAAACAATTGCTAAGTAGGTGTTTTATATTTTTTGTCAAGGAATTTTATTCGATAAATTTTTATTCCTTAAGTTAACTAATTGGCAAACAATACAAATTATGCATGGACAAAGTTTATCTAACACGAGTTTGTTGTTGTTTTTTTATTCAGAAGACAGATCATGGCTCTCTTAAAGAACACTAGAAGGCAGTGTGTTCTTTATTAATTTTTAGTTATTGTGTTAATAGATATTAATTGTCAGAAGTGACAATTCCATAATATATTTAACATGTTTGATTATACTCCCTCTATATCCTTCTCATTACTCCTTCCTCCAAAGGTATTCTGTTTTTCACATAAAATTACAACTTTATATATGCCCATATAAACTAATTTGGAAGATTTAAGCTAAACTGCAAGTTAATTCAAGATATACATTGAATTAATAGGATGAATAAAAACCCAAATATTTTTTGTTAACGTTTGAATTGAGCTATCATTATTATTATGGTTATGGTTAGGATCCCAAACAGAATTAGAATTAGGATTAGAGAAATAGAAAATTTAGGTTCATCACAGGATGACCCATTGCAACAATGATACTCACATGACACTATGTTGAAAATAAAGTTTACACCAGGGGAGGGAGGGGTAAGGGAAGTGGGGAGGGATGGAATAGTGGGAGAACAAGAAAGAAGTGGGTAACAATGCTCAACAAGAAACGTACTCCTTACCTTACACATGTAACTAATCCCTCTTTAAAGCATCTTTTCAACAAAATAAAATTTTTAAAAAATAATGAACAATAAAACCTGACAAGAAATAGAAAAACACTTAAAATTTATGTTCAAAATGCAAGTAAAATTTAGACCTCCACGCTGAGCAAGAGTTGGGATAAATATGAAAAAGTGGCTTGTTATTGACATGATGATTCAGTTATATGTATGCTTAGGATTAGGCAAGGTGTGCCAGTTAGAGCGGATTAGGATGAGAAAAACATGTAAGACATTGTGTAAAACTGCCACATATTTTAAGAGGAATGAATGGCAAGAATGAATGAAACCAGTCTGTGTTACTTTAAACATTCAGATAAAATTTGGTTTAAAGTGTGAGGTACATTTTTGTTCCGGTTAGGTTTAGGGAAGGATAAGCTTTAAGGTAAATTTTAGTTTTCCAATAAGAAATAGAAGCCAAAAAAATGTACGATTGAATAGAATCTAGACAATTTTCCTTACATTAGCCATTTGGTGTTAAATCAGAATGTGATTTGGATTAGGTTTCTGGTTAACCGGGTTTGAGGATAGAGTAAGAAACGGGTTAAACTAGTGGCTCGTGTCTATTATCCAAGGTACTCAGGAAGCTGTTTTTGAGGATCGCAGTTCAAAGGTAGCCCAGGCAGGAAATTTCATCAGACTTTTATCTCAAATTAACCACCATAAAACACAAAAGAGGTGCTGTGAGCTAAAGAACTCAGGGGTCATGCCCTGGCCCAGAGTGCAAGCCCCACGACCGACAAAAAGAGAGAGAAAAAAAGAAATGTTAAATACTAAGTAAAGCTGAAACTTTTTTTAGGTTCTAGGAATTCAGGAAAAGCTGGGATAATGGAAGTACAATGTATTTCAAAATATCAGGGTTTGAGATCAATGGGTATTGATCTCTGAACTTGAAGCTGATCCCTGCCATCCAACAACATCACATTCTTGTGAATATCACTAGCTGGCCTCATGAGCATAGCAGCCAGCTGGGGCTCAGCTATCTGATGGCCGTGGACTCCAACAATGCAATCATTTCTGTGCACAGACTGAAAACTATCATAGGTAATTTTGATTTATTCCATTCTATTCTCAGCTAAATTCTATGTTCAGGTTTGTATGTTTTATGATCTCTTAAATATTAATTACTATTTTCCTACATTCTCAAAAGTAACATATATGTCTTACTCTAAAATTCATTCAAACATGCAAAAAATATTAATGTAGTTGCTGTCCACCTATGGCTCATATTTTAAAACCTGGCTACTTTAGAGGTAAAAATCAGAGGATCCTGGTTTAAAGCAGCCTATGCAGAAAAATCTGAGATATTTCTCCAATTGAGAAACCAAAATCCGGAAGTGGAGATGTAGCTCTCATTGTCGAGTGTCAGCTTTGAGCAAAAAGACTAAACAGGAATATTAGGTCTACTTCTGACTCCATTATTTACTCATGGAACAAACACACACACACAAACACATAATCTGCATTCTCTTTGACTCCCCTTCTTGAGCAGTGTTCAATGCCATTAACTTAATGCATGTTTTCTCCAAATTACTATGGTAGGGAATAAACTACATTTGCATTTATGATAATGCACTTTTTGTACTTTTTGTTTTGCAGTTTTTTTGTACTTATGTGAGAGAACAGTGTTTTGTGAAGACTAAACAGAAATCAATGTGTCAGTAAATCGGTAGGTGACAGACTGAAAAATACAGATAATACCACTTGAAATTTTATTTCTCCAGATTTAAATATATATACATATACATGTTTTCAAATTTTCTGCCAAGATTTTCTTTCCATTAAAAATAATCTATTTTTTTCATTATATAAATTTAACATATTGTATGTCTCAGAGTAGATTTATATTTACAGAATTTCTTTCCTTGGAGACAAGATTGTGCAGTGTAAATCTGGCTTTCCGCAACTCCTACTTCTGTCTGGCATTACCATGTGGTAGTATAGTACCATATCCAGCTATATTATTTACATTTTTTACATTAGAATATTAATATGAACAGCTTTAAGCCACATATCTTCATGAGTATGAATGAATTTCTTGCAAAAATTATTATAGAGTTACTGAGTGAAGCCAATTATGGTAGACATGCCTCTAATCACAGCACCCAGTAGGACTGTAAGCTTAAGAGCAACCTGAGCTACACAGCAAGTCCCTTTGAAAACAAAACAAAACAACAACTTGTGAGCTTGGAAGTGGGAAAGTATTGTTAAGTG